>NW_020664440.1:27547633-27667437 GCF_002925995.2 Terrapene triunguis
GCTGGCAAGGGGCCGGCAGCCAGTACCCCAGACCGGCAGCGGGTTGAGCGGGGCCGGCAGCCGGGACCCTGGCTGGCAGGAGCCAGCGGACGGAACCCCAGACCGGCAGCGGGCTGAGCCGCTCAGCCCGCTGCTGGTCTGGGGTGCCAGCCCCGCTCAGCCCACCGCCAGTCTGAGGTCCCAGTCCCCGGCCCCGCTCAGCCCGCTGCCGGTCTGGGGTTCTGGCTGCTGGCCCGGGGTTCTGGCTGCCAGCCCCTTGCCAGCCAGGGTTCCGGCCACAGGCCCCACTCAGTCCGCTGCCGGCCTAGGTGAACGGAACCCCAGGCTGGAAGCGGGCTGAGCAGGCCGGCGGCTTAAGATCAGCATTTTAATTTAATTTTAAATGAAGCTTCTTAAACATTTTGAAAACCTTGTTTACTTTACATACAACAGTAGTTTAGTTATATTATATACAGACTTATAGAGAGAGACCTTCTAAAAAACGTTAAAATGTATTACCGGCACGCGAAACCTTAAATTAGAGTGAATAAATGAAGACTCGGCACACCACTTCTGAAAGGTTGCCGACCCCTGAGTTAGACAAATACCTATCAGGGATGGTCTAGGTTCCCTTGGTCCTGCCTCAGTGCAGGGGTCTGGACTAGCTGACCTCTCAAGGTCCCTTCCAGCCCTACGACTCGATAACATATAATACAAACACGATTTGGGGTCTGGGGAAATATTTTCTCCAAATTGCCTTTTAAAAAAAAAACTACTGTAAATTTCAAAGTTATTTCACAATTTTAAAAGACAACAAAAATTCTTCCCTTCTCATTAAATATAGAGCTTGAAGATAAATCTCTAGTCGTGTTGCAAGAGTCCCATCGGGCAGGGGGGAGGAGCGAGATACACGATACTGACCGTTTCTGATGTATTCTGAAGCTTTGAATCAATTCTCATTCTCTGATACTGATTGAAGTTCATTTTTCATTTCTCTTTATACTGATAGAGAACAGAATGATAAAGGGCTAGATCATCCCCCCCACAGGACTACCCTGATAAGGGGCTGGGAACTCTGCAGGGTCTCTCTCCTAGGGTGCTCCTGGCATTGTCCTTGTGGGTGGTTCTCATGCAGCAGGCAAGCAGGCCATCCCTCAAAACCAGCCGATCAATCATCATAGGTTTTGAGGACTCCATAGAGGCTTTGGAGAAGAGCTTTTTCTCTTGACCCTCGCCAACCGCTTGGCAGAAAGGTTCAGTGATATCTGTGCAGCCCGAGGCTTCCCACTTCAGTGAGTGCTTCTGTAACGCCACTCAGAGGGATGTCAGAGCACAGGAGAAGACAGCTCCCAAGCTAATGCTGGCTAAGGCAGAACTAACCCGGGCAGGTTTACTACGTTGGATTGGTGTGGTGTGTAGCGAGGGCTCGTGCACCTCCACGACCCGCTTGTGGATCCATGCCCGGAGGGGTTTCTGTGGTGGAAGCGGAAATGATGCCGAGGAGGTGCCATTTGCCCCATTCTGCACCACCCTCGGGGGGGGAGTCTGCCATGCTTTTGTTCCAACTGCCCAGGGAGCTGGATGGGCTGATTGGACACAAAGGTACCAGAAAAATCACTAAAATAAAAGGTCTCAAATTGCCTCAATGCAATGCAATGCAAATTTGGAATTCGCACAAACTGTAGATTGTTTTTATTTGAAAAATTAACCAGCCTCCCACAACTAAATTCTTCTGACTGAAAACCTCCTTCCATGAATCAGACAGTGTTTCAGTGGAACAATTTTGTAATATGAATTAAACACTAGGAGCAATATTATTCGGTCCTGGTGTTTCCCCAGTAAGGGGCCTGCCAGACCTACGCCAGGTTGAGCTCCACATTCTCAGAGGCCGAGGTGACCCTTGAAGAAGGTTCCCCTCCTGCCCAGGGCAGTGGTGCTGGAACTAGGGGTGTTGGTGCTGCTGCACCCCCTGGCTTGAAGTAATAATAACCCAAATGCATGGTTTCCATCATCAGCACCTCCACTATAAAAATTGTTCCAGCAGCCTGGCCCAGGGTAAGAGTTGCAGACTCCGCCCTGTCTGGGCTTTGATAATAACATAGGCCCACTCATTTGCCATCATTTAGGGTAACCGAATGTCCCAATACTGGGGGACAATCCCAGGATCCTGGCCAAAACTACCCAGGGGATTGGCTGCCTGGTTACTATCACTGTGTCCCCTGTTCCATCCTGTCCCCACTCTTGAGCTAGTGCTGAGCCCAACTGCATTGTCTTCTAGAAAGTGGTATGTGGTCAACCATCTATCTAAACCAGTGGACAGGCAGTGTAATAAACCGCGATAACACGCGTTGAGCAATGCTAGATATACACACTCTGAGACATGCATGTTTAGTTCCCTGAATGGGGACAGAGGTTGCTTTCATACTATAGCAAACTGATAAGCTTGGTCAAATTAAATAAATGACTTCCCCAGCTGCCATTGCTAACAGTGGAAAACCTTGTTGACAGGCTGGATTCCCCTTCTGTTTGATTTTACAGAAAAGTACCAATCTCAGGACCACATCCCATGTGCCAGGTCTGAGCATGCAGAACCCATTGACGTCAATGGGAGTTGCATATGTATGTATGTGAAAGCAGAATTCGGTTTCTGATGTTGGCTCTCCGAGTCCATCGCCATGTAGGTTGTTTTCATGGCACAAACACAGTACCGTGACTTGGTTGTAGGACAACGAGGAGAACATCGATGGCTGTGGGAATAAACCCTTGTTGAAATCCTGATATTTTTGTAGCTATCCGTTTTCATAGTGACTGGTGATTTAAACTTTGTCCCAGTATGAAAGCCTCTCTCTGATGTAATGTATTACCAACCTTCCTCCAACTCTCTGGGCATTCACATATCTGACAGGAGAAATGTACAGAACAATCTGATTGTTTGAGGCCTCAGTCTAGCAAGTCTCTTAGTCATAGGTGTGATTTTACACATGTGAGTACTTTCACCGGTTGCCCATCAGGTCCCAGTGGGACTACTGGCATGCTTAAAGTTATGCATGTGATTAAGTGCTTTGCTGGACCAGGACTATAAAACCTCAATGCCTTCCACCTGTGTTGAAATGATGAATTCCCTATTTCTTTAATAAACACAGGCCCTGATTTAACTGCAGCTGTGACATGTCCTTAGGAGGGGTGAAATATTTCACATAAAGATTGGCTATCTCTCTGAAAAGTGGTAATACAGACTTTCCCTCTGTTTTGCATGAATTGATACAGAAGTGTGTTGGCTTGAGCTCAATACTAACTCTTGGTGTGTTGCTTTTATTTCTAGAAACCTCAGCTTCCACAGGGATAGACACAGACAAGGAGAAATATATTCTAACTGACAGGGGTAAATAAAATGCATACAGTACCATTGGACAGAATGATACTTTCATATGAAGATGCAGTTTATTTTACAACGTAATTTACATTTATGGAACAAATCATTTGTTCTCTTATGTCTTTATTGTAGCTATTTAAATGCATTTAACTTGTATTAAAGGAAAACCTATTCAGCCTGCAACTGAGAAATCTGGTCTCATAGAATTCAAGAGATTATAGAGCTTTAGGCAACATTTACATTGGCATTATTTTTAAATTTGGCATATTTTTAACTAGAGTTTAATTTCCCATGCCATTCTAATGCTTTAGCAATAAAGGGTTTTACAACGACTTCTGCTTTTACAGAAGAACCTTGCTAAATCACTTTTGCAGATTAGTGAGTAGACAAAAAGCAACCAAACAAATAAGAGAAAACCAACAGCAATAACGAAAAGCCCCAATAACAATGGTGAACAATATACTTTGTCCATTAAGGGAAAATTGTGTCTCTTCCCTTGCCCCACTCAGTGCTATGTTGGGGTCCTGACAGCAACCTAACCAGCACAAGGAGGGGAGGGGAAGCTTTTTAGGAAGCTGTGCAAAAAAAAAAGGTCAGCACACCTTTGTGCTCCATCATGCTGAGTAAGGGGCTGTGGATTGGAGACTACTCGTATCCACTAGCCATTTTCCCTAGGCAGCCACACCAAACTATTGCAATGATGAGCCTGAAGTAGCAACTGCAGAATGACTGCACTGCTGGAAAATGTCTACTTCCTGCTCTTCCTGTGTCTGTGGGCAACCCCAGCACGTAGTCCATTTGTTAGGCTAGAACTGGTATTTGCCCCTAAAAGGATAGATGCAGTTTAGGTGTATTCATGATAGCATTTCCCAGTAAATATACGGAAGAAGTTGTGGTAATCTGAGGCCTCCCTACAGAACTCAGCTATTAAACATTGGCCAATTTTTGTCTGGCTGAGTGAAGTGTGGATTAGCAAGGTTCTATCGTACTTCAATATAAGTACCATATTTCATTTCAGTCGGAAATGTTAAAATGATGTCCAGTCAGGGATTAGAATTAAATATACAAATAGCTTTGCATCTCAGTTGCATTCAGAACCATGAACAGCAACAGAAAACATTTTAAATACCGTATTCATTACTTTGCAGTGCACATCTAAATGCAATCACACACAATACTCTTTCCAGATCATTTTATATAAGTAAGAATATATATCTCTATATTGATAGCTGTCATTTAAATAAATGAGATGTATATCCACTCAGAAATGTGAAAATCTTGGGTGCTAATTACACACAGAATGGTTGATGACTGGCCTTTTTCCTTTTCTTTTTCTTTCTGGCCGTAGTTTATTTCATGAGGTCTGATCCTGCAGTCCTCGCTCAGAGAAAATTCTCAAGAAAGTCAAGGTAACTGAAGTCAGGAGTTTTGAGCATGGACTGAAGGACTGGACCCATAAAGAGCAGTAATTCTTCCTGGTGGAGAGCCGGGAGAAGGGAAGGATGAGGGATACAAAGTATCAAAAAGAAACATTATGAAAAACTACTTATTTGGGGCCACATTTCAATACCGTCACTCTCAGTGAATAGTACCTTACTCTACGAGCAGTTCACTGACATCCGTGCGACGACTCGGGGAGTTAGGTGCTCCTCAGTGTGAGTGAGGGTATCAAAATCTGGCCCTTAGTTTGCCACTTTGGTTTAAAAACAAAAAAAGGAGGTGTTTTTTTTTTACACAAACTAGACATTTTTATGTAAATCTAAGACCTTCATGTGCAGTGTAATTAGGCCTCCCATTCTGAGTTCTTATTAGAACAAGAGAGGCTAACAATGTCAGAGTAATTATAATACAAAATACTTACAATAAAGTGATTATATTTTATAGTACAGTAAGCACAGAATATACCTAATTATGATTATGCAAACTTCATGTGAACAATCTTAGCCATGCTTATTAATAATAACTGAGGTTAGTGAATCATCAGATAAACTAAACTTTCACTTTTCTGTGCTCTTTTACTAAATTCACTTTTCCTTTTTCGTCCTTAGGTCCCATGTTCTTCCTTGCTTGCTTTAGTGTTGCTGCAGGATTAGCATTGTTCATGTACTGCTGGAACCCAGGTAATCTACTCCGGAATTGTTTTAAAGGGAAATTTTTATTCTCAGTCACCTTAAGGTAAAACACATTTGAGGGGTTCCCTGTATATCTTAAGAACATAAGAACGGCCATACTGGCTCAGACCAAAGGTCCATCTAGCCCAGTGTTCTGTCTTCCGACAGTGGCCAATGCCAGGGGCCCCAGAGGGAATGAACAAAACCTGTAATCATCAAGTGATCCATCCCCTGTCACCCATTCCCAGCTTCTGGCAAACAGAGGCTAGGGACACCATCCCTACCCATCCTGGCTAATAGCCATTGATGGACCTATCCTCCATGAATTTATCTAGTTCTTTTTTGAAATAATATCTTGAATAAAAGCTGCTTCTACACTAGAGCTAATGGAAGATGTCATCATTTGTTAATGAGGTTAGGATGCAACCTGTGCCCCAGAAGTGCCAGGAGATAATTAATAAAAAGCTCACAAATGAGAAGAGTTACTTTTTAAAGATCTGAACCATAGTATTGTGAACTCCCATTGCTACAGCAGACAGAGAGGATTCATGCTTCCAAATTAGAAACATTATTTAAGTAGTTAATTGAAGTCTAATCAGTGCCTGCACTCTCAGTTACTTAATCACAAGGAGGGAATTTTTTTTTATTTCTGTCTGAACCTTCAGCATATGATCAGTAGAAATACCTGACTTATATAGAAAAAATCATTTTTATTGTTGTGATCTGTACCATTTGCATGCAGAGTAGTTTTCCTAGATTTCCTCCCTAATGACATGCACCTTTTAATGGCTCATGAATAAACACCGGCCGCCCACCCCCTCCACTCTGTACAAGTCCCCTTCAGTAAATTAGTAGTTCTGCTTGTTATGAGAATTAAGGACTTGTGCATTGCCCAGGGCCCTGTTCTTCAGCCCTTACTCAAGATGACTAATGCTAATGTGAGTAATCCATTGGCTTCAAGTGGTGTGAATGAGTACTACACAGCATGGGAAGGGTTGGAGAACTGGGCCCCCATTTGGTAGCTGATTTAATCTTTTTTCCCTGCAGTATAAAAGACTCCCAACAATATGACATCTAAAGAAATAGGTATTGGGGCACATTGATATTTGACAAGGTTCTCTTTAAAGTATGTTGAAAAATCAATTGTAAATAAGGTGTATATAAATATTTGTCAATTTGTGACCTAATACAACCCCCATCACCTGGTATCTAAGCACCTAACTATCAAAAAAATAAATACTGGCAGATTCTCCTGACACTGGAGCTCTGCTCCATGCAGGGATATATGTGTGTGGGTGCCGGCAGGAGGTGGAATTAAGAGACTGGTAACAATTCCCTGATTCTGAGGGCCCACCCCAACACCACTTAGAGCTGTTGCCTTAATGGATCCTATGCCAGTGGAGGATTGGTGTGATGGATCTGAGACTGGATTATGGCCTCTTTCTGCCACCTGAGTGGGGCTAAGGGGCCATGACAGGGTGTGTGAATCCCACCCTTAGAGTATTTCAACTTTATTCAGAGTGGTAGCCGTGTTAGTCTGTATCAGCAAAAACAACAAGGAGTCTTTGTGGCACCTTAGAGACTCCTTGTCTCTAAGGTGCCACAAATTTATTTGGGCATAAGCTTTCGTGGGCTAAAACACACTTCATCAGATGCATGGAGTGGAACATACAGTAGGGAAGTATAAATACGCAGCATATGAAAAGAAGTGGGTTTTAGCCCACAGAAGCTTATGCCCAAATAAATTTGTTAGTCTCTAGGGTGCCACAAGGACTCCTCGTTGTTTCAACTTTATTTGCTTCTCCTGAGGAAGATACTGCTTGGGCCATAATGATCTTGGCAAATTGAGTCATAACTTGAGCTTTGTGTATTTACCATGAGGATGTTCATCTTTTTTCTTTTGGAGGAAATTCTTTGTTTTTTGCTTAACACTGCTCATTACAGTGGGCAAATGCTGGTTGCCTGCCACAGCACCAGAGTGCATTTATAACTATTAGAATATGAGTCATCAATGTGATTCAGTTGCAAAGAAGCCTGCTATCATTCTGGGACATATTAAGAGGAGTGCCGGATGTAAGCCACAGAAGGCAATTGTCCCACTCTACTCAGCATTGGGGAGGCCTCAGCTGAAGTATTGTGTTTAATTCTGGGTCCCACGCTAGGAAACATGTGGACATATTGGAGAGAGTCCAGAGGAGAGCAACAAAAATGAGAAAAGGTTTAGCAAACCCGACCTATGAGGAAAGGTTAAAAAAACTGGGCATGTTTAGTCTTGAGAAAAGAAGACTGAGGTGGGGACTTGATAACAGTCTTCCAGTATGTTAAGGGCTGTTATAAAGAGGACTGTGACCAATTGTTCTCCATGTCCACTGAAGGTAGGACAAAAAGTAATGGGCTTAATCAGCAGCAAAGGAGATTGAGGTCAGATATTAGGAAAAACTTGCTAACTAAAAGGGTAGTTCAGCTCTGGAACAGTCTTCCGAGGGAGGTTGTAAAATCCCCATCATTGGAGGTTTTTAAGAACAGTTTGTTTTTTGGACAAACACCTGTCAGGGATGGACTAGGTTTACTTGGTCCTGCCTCAGTGCAGGGGATTGGATCTGAACACCTTTCAAGGTCCCTTCCAGCCCTAGATTTCTATGATTCTGCTTCCTTGAATCCCTCCCGTTCTAGCTTCAGTTGAACATAGTGTTTATTCCTTCCCCAGAGCTCTAGTGCTGTTGACAAACACCAGCTCATGGACAACTTAAGCCAAAGAAATCATTTGGATAAATATTGAACGTGTGTCAAAAGTGATCCATAGATTTTTTTTTTTAACTTGAGATTCTGAACTACTCCCTGTTAAATTGCTTTTGCAAATCAAAGGTCCCTTAGGTAGGCTTTTCAGTTCAGTTAATTTACAAAGTACTCAAAGGAACAACTTTCCCCCGGAAGCATTTTTGTAAAGAATCTTTGCAAAACACTGTTTATTAAAACTGTACTTATCAATTGATTAGTTCACTTTCTTTTTTCACTCCTACCTTTTTGTTTTTGTTTTAGATCCAAAAGTTATAGGAGGAGCCAAGAAAATATTGGGATTTTCTCCTATTATCATAGGAAGACATGTTAGAAATATTTGTTTGGTATACATGGAAGATACATCAAGGAAAAATTAAGGAAAAGCTGCTTCTTCAGTCTTCTGTACAGTATACCTGCCAATGGAAAAACAAATATATATACACACACTATATATTATACCAAAGATTTAGTTAACGGCTTTAGCAGTAAATATGCTGCTTCAAGGTGCTTTCAAATGGTCAACTCTATATGAAGTTGTGGAAATGGATCATTTATTTTTGTAAATGCTTCTTTTAAAATATTTATCATTTGGGTATGAATGTTTTTAATACACACCTTAAAAGGATATCCTAAGCAATTATAGCTCTTAAGCCGTATTTGTGTTTTATACTGGTGTAGAGGAACACAGCCGTTTAAAGGATGTAATTCTATCTCTTTTTTACTGGTTCATTTAAGAATGACACTTACAAAACCCAAAGCCTTACTAAGAAATGGACCTGATCTTTTTGTCAGGATTGTTCATTCCCATCTGTATTCTTTATACTACATGAGTATAGGGGCACTGTCCCTACAAGCCTCATCACTAGCCGGTTCAGTTTGTGTGTATTCAAAACCTTGCAAGGTTTCCTGACTGCCATGCTCTGGAAACTCTCTGTTATCATTGTTATAATAGATTGAGCAAGGGTAGGCTTCAAACAATGACCCTTTGACTCTGTGGGATGGCAGAACTATCAAGCTTTGGAAGCTACCAAGTAGGTTTTTCAGATTTACATAGTTCTTTCCTTTCCAGGGAAGTTTGTTTCGTTTTGGTATAGCCAGGAAACTGAAGTAGTCCAGCATATTTGACAGGGACTTCAGAAATAATAATCAAAGCTGCATGATGTGTTTTTGTTTCTGGCTGAAAATATGTATTTTAACATGAAGTACTGTAAGATTTTCTAAGGTGGCTTGATCACACGTTATATTGTTTCTTCTGTGGGTAAAATCCTGAAAAACTTGCGAAAGTCTTTCTTAACACATCAAGAGTTGGTGTCAGGCTAAAGCATGTGTGGGAAGTACAGGGAGACAGGACTGAAAATAAGATTTGAGGGGGAGGTTGTTTGTTTGTTTTGCATTTTGTGCCCAATCCTGCTCTCACTGATGTCAGTAGGAGTCTTCTTTCCTCCTGCTCCTTCTCCCTGCCTGGGGTCTTTCTGTTCCTGAACCTGGCTACAAGTAGTGACGTTCACAATGGGTGGGTTCTCTTATGACCTACTCCAGAGTACAAAAGAAACTGGGGAGATCCTTCCCCAAACTGCTTGGTAGGGCAATCTCTTCACCGGCCCCACCTTCACGGGAATGTTTTGCCCATCAATTTTAACTTAACAGCCATTCCTTGATATTCCTTTGTATCCCCATGGACACAGTTAATCATAGTATCAGGTATTGGCTTTGTGGGTTTATGATTCTAGAGTCTTTCAAGGTTCACTCTCAAGTACCCCAGTCTTAGGACTTGTCTACACAGGAAAGTTATACCAATATAAGCTAAGGTGTGGATTTAAATCACTATAGTTATGCCAGTATAATTCCCTGGGTGGAATAAGAGTGGGATTTTGGGGTTTATGTCACGTTAGAAAGGGATGAAGCTAAACCAAAGTTTTTTTTAAAAAGCCTCTCATTCTGAAATAAGAGTCTCCCCAGGGGGAATTGTACTGGTATAACTATGGCGGTTTAACTATACTGGTATAATTATACCAATATAATTGGTAAAAGGTCCTGTGTAGACAAGCCCCTTATTGTGAAATTTCCCACCCCCGGAGAACAGGTTTCTAGTACTACACCTGGACTATGGTTGCATCTTAGGGCAAAACCTATATGCATGTCCTGTTTCACCACATATATAGCAGTCTCTCCCCAGTCACATCTTTCTGAAAAATGGGACAAGTCTCAGAACCCCCTGCCCTTATGGCCACCCATATGATAGGGCCCATTCTTTTCAATGTGGTAATATAAGGTTCTGTATTGTCTCCTGGCATCAGGTGTGTCATCTCAGGGCCTTTCCACACTGGAATCTGATAGGAGTCCATCTCTTTAAGAGTCTTGAACATTGCAGCCCTTTCTTCATGTGGCTGGGCCCTCCCTGTTCTGTTGATCTTCCTGAAATCTCTGGAACTCGTCAGCCTGTGGAGTGTCATTTGTCTGCTGCCTCCCTTCTGTCCCAGCCCACTGAACAGCGAGCCACTTTAGTATTGCCCTCACTTGGTCAGGTGGGCCACCGAACAATCTTGTCTCTGGTTTAGCAGCTGCCCCTAAAGGACTCAGGGCGTATACTTCATCCCACTCCTTAACTTCTGGTCTGTACCTAAGGGTGGATAGACAGGATCCGTGCTCTAGCTCCTCCAGCACCCCCAGCAAGCATCTCTTCTGACATCTTGATGGGTAGATGTCCCCACCACCGCCCAAAGAGTAGTAAGAAGTTGTACAAAGGTCCTTTCACTGGGCTGTTTAGTTTTTGACTGTAATCGCCAATGCTTTGATTTATACTTTCCCCTTATCTAACCCAAAGTGGTCTTTTTCCCATTTAGAACCTAAGTGACATCCCATGCATGACCCCCTATGGCAAAGGGCCTGGATGAGTGGGTTGGCTTATATAACACTAGAGCTCCAGTCAATCAGCTTGGGAGGGGAAAAAGGCTGTAGCAGCAATAACCAACTAACTAACCGTCAAAACACATCCCGGGGTTGTCAATATTAACAGTTTGATTAGGCAGGTATTAGTTAGCACCTACTGGTTAGTTCTTCTCCCCCTCCCTCCCGCCCCACCTCCTTACTGACTGTCTGATCTCCTCTTCCTACCATTTGAACAGTTTCCTGTGGCCTTACTGGGCTCACTTGGTGCAGTCCTTAGTGTCCTCTTGTAAACAATACCTGGTTCCCTGGTGTGTGGGTATTTGGGCTGTAATCTCCCAAACCTATAAACTAAACCCTGAAGAAAGAGGGGGAAAAAGCCACCCAACAGAAACCTGGCAGCCTCTTCAGGTATTTGACTATCCTGTCACATACACCAGTCAACATCCATGGGCCCTGCGTGCCCATCAGTTAATGGCTATGGCCCTGATCCAGCAAGGGCTGTAAGCATGGGCCTAGCCTTAAGCACGTGAGTAGTTCCATTGATGCCAGTGAGACTACTCGTGTGTTTAAGTGCCTTCCTGAGTTGGGGCTTTTACCAGAAAATCTGTAATTTTTTCCCAGTGTCTGAGTTTCAGAGCACCCTAAGAAGGTAGTAATGACAGGATAGTTTATACCTAAGAATTCATCGGACTCTTCAGTCTGATCATCTTACTCCAAAGAGAACAACCTGCATTATCCTCTTTGAAACAACTGATCTTGTAATACATTGTTTCCTTCTGAGACAAATTTCACGAGAGGCAATAGCAGGCCTGGGGAGGAGAGGGAGACACAGAACCAGATTTCTGAATAACAGATCCGTTTTGGCACCAATTTGTGACCAATTGAGGAAGGGCTGAAATAGGGCCCAAAGGGGCCCCATTTCTCCCCCTACTGATGTCAGTGGGAGTTTTTCCATTGCAGTGGATGGGAGCAGAAGCCAGCCATAACTAGACAGCATTGTTTGTCTATTACATTTCGAAAACTCTGTGTTTTCAGTGGTGTAACTACGTTAACATCACCAGAGGAGCTCCTCATTTGCATACACATACAGCAAGGTCAGGAGTGGGTCACAGGACTATTTAAATATATAACATAAGATGGACATGAATAAAGATTCCATGTAAATGAAATAACATCATTTGTCTTTACCCAGCAGAGCAGTATGTTTAGATGTTTTTTCTTCCGTCTGCCCCATCGTCTCTCATGTCTATTTCGATCTAATAGCCACAAGGTCAGGGAATCTTATTATAGGAAAAACTGTGACAGTGCTTGCAGCATTTCCTGTAGAATTGCCATGATAATGTCATCAGTGAGCACAACCCACAGCTCTGCTGCCAGAGTTGCACACTGATCCAGCGTTGTGCCTACCTCCAAGTTGGAAAGTGCTTTAATTATATTCTGTTCTTCCTGTGTCTTGCCCTGTAGTTAACGTCAGAGTGATTTTTTTCCCCAGCACACCATCTCTAATTTATAACTTCAAAAACCAAATGTGACTCTCCATGTGCTGCTTAAATCCAGCAGTGGCTCCTCTCTAAGGAAACTGAAATAAAACGCTTCTGAAATGTAAAAGGGTTTTAAATCTTCATGCCAAAACTGTATTGGAAACCTCATTAGAGTGAGATGATTTCTGTTTATAGCAAAAGCACTGTACAAAACAGAGTCCTCTCAGACAGCCACATCTCATTTTAATGCAAATACAGCAGCCTTGTTACTAGTAAGCAGCATCTCTGTGTCTAGATCAGGGATAGCAAACCTATGGCACGCGTGCCAAAGGCGGCACGTGAGCTGATTTTCAGTGGCACTGACACTTCCCGGGTCCTGGCCACCGGTCCGGGGGGCTCTGCATTTTAATTTAATTTTAAATGAAGCTTCTTAAACATTTTAAAAACCTTATTTACTTTACATACAACAATAGTTTAGTTATATATTATAGACTTATAGAAAGAGACCTTCTAAAACTGTTAAAATGTATTATTGGCACGCAAAACCTTACATTAGAGTGAATAAATGAAGACTCGGCACACCACTTCTGAAGGTTGCCGACCCCTGGTCTAGATTATCCAACCTAGTGTTCCCTGGACAAAAAACTTTAAATTGTGATTTGTTATGAGTTATTGTTGAAATCCTACAGAAAGATTTAGCGTCTCATACATTTTGAAGGCGAGATTCTGCCACACTGGCAGTGTACTCTACCAGCAATCCCACTGAAATGCCTATGGAGTACTCAATGTAAGCACGGCAGAATCTGCTCCTGATAGGGGATAGGGCCTGGAACCTCAAAGCTATTTAGGTGCCTAACTCCCATTGAAATCAGTGGGAGGTAGGTGCCTAAATAGCTTTGAGGACTTGGGCCTGAGTTCTTTAAAGAAAATGGCTTTGATCATCCTTTGCAATCATGAGGGACTGGCATATTTACTAATGGGTAAGGTTGTATTCTTTCCCTTTTTGAGATCTACTGAGATGAGGTTACCTTTCACAAATAACATCTCCTGGGAAGGACAACCATTAGATTCCCAGCTACTAGGTCTGGAGAGAGTACACATGGACCCTGGAGCAGGATTTGGCTGTAAATCTTAACACACAAGGTAAAATTTTTCTTATGCTTCTGTTTTCAGGACAAACTTATTTTTGGTCAAATATGGTCAGTTGAAGAACCCCAAGAGTAAATAAGAGAAAACTACTTGTTCTTTGTCTGCTGTTTCTTGCATTACTTGTAAATGGAAACTGATGGTTACTTTGTATGGATATATGTAATTTTTACCCAGTGCATTGCACAATTACTATATGCAGTGTCGTCGTAGCCGGGTTGTAGAGAGACAAGGTGGCTGAGGTAATATCTTTTATTGAACCAACTTCTGTTGGAAGTTTGTCTCTCTCACCAACAGGTGTATGTCCAATTAAAGTTATTACCTCACCCACCTTGTCTCTCTTGTACAATTACTGTACTAGGTTTTCTCCCACCACCACCCCACCTGTCGGCTTCCCATAAAGAGGGTTTGAGGAAACAGAGCGACAGCACTAGATTTCTTGTAGTTCTCTCAGTCTGCAACAGAAGGTTCCACATAATTTTGTAAACTTATAGGGATGGAGTCCTTTTCTTAAAAAGTTCTTCATTCAGGAATGGATACCAAGCGATAGCTCACTTCTTGTGCAATATGTTTGTCGGTTTTCCCATGCCCAATGCCATAGGAAGTGGATAGGCTAGCCCTTTGGAAGTCATGAATTCTGTGGAGTCCTTCCACAGAAGGGAAATTTAGATTGGATATTAGGAAAAACTTTCCAACTATAACTTTCGAACAGGAAGGATAGTTAAGTACTGAAACGGAGGTGTGGAATCCCCATAATTGGAGGTTCTTAAGAACTGGTTAGACAAACACCTATAAGGGCTGATCTATGTATGCTTAATCCTGCCTCAGTGTGGAGTGATGCACTAGATCTGTGGTTCTCAAATGTATTTGATTGCGCCTCCATTCTTTGTGTCTGTAGTGTATGCCTCCCCTATGGGGTGCTCGGCCAGCAGTCGCCACTCTCCTGCAGCCCAGCTCCAAAGGCAGAGCAGAGAGCAGCGGCTGCTGGCCGGACTCCCAGCTCTGAAGGCAGTGCCACCACCAGCAGCAGAGAAGTAAGGGTAGCATGGGATGGCACTGCCACCCTTACTTCTGTGCTGCTTCTGCTGACGGCGCTAACCTCAGCAGCCACCACTCTCCAGCCACCCAGCTCTAAACGGGCACAGTACGTTTTTTTTTTTCTCTAAAGCATCTCATGCTCCCCAGATTACATTCCGCCCCCGCCCACAGGAGTGCATCCCCCAGTTTGAGAACCTCTCGACCAGATGACCTCTTGAGCCCTACATTTCTATAATTCTATTATTATTGTTTTACTTGACATCAATAAAGTTATGTTTTGGATCACTCCATCTATTTGGAGAGCGCCAAATCCCCCTTCAAACCCAGAATAAACAGCCTGCCATTAATGACTCAAACTGACGTATTTAGGCCCTATTCCTGCAAGGATCTGCACACATGCTTAACATTCTGCATAAGGGGGGTAGTCCCACCTGTGTAAATGTAAGCAGTGGTTAAGTGCTCGCTGGAGCAAAGCTTACTTTCTACATTATAGTGGGTTACTACATTGTGAAAATTGTTCCTGTGTGTCGGCTAAAGATTGATTATAGCTCAGCCATATTTTCAGCATACTCCAACCTACTCAAAGTAAACGGACTATGCACAGGACTGTTTAGAGAGGGAAGAAATCTGCTGTCCCTTCATGCCTGAAGCCTTAGCCTCATGTTACAGTAGCATTGTGGAATGGGGGGACATTGCCCAGCAAATTAAATCACTGATTTTGTTGTGGCACAATACACCCCTCCAAAAGAAACAAACAAACCCACTGCATTGTCATGGGCGTAGCCGCCTTGCAGAGCACAACTTTGCAGCATATTGGAGACTCTGTACCTGGTGTACGGATTGCCTGCATCTTGTCTCTGCGAAATGACACTTTTTCTGTTGCTTTTACATTTGTGTGGGTGCAGCCGATGGGAAGTAAGGCAGGTTTGCCTCCCAAAATGCCTGCAGTCCCATCCAAATGATTGCTGACACTCTGGGGAACTTCTTTTTTCTTCTGGTTTCTGTCATGAATGGGCTATTTGATTTAGATCAAAACTGAACTGCCTCCAGTTGCCTCAGTCGTGATGTCAAACATACCCAGATTCAGGGAAAAGAGGTGGGCAACAGCCTGATCTTTAATCCTCTAAAATAAAGCAAGGGAGCAGACTGCATGTAAATAGTTAAGCCAGGCCGACTGGGCCATCTGTATCCAAAGGGAATGGAAAACAAAATGACACATCCCACAATAGGTTTGCACAACTCCATTCGAAGGGAATCACTGCACTATTTAAAGCGTGACTTGTCTGCAAGCGAGAACTATATTAAAGTGATCATTCACTCAGGAACATACTGGGTTACCTTACAGTTTTAGCTGGGCTTCTCAAAGCCACGTAGGAGATTTGGCTACTCAATTCCCATTGAAAAGTTAGCTTTTGTGTCATTTTTGTAGTACTGTATGTAAATATCACTTGTGGCTTTGTTTTGGAGTTTTGTGTACAGTAATAGCAAAATAATCATAAAATATTAATAAGGAATCTTACAATCTTAATTTTTTTAATTGGGGAATTGTATATACAGCCATTAGTCCAGGAAATTCATGGAATTCTTGAAAAGTCTGGCCAGTGTTACTGTTCCACTAAGAAATGCAAGCTAGCTAATATACTGCATGGGTTCGATATTTTATAGTCAAATCTCCTTGTTCATATCTTCGGGTGATAACGTTTATAATATATATGTCATGTGAGCGAAAGGAAAGTTGTTATAAAGTAAGAACATTAAACAAAGTTGTTAATTCAAATTAAATTTTAAGAATTTAAAGAATCTATGTGTTGGAAGGACTATAGTTTTGTGTTTTTTTCATGTATTTTATGCTTTGCGTTGAAGTCAAGAAGTGCCCTATAATGTGTTATGTTGCCCCCTAGTGGCTGCTGCCTCCAGGGGCTATACCAGGGATCGGCAACCTTTGGCACGCGGCCCGTCAGGGAAATCCGCTGACGGGCCGGGACGGTTTGTTTACCTGCAGCGTCTGCAGGTTCGGCCGATCGCAGCTCCTACTGGCCACGGTTCACCCTTCCAGGCCATTGGGGGTTGCGGGAAGCGGCGTGGGCTGAGGGATGTGCTGGCCGCTGCTTCCCGCAGCCCCCATTGGCCTGGAACAGCGAACCGTGGCCAGTGGGAGCTGCAATCAGCCGAACCTGCGGACGCTGCAGGTAAACAAACCGTCCCAGCCTGCCAGTGGATTTCTCTGATGGGCCACATGCCAAAGGTTGCCAATCCCTGGGCTATACTATACTACACTATACTATACTACACAAGGGTGAATGTTTTGGGTGGGACAACTAGTTATCACAAGTTATTTTAATGTCATCATTTCTGTTTC
The DNA here is from genome assembly GCF_002925995.2 of Terrapene triunguis. Lineage (NCBI taxonomy): Eukaryota > Metazoa > Chordata > Testudines > Emydidae > Terrapene > Terrapene triunguis. Next base: position 27,564,788 of record NW_020664440.1, read on the forward strand.
TGATGTATTTACAGTATTCCTTGTTAATCTGTTCACCAGTCTTAAATTAAACTTGAAATACTGGTTCATAAGAGGGTCTTTGGTAGACACTGCCTTTACACGTGTTTGTTGACTGTTTCATTTTAAACCCCTTCACCCAGACTTAGAGTAAGATAAAACCTGAAGGATCAGGTCTGAAAAACTCTTCCTGATGTAAAATAACTTCCTTAAAATAATGGCCTCAGGATTTGATTTAAACCTGCCACAAAGAGGTTCAGAGCAAGGTACAAGTGCAATGTGTGACCTGCCCCAACCTTTCACATATAGCTCTGAGGGGTGAACTGTCCCATGCATTTTAATGGGGTGTTAAAGGATCCATTGTTCTGTCAGGTCCCACCAACACCACTCAGCAGAAGAGTGCCACTGGGGTAGGTAAAATGGGAGTGGGAGGTGAAGGAGAGAGGAGATGCTGCTTCCAGTAGAGAAAGAAAAGAAGGCCCCACACTACTGCGCCTGCTTCTCTGGATGGAGGGGGGGAGGAGCATCCCTGCTACCCCAAGTGAGGGGAGGGGCCACAGTGGAGGACTGGAGCCATGGTATGGAACCCTCGTATGTTCCTGTGTGTCTGTGTCCCCAGATTACCTTAATCCTGCCCTAAAGCCAGAGCTATCAGTGCCGTGCTTTCGCTATCTCTAATAATCACTTGTGTTGCAGGTGTGTCATTTCGTATACGTGCCAGCTGCTGAAATATAACTATTTCGATAAAGTATGTATGAAAGTACCATGACCGCAGGAGCTTTGCTTTTGCAGTGTGCTCCGAGGGACCCTGTTTGCAAACGTTAAGCAGGAGCTAACTGCTTAAAGATATTTCCTTGTTTTCCAAGCCATGCCCTGATCCCTGCTATTTTCCATCCCCTTTGGCGCCCTCCCTTTGTGAGCTGACCATCCTTCCACCCACTGGGGTTTAAGGGATCTTCCTGAACGAATGAGCCTGCATGGTTGGAACGTTTGGAACGTTAATTACGTAAATCAGCTCAAAGCTATCTGAAAAATTGCAAGTTGGAAGGGAGGTCAGCTAGGAACTGGCAAACTCTTCCCTTGACCAACCTGAGTGGTCCTGTTTGATCTCAGTGAGGCTGCACAGGTTTAAATGAATTCAGATTTGGTCCCACCACTTCACGTAACACTAGCCTGAGAAGTTTCGACCATACGCACAGGAATGTTTGCACATTTGTTTCTTAGACTATCCACTCCTGAGCAGGACGTCTAATGAATCATCAATTTACTCCCACTGAAGGAGTGCTGGAGAACATGCTCCTTCAACCCAAATTAAATCTGGCAGATTCCTTGATGCCTGATCTGTCAGATCATTCCAAGCCTGGTATTGTCGGAGTAAAAGGGTAATTCCAGTGTCAGTTTCAAAGAGGAGCTGTGCATGCCTTTAAATAGGGGACTGAGCAGAAGTAGAACAGGGTCCCCAAAGACCAATGGTTAATCTACTAGGAAAGTGCTGCTCCAAAGTTCAGTAATGCTGCTGAATGATCAGGTCTCTTTGCTAGGTGGGCATTTAGCATTAAGTTTTACCCACTGTACAAGAAAACAACATTTGAAAAAGGCAGTCTGCACATTTTGTTTTCATTAGATGAATGGGGGAGAAAAATACATTGAGGGCCATCTTTTCTAAAGGGTCTAACCCGGGCTCTAAATTCATGGGTCCAATTATGCATAGGCAGCCTCTGTTCACTACCCCCCTCTCCTATCCCACACACTCCACTTTAGATAAGCAGTCTTTGTATGTGATAATTGTGTTGCTAGGTGAGCTATCTGCTGGGCTGCTGCATTCATAAGTTGTTTACCTGTGAACATGGGCCAGCTGTAAATTTAGAGGCCATTAAAAAAAACCTTTCAATGTGTCTTTCCATTGTTAAGTGAAAAATAATCAAGGAAGTGTCTTCTAATGGTTAGAGCATGGGACAAGGATCAATGAGTTCTAGGTGCCATCTTCATTTCTTTCACTAACTCACTCATTCAATTTTCAAACGTTCCTAAGTCTCATTCGTTCCTAAAGACCTACATGATTTTGAAAATTTTATGCAGAAGTGCTTTGTGCCTCAGTTTCCCCATCTATAAAATGGAGTCAGCATTGTCTGACAGGGAGGGTTGTACGGCTTGCTTGCTTGTAAAGTGTTTTGAAATGCTGGATGAAAGGTGGTGTTTTTAATTGTTAGTAGTTCAGGGCAGCACACCCAGAGAGAAACTTTCAACCACCGTGTTTCTTACTAAACAGGCGTACTGTTTTCACTGTCATTCTATAATCTCTGTCCTACCCCACCCCCAGGGGCTTCTTTGGCTTCCATGTTAGAACCAAGGCTTCTCCCTTTCATGTCCCTAGAAGTAGTTCCCTTTTGAAAGGGAGAGGATGGCGGGGATGTGCCACTTCGCAGAGTGAGAAAGCGCCTATATTAATGCTGATAGACACACTGTACATGTCTAAGATACTTGGCAAATATAGCACAGGAATCTGGCATAGAATCTAGCAGGGAGGGAGAAGGAGCAGTGCTGAGCTACTTCTTGATGGAGGGTGCCAAGATTTTCAAGGATCTGGACGTGGGAGGACAATAGAGCTGCATCTCAAAGACAAAGCCTATTAAAGCAGCACCAGCACTGAAAGGCAAAAAGTCAGTCAGTTTCATTCTTCCCCAGAAGAAATCAGTAGTGCCACCAGGCCTACACTGACTCTAAAAACATCTGACGAGCCATCTGCAATCTCTGATTGGTAAGTGTTTGGCCAAAGAAGAAAGACTGAACACTATGAGGGCGTTTGTGTCAAGCTGTAACATAGATGGGGGAAAGACAGCTGGAGTGAGTAGAGAGGGGTTGTGGGGGAAGATGCCTTATAGTAATGGGGGTATAGAAGATGCAGTGAAGGGAATAACTTCATATAATACACATAGTTCTTTAAGGCCACCTCAAGTTTTTCTGCCATCTTGATTAAAGATAGGTACTGCCTCATTTCCCAGCTGTTTTCTCTTCCATGATCATTCTTCCAGGTGGCTACAAAATGGTATGTGTCTGCGTTTTTTTTAACGTGCCAGTGTAGGTAGCAAAATGTAAGCTAGTAAGAAAACACGCAACTGTTATCAGGACAGATCCTCAGCTGGTGCAAATCAGTGCCACTCTTTGAATTCAATATGCCAATTTACTCCAGCTGCAGATCTGCCCTTCATCTGAAAAAGAGACATATATCCTGAATCACCCAATCAATCTGTTTTGGAAGAAGAACACTGCAAGCCGTGTATGTGAGAAAGGGCTTCCTTAGATTTTGATTTTGCAATATCTTTAATTAACATTATGTCTAGCAAAACTCATTCTAGAATATGCCTTTGAGGCTCGTCTCTTTGATAGCTGTTACCCGTGGAAGTCAGGTGCGATCAGAGTAGGAAAATGTAATGCACGGTAGTCTAGAGCTTGGCATAGCTGCTTAGTAAGTAGAAATAAATAATCGTCAAGCTGCACACGGTAGACATTGATGACTGGTAGTCTTCACTGAGACTGTACTTTGGCTCTGACTGTTCACTGAGGCCTAGATCCTCAAAGGAATTTAAACCCCTAACTGCCATGGAAAGCAATGAGAGTGAGGGGCCTAAATACATTTGAAGATCTGGACCTTACGGGATTATATGGTGCATTTCATGCATTGATCTCAGTGCTTTACAAACTGTGACTGGAAATAAAGGATAGGAAAACGTGTCACAGTTAGAGACTCAAGCTGTTTAATTTAGCTCAATCTAGTTAACTTAACAAAGAGAAGGTTAAGGGGCCACTTGATCACAGGCCATGGCTACGTCTACCCTAGGAGCTAGGGGTGTGACTCCCAGTTCATGTACAAATACGCAAGCTGGATGAGAATTAGTGAGGGTAAATAGTAGTGTAGCCTCGGGAGCGTGGGCAGTGGCAGTAGAGGCACAGCTAATCCGTGCCTCTGCAGCCGCTACTCATGCTACTGCAGCTCTGCTGCTGTTTATATTCGCACTAGCTCTCATCCAGCTAGCACGAGGGTGTGTAAATGACTGGGAGTCACACCCCTAGCTCTTGGTGTAGACGTAGCCTAGGCGCACCTACCTGGGTGCAAAAAATGTACAATGGGCCCGTCAGTCTAGCAGAGAAAGGTCTAACGAGATCTAATGGCTGGATATTGAAGCTAGACAAATTCAGACAGGAAATAAGGTGCTAATTTTTAGCCGTGAGGGGAATTAACCATTGAAACAACTTCCCAGGGGCTGTGGTGCATTGCCATCTCTGGCAATTTTTAATCAAGTTTGGGATGTTTTTTTAAAAGATCTGCTGTATTTGAACAGGACTCCAGTCCGGGAAGGCCTCCAGGCGGTCACTAGATGAACACAGCACTCCCTTCTGGCTTTATAACCTATTACATTAGTTTAGCAGTCTGAGTTTCAGAGCATCAGCAAAAACCCAGAGGAAATAATCAGCCTCTATAGGTATTCACTGAGTACAATGATGCCCCACCATATATGGAGAACTGGGATTTAGGGCCCCATCCAATTCTCACTGAGATGGGGGGGGGGGGGCAGCAAAACACACTAGGGTGTCATTTGGGGTCAGGGAGAGAGGGTCCGAGAGAAACAGAGTGGGAAATGTCTGCTCTGCCCAGAAAAGAAATCTTAACTTCTGGCATATGAGGCATTTGCCTTGGCTAGGCCTGAAGCAGATGAAATGATGGCTGAGGCCCCAAGTCCTACAGATAAATTGGGGTTTATTTTGTATTGATTTATCCAAAGAACATGTGTAGGTTGCTGCAAACGTTGTCCCTTATTCTAACTATGCTACAGTACCTTGCACAACTCAGATTTGTGGGGCGGGAGTCTCGAGAGAGGCTAGCTGGGGTTCACATTATGATAATCATCGTGGAAAACACACCCTCCTGTGTTAGAACAGCTGTGTCAATAGACCTGGGGCTCTGCTGCTGCACAAACCCTAGCTCGTTGTGTTTTCGAAGATTATCAGTGACACCTAGTGGCTCTTTTGTATCCATCCATCCTCAATATATGGTTTCTTCTGATCTGGGCAAATGACTTTATGTTGAAATAATACCTTGTTTCTGGGATTCCGTTACTTTCCATAATAATTTCCTATACATAATTTCCAAACTGTTAAATGGAGCAATTTTCATTATTAACAAAAAGAGACTAACTTGAGTGTCTTCTCACACGCTGCTTTGGGATAATCCAGTTTAGCACATAGTAGCAAAGCTATAAAGGGTTGCATGAAGGGTGTCTGGGCCTCTTAATTATTATTCCTCTTCACTGATCATTCCAGACATCTGGATTTTGCTTTTGTCCTTAAGAGGTGGAGAAAGAAAACACATAGGAGGCTTTCAAATCTCAGCCTAGGGGATTTAGGCACACTGATCCCATTGAAATTGGTGGAAGATGTGTATCTACCTTCCCACTAACAAGCCAGCTTTGAAAAATCTCAGCCTTTTTTTTTCTCTAGAAAAGGATCGTGTTAGCTTGGTTTATTCCGTCCCCCTCCCCCCCGCCCCCACCTCCCAAGTTATTTTCTGCTTTTGATTTGGGGGGCAAAGGGAGAGGAGGGCTGTGCCAATGTAACCAAATCCTGCCCTCCATGATCACATCACTATGCACAGAGCCAGCGAGGAGAATTTTTGGGAGGGCTAGTGAGATGATTTTTTGCGCTAGCCCCCAAATCTAACTGAATGTTTTACATTTAAAATAATGTGTATTGCAATGGGTGGGAGATCCTTAGACCTCCCCCCTGCCTCTGGCTGCAAGAGTCGAGTGCAGCTGCTTGTGGGGGTAGGATGGGAGGGGTCCTGCATGTAGCTGCAAACATTTAAAATAAAATCATCTTGGAAGGGGATCTTTGGACCCCGCCTGCTCCCTGCCACTGGAAGGTTCTGTATTCATTTTGGTGAATTTAAGCATGTAGAGTACTCAGCATACACAGTATTTAATGGTCACAGCACTTCTTCAGATGTATTAGTAAGTATTATCCCCATTGTGCAATGGGAAAGCTAAGGAGAAATGCTATGTGAGCTAACCAAGGGCAAGGAATCAGTGTCAAAGCTGGGATTGAATTGCAGGAGTGCTTTATTCTTTGTCCATGCCTACTTCACTAGCCCAGTGGGTCTCAACCAAGGGTACGCGTACCCCTGGGGGTACACAGAGGTCTTCCAGGGAGTACGTCAACTCATCTAGCTATTTGCCTAGTTTTACAACAGGCTACAGAAAAAGCGAAGTCAGTACAAACTAAAATTTCATACAATGACTTGTTTATACTGCTCTATATACTATACACTGAAAATGTAAGTACAATATTTATATTCCAATTGATTTATTTTAATAATTATATGGTAAAAATGAGAGTCAGCAAATTTTCAGTAATAGTGTACTGTGACACTTTTGTATTTTTATGCCTGATTTTGTAAGTACCGGTAAGTAGTTTTTAAGTGAGGTGAAACTTGGGGTACGCAAGACAAACCAGACGCCTGAAAGGGGTACAGTGGTCTGAAAAGGCTGAGAGCCACTGTACTATACTACGTAGCCTCTCATACTCTCCTGCTGGTGGCCAGAGGTCATGCTGGCTGCTCAAAAGAGGAGCTGGCTCAGGTTTAGGCTGCAGGATGGAAGGGAGTCTGTAGCCCTGGTGCAAGCAGTGGCCATCTGGCAATGCCTCCCACACCCACAAACTGAAACGGCATCTTACTGAAAACTTTGGGACCTGTGACCATTTTTATCGTGGACTCCGACGGGCAGCCCTAGGCAGTTGTATGGAGACCACAAATAACCTGTGATCTGTGGGGGGGGGGGGAATCAGTGGATATCATCTACTCCTAGCAATCAGTTAAGGCTGTTTTCAAGGCTGGCCTTGCAAAGCAAGGGCTTTTACAGCAATTGCCCATACATATATAATCTCTTACATTTCTAGCCTTCTCAAGCCAGGAGGGGGCATGCCTGGCTCTGTAATCATTTACTTTGTGAGTTGGTATAAATCTGCAAGCCCCTGGCTAACAGTCTTTTGGGCTGCCACTGTGTGCCCACATTCCCATATTCACCAACTTCCTGGAGTTACTGTCTAGGTGGCTAACTCGCAAGCCTTTATCCCTCCCTGTTCTTCCACCACAACTGCTTGTTCTCTCTTCTTTTCTGCTCTTTTCCTACCACTGCCAGATCACCTCCCAACAGAGGTGGCTACATCTCAGTCAACCAATTCCTTACACTCTCATTGGTCCACACAGTCCTGCTCCAGTTGAAATGCAGGATCTTTCTGCTTTTCCAGCTAGACCGGGCAGACCTACTGCCTCTCCCCTCGCTCTCTCTTTGAACTGGTCAGAACATTTTCAACTAAATGTTCTTTTATCAAAATATGCTGCTTCGTTGAAGCAAAACATCTCACAGTGACATAGTGATTTTGACGTTTTCAGTGGGAAGGATGCTGACGTCCATGGTGGGCTCTTCAGTCATTTCCAGTGGAGAACTGAAAACCTGTGTCATTTGCTCTAAAAACGTCTGTTTCCCCACAATTCCGTTTCACAAAAATGTTCAAAAGTTTTCCTTTTTGTTCAAATGCAGAACGAAAACAAAGTTTGGAACCTCAAAAATGATCATAAAACAGAACTGTTGTGCTCTATCTATCTGACCTGACCTGATGAAGAGCTCTGTGTAGCTCAAAAGCTTGTCTCTTTCACCAACAGAAGTTGGTCCAATAAAATATATTACTTCTCCTACTTTGTCTCTGTCATGTCCTGGGGCTAACATGGCTACAACACTGTAAATATCTTAGGTATTGCCATGGCCCCCACCATCAGGGTATCTGAATGCCTCACAATCTTTTAGCATATTTATCCCCACAGCATGCCAGTAAGATAGGGCAGTGCTGTTATCATAGAATCATAGGACTGGAAGGGACCTTCAGAGGTCATCTAGTTTCTAGTCCAGACCCCTGCCCTCATGGCAGGACTAAGTATTATCTAACTACTGTATTATCCCCGTGTTACAGATGGAAACGGGAAACACAGAGAGGCTAAGACCTTGTCTACACTAGAACTTATTTCGGTGTTACTCAGGGATGTGAATAAACCACACCCCTGAGCGACATAAATTACACCGACCTAAGTGCCAGTGTAGACAGCGCTATGTCAGCAGGAGAGCTTCTCCCGCCGACATAGCTGCCACCTCTCGTGGGAGGTGGAGTAATTAAGCCAACGGGAGAGCTCTCTCCTGTCAGTTTAGAGCATCTTCACCAGAAGTGCTACAGTGGCACAGATGTATTGGCGCAGCTGTAGCACATCTAGTGTAGATGTAGCCTAAGCCACTTGCCCACAGTCACACTGGAAATCTGTTGGCAAAGGATTCAAACCTGGGTCTCCCAAGTCCTAGACTATGCCCTAACCTCTGGACAATCCTTCCTCTCTTATTCTACATATGATTAATGGGCCCTGACTTAAGGTGTGTGTAACCCCTTTGAGATTAGTGGGGTTGCATAGGGTGGCACTGAGGGCATAATTTGTCCTATACCAGCCAGAAAGGGATTTATTGCCCATAGCAAGGAGAATCTTGCTTACTATATGTGACAAAGTAGGATTTTTTCTTAATTTTGTGTATGGATAGTATGCGTGCCTCAGTTTTCCCTACATGCTGCATATTTAATGAGGTGGTTGGAAAAGGTGGTTTAATCTTTTCAGAGACCCAGAGGACCAGATGTGACTACCACGCAGCTGCCTGGGCCTAAACAATAGCCAGTACATTTTGTAACCTAGCAACTGACGACCCTCTGAACATCCAAGTCAGCTGGGCTTTGGTGGATTAAGAGTCTCTAAGGGACTTAGTGTATGTGGCAAAGGAGCCATCCTTGTATTGTATCTGAGTGCACAGGATTGTACTTGCTTATAAGACATGAATGGAAGAGTGGTTTTTGAGGCAGTTCCCTGTGCTTTTCCACACACCCCCGCCAAGCACTTTCCTTGACTATCACATTATTCCACCCTCTGGCAGTAGGGTGAAGCTAGTTCAGACTGGAACATGCAGCAGTCTGGAGGGAGGCTCACGTGAAGGTTTCAGTTCCTTGGCGGGATGGCACATTCCCTGACATGCCTGATGACTCAGATTTCCTGACTGTTTTTGCCTGATGAGCGGAACCTTCAAAATAACTTTTCACATCGCCCACTAATGGTGGAATACAAAATGCTGCCATTTGTCTCTGCTATAACAGATCATCCCAGCAAACATTTGGTCACGTGGACTTTTCTAACCTATCTTCTTTTATAATCTTGGCTCTGTTGCTGAATTTTACTCCCTGTGAGAGGACTGGCAAAAGCCAGATAAAGCACACCCACAAAGTGTTCATGTTTCTGACTAGATCTCTGGAAATACACGGCAGTCCTGAACTGCACCATCAAGTGATTCCAGCACTGTGCTCCTGGGAAGAGACCTGTAATTGTGCCAATTTGTGCTGCAGTGTCATGATGTGGATAAATGAACATTACTAGACTGAGATCATTAAATCATTTCTGTTATGAAAATAATCCGGAGCTGAAAGTCAGCTTTCCTCACTGTTTAGACAAATGGAGGATACAGAAGAGGAAAAAAGTTTGGGTGATTGTATGTTGTCTCCAGGAGTGACGGAAGGTGGGGTTTGTCATTTCTGGACATGGGGGAAGAACTGGTTAATAATTGGCTGTGTATTTTTCTATAATAATACTTTATTTTCTGCTTTCCATTATTTACATCACTATATTTTGTGAATGAATACATAGGTAGCACTTTATCTATACACACACGGTCCTGGCCCTTTGAAATTCCAGGATATGGCCCTCCCTGCGTAACTAAGACCTATGGCTAGTCAGAAAAGGAGCAGCAATCCTACATGTGCCCATTTGATAAAGAGACTCAAATACCAAGGTTTATATTCAGATTTATTCAGAAACCGCTCCTACAGAGCCCCCACTGGGAGTTTGGCCTGCGTAGGATCAGTCAAAACCTAACTATGGAGCTCAGAGGTTGGTGCAGTTTTTAGCATGTTGGGAAATGTCCTCCTTCTCCTCCTCCTTTGAAAGAACAGGTTTTAAACAGTTACATTTGTTGTTAAAAGCTCTTCCCTTCTGCTGCACATGCCATACTGCTCAGGACATTTGCACACCACTGGATGACACACCAGTAAACGTCCAGTAGAGAACCAATCCTGTAGTGGTACCAAGATGGACCAGGCCAGTCTCCCTACTCTGGAGGGAGGATCACTTATGAAGATGGCCCCTGATATTTGCATCAGCCCCAGGCCTAATTCACCAATGGTGCAGTGATCCATTTGATTCCATGTTATTAACAATGGCAAGTGGCAGCGAATGCCACATTCTCTCTCTTTTATATATGTAAGGCTCAGATCATCCTCCCACTGAGGAGAAAATCCACAGAAAAGAAAATGGACCTGGAAAATCGATGGGGTTTATTTTGCCCCATCTTATGCATACCCTCCCCTCAGCTTTGCAGGGATAATGGCCTTGCACAAAAGTCAGGTGTAAGGGTCCTGGGAAATGTAGGGTCAAAAACCCATGTAAATCCATGTCTGAAATGTAGTCCCGCTGTGTAGTTTCTAGCAAGTCCCTTGCAGCACAGTCAGTTCCCACTGGCTCTCCACTTATAGCTGCAGGCTCTGTTCTCCCATCTGCAAGAGCTTAATGCCCTGATGGGGCTATTAACACCTATCTGATCAGCATTAATCTCTATAGCAATTTGCTGCTGAGTTTAACAAACTGTGCCTGAGGTGCTGCCAGGTTGAGTGGCAGGTAAGCCAGGTGGGAAGTAGCCCTAAGTGTGGAGAGACCAAAGGAGATTCCAGTATGTGAAGGAAGAGGGAACAGCTGTGTGGCTGGAGCCTGTGACAGAAGGAAAGCACAGGTTTCCCTACCTCTTACTCCTCAGCTGTTGCACCTGGAGGTGGTGAGCTGATACCTTGCAACCAAGGGGTCGTATTGTCTATGGACAGCAAGAGGGGTAAAACCCTGATACAGAGGGAGACAGCTGAGGTCACACAGACCCTGGAGAAAGGGGTGTGGCCCAAGCTGGGAAATGGACCTAATGGGGGTCCCACAGTGTTGAGAGGCAAATATTGATGTTGTGCTTTGGTTTGAATGTTCATCTACCCTGAGGCAGGGGAACTTCTGGTTTGCCCAAAGAGCAAAACTACCCAAGACCAGTGGGAAACTGAGACACGCATCTCCTAACAGTGAGACAGAGAGTGCTGACCGGGCTGTACCTGCCATTGGAGAGGTAAGCTGGCCCCTCACAAGGACAAGACAATGCAATGCTGGGAGGGAGCAGTGGACAGGGGGAGGTGGCACACTTTTCAGTTCTGTTAACTTTAATCAACAATAACCGTCATGCCAGCTCTGCATTGTCACTCCCTATGAGGGCAGTGAAGCAGCCTGGGGCTCCTGGCCTAACAGTCTAGAGCTTCACCAAGCTGATACCAGAGCCACTGCCTAGTTACATAGTCCGCCCTCCGTGTAATCTTTGAAATGACACCCAAGCAGAACTGAGAAACAGTGTTTGGTAGAAAGTGGCGAGGTATCTGGATGTGTGTGGGAAACTCCCCCTTTGCTCCTGCATTGACATTCCTCTCCACCACCTACCCTCTCTGTAGAATAGCACTGTACTGTATACTTAGAAAATAAAGCATTAAGGCAGGTCTCCTAGCAATGGCAATAAGAAAGCTCCAGAATCCTAGGGAGACCCTGTTTGTTATCTATTGTCCATAAACTGCAAATCCCCTGAGTGCCCTGGAGTAATTCCTGATTACCTACTCCTTTTCTGAGGTTAAAGCTACCCGTGTAACTAGCAATTAACTGGCTATCAGGGAGTTATCATGCCACACATTTATTTAAATAAGAATAAAACTCCCACAATTTTTTTTCTCTTGCTGTGGCAAACCAAGAGCTCTAGGTAATGGAGGCCACTCAGCAGAGAGGTATCATTTAGAACAGTTTATGAAGCCTTGTCAGATGTAAAATTTCACTCTGAAGTGTTGCATTATGTAAGAAACTAACCTTTAAGGTTGGTATTTTGAAAGGTGTCTAGACAGGGATTTTTCAAAGGAATTAATTCCCCTAAAGGTGATAACTAGAGCTGGTCAATCTCTTTGAAATTTAAAAGCTTGATTACATTTTGTCAAAACTTAGAATTTGCCTTCCTCACCCCCATCAAAAAAAAAAAAACCTAGGGGAAAAATCATATTTTCTCTTCCTATTTTTTGATGCATTCCCACGCTAATTAAGGGAAGGAGCAAAATGCTGTTAAACCCAAGCATTCTTTATTGCAAATGTATAATGTTTAGCTTCTACATGTCAATTTTGAATTGATTAATAAAACCTTGAAATGTATGACTAGTGTTTCCAGAACTTAATCATGTTTAATATGATGATAGTGTAAAAGTGTTCACAGTGTAAAGTAAATGTTTCTGAAACTGCTATACTCTTGAAATTGATTGTTATACAGAGGATGGAAACTCAGGGCTGTTAGGGGGTGGATATACGTTTGGATATTCCAGAGTTGGCATATCCAAGTTCAAGATAAGAAATGTCTACGCTATGGATTTATGCGCCTTCTGCAGAGCTCATTGCATTTTACAAATCTCCACTTCCTAAGCTTTACAAAAATCCTGTAAAGTAGGTGTTGTCTTCATTATACAGATAAAGAAACTGAGGGACAAAGATTTCCCATCTGACTTCAAGTCACTCAGAGTCAGGTTTAAAGGTATTTAGGCACTAAAAGATGTGGATAGTCATTTAGTGCTTTTGGAAATCCCAGTAGGTGCCCAAGTATCTTCAAAAATCTGGCTCCAAGTAACTTGCTCACGGTCACACGGGAAGTCTGTGGTAAAGCTAGGAATAGAAATTAGGCCGCCCACTACACAGTCATCCTTCCTCTCCTTTCCAGAAACTAGAAATTCTCCCCAAATTGAAATGACACTTCCCTTTCATAATAGAAGTTTGTGACGGGTTGGATCACAGAAACCCCCTTGGGAGCTGCCACCCAATGTACCAAGACTACCCCTGTTCCTGTTTTCCCTGCCAGCTCAGGACTCCAGCACCCTGTCTTGCTGAGCCAGACACTCCCGTCTGCTCCAACACAGACCCAGGGTCTGAATCACTTGTCCCAGAGCTGCAAGTTTACCCAAAAACAGCTCACAGAAGTGTGCTTGTCTTTAGCAATCAGATGCCCAATTCCCAATGGGGTCTAAACCCAGATAAATCCCTTTTACCCTGCATAAAGCTTATGCAGAGTAAACTCATAAATTGTTCGCCCTCATAATACTGATAGAGAGATATGCACAGTTGTTTGCTCCCCCAGGTATTAATACATACTCTGAGTAAATTACTAAATAAAAAGTGATTTTTATTAAATACAGAAAATAGGATTTAAGTGGTTCCAAGTGGTAACAGGCAGAACAAAGTAAGTCACCAAGCAAAATAAAATAAAATGTGCAAATCTATGTCTAATCAAACTGAATACAGATAATCTCACCCTCAGAGATGCTTCAGTAAGTTTTTTTTCTCAGGCTGGACACCTTCCAGGCCTGGGCACAATTCTTTCCCCTGGTACAGCTCTTGTTCCAGCTCAGGTGATAGCTAGGGGATTCTTCATGATGGCTCCTCTCTCTCTTTGTTCTCTTCCACCCCTTTATATATCTTTTGCATAAGGCAGGAACCCTTTGTCCCTCTGGGTTCCCCCCCCCTCACTGGAAAAGCACCAGGTTAAAGATGGATTCCAGTTCAGGTGACATGATCACATGTCACTGCAAGACTTCATTGCCCACTTGCCAGCACACACACATACAGGAAGACTAACAGGTAAACACAGCCATCTGCAGACAAGGGTCCTGGTTAATGGGAGTCATCAAGATTCCAAACCATCATTAATGGCCCACACTTTACATAATTACAATAGGCCCTCAGAGTTATGTTTTATATTTCTAGTTTTAGATACAAGAGTGGTACATTTCTACAAATAGGATGATCACACTCAGTAGATTATGAGCTTTGTAATGATACCTTCCAAGAGACCTTTTGCACGAAGCATATCCCAGTTGCATTATATTCACTTATCATGTTTTTATAAAACCATATAGACTGCACAACGTCACAAAGTCACTGCATCATTTTTTCCAAGAAATATAGTCTCATTTCATTACTTGTTAAAGCTAGATGGAGCAGGGCCACTAGGCTTCCCCCCACCCCTCCTTTAGTCTTGTTCATCTCTATTAAACTGCAGTACCTATGGCAATGTGACCTAACGCATCACTGGACAACATAGGGAAATGGGCTTTTAAATGATACATTTGAGATTCAGGGTTTGGTGCAGCCTTTGGACTAGCAAAACACACCTGTTGTACCCATAAAAATGTACACTTGTACCTGCAAAAATGTGACTTTGTGCCCATGTAATGGGTGACTGCATGTCACCTAGTGTCCTACACTAAGTACTGCAAGTGCATGTACAAATGGCTCTTGGGCATGCTACTTCCTCTACTGAACAAAGGGTTGTGAGACAGATCTGGGGGGCCCAGTAATCCACTCTGATATACACCGCTACCTCGATATAACGAGACCCAATAGAACACGAATTTGGATATAACGCGGTAAAGCAGTGCTCCGGGGGGGCTGCACACTCCGGTGGATCAAAGCATGTTCAATATAACGCAGTTTCACCTATAACGTGGTAAGATTTTTTTCGCTCCCGAGAACAGCGTTATATCGAGGTAGAGGTGTATAAGTAAATCCATGCAGTGAATAGCAGAGCTGGGCAACTAGTGGATTTTTTTCAGGTTGAACAAAATATTTTATTTGATCTGATGCAAATATTTTTTGTTTTGGGGCATTTTAATAAAAGCAAAAGAGAATTAAATTAACACAACTTGGTGGGGTGGGGGGAAGTTGTCTCCTTACAACTTTTTCCCCAGTGATTAGAGCACTCACCTGGGAAGTGGGAGACGAGGGTTTAATTCCCCCCTCTGCCTGATGTGAACCAACTTGTGTCTCCCACATGGTAGCAGAGGGCCCTCGCCACCGAGATGGGACAGTCTGGCATGGGTCTTGCTCAGTGTCTCCTGTTTGAAGCTATCCCACTGTGTATAACTAATTAGTCATTAGATTTGCACTTGGGTTTTCTCAAATCCTAGGTGAGTTCCTTAACCACCAGACTATAGAGTCATTCTCACACTTTGCCTGGCCCAATGACTCTTCATAGTGGCAATTCATAGTCATTAGCAATGGGCTAAAAGCTATTAGGACAACCAACACCTACATCCCCACCCGTTTTGTGACTCCAGTTGGGAAACCTGGAATGTTTTGGCAATGTGCCTGGATATTATCAAAACACTTTGATTTTTCAGTTTGGTTGAAATGTTTTGACAAATTTGCAAATATTGACCAAAACTGCATTTTTGAGCAAATAAACTATTAACCAAAATAAATTTGCCCAGCTGTAATAAATAGCAGAATAATAGTTTGTATAATCTCCAGATAAGAATCCTTTAAATTTTAAAGATTGAAGATGATTTACCAACAGGGCCAGCACAACCCATTAGGCGACCTAGGTGGTCGCCTAGGGCACTACAATTTGGGCGACCGCGGTGGTATTTCGGCGGCGGGACCTTCCGCCGCCTAGGGCAGCAGAAAAGCTGGCGGCGCTCCTGTTTACCAAACAAATATTCTTATAAATACCTTCAAAGGAAGGTTATGATGATGAAGAAATCAAAGGAATTAAAAGGTTTATAAGGGATGATGACTTAGGTAGCTAATAAGCAAGAATTGTAATGAAAGAAACTTTTGGTCCAAGTAGCAACTGTAGACTTATGAAGGAAAAGATGGGAAGGTGAGATTAGGGAGGCAACGTCTAGAAGATGGGAGGGAACAAGCCAAAAATAACCCCACCAATTGATGCAATATTTACGGTAATTATTATGTTCACTAAGGGGCCAAATCCTGGCTCCTCACTAACTTCTGGTTTACTGAAGCAAGCTCCCAGCATGGTCGATAGGCGCCTGTCTGAGTGAGAATAGAATAGACCTCAGTAATTGTCCCCGAGTCAGTGACTGTCCAAAGTAGTTATTTAGCTTTGGTTTATCATCAGACATGTACAATTCCCATTTTGGAGTTTGGTTTTGTTCTAGATAATTTGGCTTTTGTTATACAGCCAGTGACGCATTACATTACCAGAAACAGAGACTTTTATCCTTTAATCATGAATTTTTCTACATGAAATGTTACATTGCATGGGGAGAATATATTGTAGTCTCCTAGTGGTAGACAAAACCTAAGGCCAAATTCTGCCCTCAAATTTGTATGCTCAGTGCCTCCAAGGGCAGAATTTGGCCCTTCATATATTGACATTGTATTGCTAGTTACCCAATGATGCATGATTTTCCTGTGGAAGAAAGAAGATCAGATAATAGCTCCCTGGCTGAAAGTAGTAACAAATGGAATCCCGGCTCAGGAAGCTGTTTGTTATTCCAGAGATGAGATTGTGGAAATTCTAGTTTGTATGGGAAACATTAAAATATATATTTAAATCCCTGGAGATGTAATGAGCACAGTCAGGGCCTGAAACTAGAGAAGTGCTTGACGTCAATGAGAGTTGTGTGTGTTCAGCATCTCTTGGGATGAGGTCCAAAATGAAGTATGTTAGTTAATGAATTGATCATAACTGATCACATACAAAATCCACACACACATTTTGCTGGACTCCCTGACAACATTTCAGTGCCCAGACCCCTACCCGGCTTTTCCTCCGACACCAGTGCAATGCAAAGTATTGCATTTGTAAGGCAGAGGGAGGGTAGATGACTTGAAGCTGTCTAATAGGGAAAAAACAGCAGTGGAGAAAGTCCAACTAATATGTATGTCCCCAAAAGTGATCTAAACTACAATTGCTTCTATTATAAATTCATTTGCATACAATTACTATGTGGTTAGTATCTCAGATACTAGTTATTTCCTGCTCTAACTATTAGGAAAATGTGGTGGCTCAGATATCTCTCTGTGGTAACTGTTCACGGATATTGGTTTAATGGCGATAACTGTGGTTCCTATAGAGTAGAGAAAACATTCAAAGAGTTACTATATGACATGTTAAACAAATTCCCTGCCTGTTGGTTGGCAAACACTGTAATAAAGTAGTGTAAGAGTACTCATAATCATATTGCTTTCTTTAATCATCCCTTGTAGGAAGAACAGGGAGTTCATGGCTTTGGTTATGGAACATGGAGCCCTTCCTCTCTGTGTCACGCCTTTGAATACAGCTGTGTTTTCCCTTGCAGCCTCATAAAATCTGACAAGGACTGAATGGGCATAGAAATACTGGATTATTCTCTCAGCGCGAGCGGTGGTCCCTGCCGGTCAGGGTTGAGGCATATTGGTGGGGCAGTACAGGGAAGACAGTACTGTCACTGGTCATGAAATATCTGTTGTGTGGATGAATAGGATTGTAGGCCTATCAAAACGCCTTCTATAATAAGAGTAAAACTATATAGAAAGTAGTCTTCAGACTTATCAAACACAACTATTTTTATAGATTTATTAAAGCAGCCTATAGAATGAACAGGAATATTCCTTATTACTGTAGCATAATTATATTAGAGGACTTAAAAGTACTACAGAAAATTAATATATGAATTAAATTTTACAGACCCTTTTCTATAAGGGGAATGCCAAGGTGAAGAATAAACTGTTTGATCTCCAGGCTAGGATGAGGTGGGATGGGAGAGCGCACAGAGGCAGTTAGAAGTCATTCCTTAAAGTAGGATGCACTCTAGAAGCAGCTAATGTCAAAACGTGCAGCAACCTTCTTGCCCATTCTTAGCAGAGCAATGAGGGCCCCTAATTGATGCATCCCACTCTCAGCTACAGGAAGCAAAAGACTAGGATGTTAATGAAACCTGGTTCCTTTGATTGGCAATACAGAGCATAATCACTAGGCCAGGGAGACCTCTCCTCTATTTCCCATCTCACTTTTACATTTTTCTAACACAAGGTCTAGATCAGGGGTCGGCAGCCTTTCAGAAGTGATGTGCCAAGTCTTCATTTGTTCACTCTAATTTAAGGTTTCGCGTGCTAGTAATACATTTTAACATTTTTAGAAGGTCTCTCTCTATAATATATTACATACAACAATAGTTAAGTAAATAAGGTTTTTAAAATGTTTAAGAAGCTTCATTTAAAATTAAATTAAAATGCAGATCTTATCAGTTTAGTGTGATCCTTGCCCTTGCTTTTCCTTGCTGAGTTTTCCAATGTCTGGCACGTATTTGGATACTTTAAGCTGCACACAGGCTTCTGAGTGATCAGTTGTTAACCAGCTCCGAGCGGGAAAAAAGGACAGATTTCATGTGTGAAAATACCTGTTCACACAGGTATGTGGATCCAAATGCTGAAAGCATTGCAAACGCAATTTTCTTCAAACAGTTAAATTTCACTGGCAGGGACGTCCAGCAGGTCAGAATAGAGGCCCCATGATCTATCTTGGTAGCTTCAAGTTCACTCCGCAGATCTCCAAAGGTTGATGCCCACAATTCTGAGTTTTTTAACTGAATGAGTTGCATTTTGAAATCTTCAACACCCATCCACTGAAATACAGAAAAATCCAAGTTGCTTTCGTTGAACTTTTCAGGTTTAATTAGAAAAGAAAGCATTGGGCCAAATCACTGGAAATCTTGAAATCTGTCAGAAAATTCTGATTCCAATTCTTGTATGTACACTCCAATCTCATCGACACTGACCGTGCAACATGTCAATAACTCTTTTATGTATTGGAAGTAGCGGAAAGTCGAAGTTCGAATATCCTGAGAAAAAACTGCTAGTTTTACAACAAATGCCTTCCAGGTTTCATAAAGATCCAAAACCATTTGCCCTGCACCCTGGAGATGGAGGTTGAGTTCGTTTAGGTGAACGGTGATGTCAGTTAGAAACATGAGTTTACACAGCCATTTGTCGTCATCCAGTTTGGGGTAGTTTTGTCCTTTTTCCAACAAAAAGGCCTTGATTGCATCAAAATAGTTTACAAAGTGCACCAAAACCTTGCCACAACTTAGCCACCAAATGTTGCTGTGAAGTGGAATGTCATTATACGTACTGCCCATCTCTTCTAGCAGTGCTTGAAACTGTAAGTCAAAGCAGATCAAGCAACAAGGACATTCACAATTTGCACCTCTGTATTCATCACATTATTAAGCTCTGAATTAGAAATTTTAGCCCACAGGTTTTCTTGATGCATGATACAGTGAAATTTGACTGTCGGGTGGCCAATTTGATCTTTAAGTAATTTTACAAATCCCTTCTATTTTTTGACCATGGCAGGAGCATTATCTGTTGTCACACAAAATATTTTTCTGATGTCAACTCCTTGTTCTTCAAAATGGTTTACAAAAGTTTCCGCTATATCTTCCCCCTTTGTTGTGCCATGCAGAGGTTTTAGGCAACAAAGTTCCTCTTGGATTTCATCGGAAGCACAATATCTTGCAACAACTGCCAAATGTGGAACGTCGTTTATATCCACGCTTTCATCAACTGCAACGTTAAACACTGCTGTGTCTTTTAATGCAGACGTCTGCTTTTTGTTAATGTTTTCTGCCATTTTGCTTACACGTCTCTCAACTGTTCTGGCAGAGACAGGCAGTTATTTTATTCTAGATACACAACTTTATTTGGCAATCATTGAACAAAACCTCCAAACTGCTGAGAAAAATCTCTTTTATATATTCTGCATTTTTTTTATATATTCCGCATATAAACGGCTTTCCGTTTTTTGCAATGCACTGTGCAATCTTGTAACTTCCTTCTGTGGCTTGATTTTTACTTACACTTAAGCATTTAAAAATACTGCTTTGCTTCTCATATTCTGCTACTGCGTTTTTGATCAATTTAGACTTGTCTGCTTCATCAAGAAAGGTTTTCTCGTGTTTCGTTTGAAAATGTCGTCAAACGCTTGATGTGCAACAAACAATACTTTCACAATAGAAAGCATAAACAGCCTGGTCCTTCTTTTGAATAAATCCAAATGTCTGTCCAAGAAGGCTGAAATGAATGGACATCTAACTTTGCTTTCTTAGGAGCTGACATTTTGTCAAATGTACCCCTCAACTTACAGTGGGGAAAAAGAATCGTGACAGACTGCATGCACAACGTCAAATGCAATGGAGTGTTCCATGTGATGTGATAGTGATGTAAGCAGTAAATCAGGACTTAAAAATATCCTAGTACAGTGGCGCTGGAACAATTTTTAAGGTGGGGGGGTTCTGAGCTGTGCCCCCTCTTGCCCCTGTCTGCACCCCTCACTATCCCAGGATGGCAGCAGAGTCCCCGGGATTGGAGGCCGGGACCCAAGGCTGGCAGCGGGCTGACCAGGGCCGGCGGACGGGACCCCGGTTTGCAGGGGGCTGGCGGACGGGACCCCAGGATGGCAGCAGAGCCCCCGGGACCGGTGGCTGGGACCCAGGCAGCGTGAGTGCCACTCAAAATCATCTTGCGTGCTGCCTTTGGCACTCGTGCCATAGGTTGCTGACCCCTGTTCTAGATATTTATTCTTTCCTGATCCTCAGATGACTTGTTGTGAAAGCAGCATTTCCACAGTCAAGTTCTGCTTGCATGGCTGTCTTTCATCTTTAACTTCCTCACTGTCGCAGCATCCGTACTTTTAAAAAACAAACAAACGAAGTGATGGAAGCAGTTACAAGCATGGCTGTGAGCTCTTTTGGTTCAGAATATCACCAGGTTCGATCATCACTGGGATTTGCCGCCTGTTATCTCACTTTTAAGTTCTCTACGATATTACATGCCTTCCTGTTGCACAGCTGTATCTATGCCTCGCCAAGAGTCCTACATCATTGTGATATCAGAGGTAACTCAACCAATCACCTCCCTTACCCTACAGGTAATTTACATGCAACAATTTCATTGGTAGTATCACGGAGACTGCACAGATGGTGGATTACTGGGCCCAATTGCCACATCCATGTGGCAGCAGGGGCTTTCAGCTACTAATATAATATTACTGGGCTAGACGTAACTTGTGACAGCAGCAGTCATGGATGAAATGGGGGGCCAGATTTTCCACACAATTTCCTGGTAATGTGAGTTAGACCAACTGCCTGGAATCTACAATTTCACCTGATGATTGTTTCCCAAATAATCTCAATTATTATTCAGATTACAGAACTGTACATTACCAACTGTATGAAATCACTTAATTTTCTGGGTTTGACAACCTGTCATCGGGCAACCCTGCCTGAAGTGCCCTCCCATGACAGGCCACAGCACAACCCATGTGCCTCTACACCAGGCTCTTGATTAAATAACACCCCTCCTTGGGGCCAGTTTATTACAAAACATAGTCCATATCTCCCCCACTCCCCAGGAATCTAGTTCTTAAAAGACTGCTCTTCCTGGCAAGAATGCCTCCAGCCTCTCTGCTGGGAGTGCATCCTCACCATACTCCAGTGTCTTCCACCACACACAGGCTCCTATTAGCCCTCTTCTCTCCCTCTGCCAGGACAGCCGCCCCAGCCTCCCAGCTGGATTAGAACCCCACGCTTCCCAGCAGGAAGCCCCACACACCCTACTGGGAGATCAACCTTGCCCAGGGACCATCCCTCTCTCCCCCTGCTCCTCTCGCTGTTCCCCTAGATCCAGCTCTCCACTGTGGAGACATCAGCGGGTATTCTGTTCTGCTGCTCCCTTGCCTTCAGTCTTGTCTGGCCCCCTGACTCTAGCTTGGGGAGGTCAGCCAGCAAACCCCTCTTGCTGCTCTCCCTGCCTTCCCCCAGGAAATACCTTCCACAGTCCTCTGGTAGCTCTCACCTGCCCCTGACTCCCACTCATCCAGCTCTGATTCATCAGCCTGTCTCCTCTCTGATTTGTCCATGATCCCTTAGCCCCAGGTGCTGCTCGACTCTATTATTTGGCCAAACTCAGAGCATCTGTTCTAGCATGGGGGCTCTGGGCCTCCCTCATTGACAGGGTGAAGCCACCCTGTGACACAGCCATCACAAGGCAAAGAGACCAAGAAAAGGATGTCCATGGAGAACTTTTCCTGGGCATAGAACAGTGGCCATATGTGAAAGAACTGAGTTCAAAAGCAAATCTACACACAGACCTATCAAAACAAGTGAATACAGGTCTGGCATACACTAAGCTGTACAGCTCTTAGCAGTATGCAGGGTTAGCGTTTTAGGGGCTTTATTATTATTTATTTACTGTTTCTGAGTAAAGGTTGACATTAACCAGAGAGACATTTACCACTTCAGTCCATTTTATAGCAACATTCTGCTGGAGAACAGCTTCCAGCTGATGATGAGTTTTAGGGCATACACCCTAGAATAACTTTGCAGACCAGTACATTTGGTCATTGTAACTTGCTGAAGTGAATTAAAATAAAACCAAGAGAGCGGCAACATTAAACAGCCCTAGATCTGGAGGTACTGATAACATAACCTAAACAGCATGTGTAATTCTTGCCCTACTTCTATCTTGCTGAATACAGAACGAGATGAACTGATATGAACCAAGATGGCCAATAAAAGCTCATCTTGCTTCATTATTGATGATTTGTTTTTAACTGAAACTTTTGCCTAGAAACAAGCAGTTGTTGACTGTGGGGACATAATGGGAAAAGCTTAATAGACCAAGAAGCTGCAGAAAATGACGCATTTATCTGATATCGCTAAGGAGATGGTCATTTAGGATTTTAAATAGGTGCCCGATAAGAATTTTTTTAATGTAATTAAATTATTTATAGGTGAAACCAACTTGGAGAAGCTTTTGCCTGATAAAAAATACATGATTTTTAAAGGCCTCCATGTCTTAAAAACATAGATTTGCAAAATGTCTTCAGTCATGCATTCTCGTTTAATTGCAGTAAAAACATGGCAATAAAACATCACCCCTTTCATCTGGCAAAAGTTACTCAAATCTAAGGACAATGGTGAGGGTGCTTGGTAGCTTTTGAAAATCGGCTATTTACTCATGGTCTGATTTTCATGTGCTCAGAACCCACAGTTGAGGCCAAGTTTTCAGAGTTGAGCAGCAGCTCCCATTGTGACACTTGGTGTCCAGATTTTCAAGAGCTCAGCATGCTGGGTAAATGGGAGCTGAGCTCTCTAGAAAATCTGGCTGCTGCGGTAGGTCCTCAGCTGTCTTGAAAATCTGGCCCTTAATTTCTAGGTACACGTGCCTAGCTCTCGATAGCCAAGAGAGAATGTTTTTTAGCTAGGGTACATTCTCCCCAGAATCCACTGAGAACAGACTGTATCCAGCCATAATTTCACTACTTGGTGTTTTGGATCCAGTAGATTCCCTCCCCCCTGATATAACATAAGTAGCTGGAGGGTGGGATATCTTTCTGGTGGAAAATACTATGAGAACAGCTGTTCCTATGATGTTTTCAAGGAAAAACCACGGAAACAGCTGGTTCCCTTGCGTGACAGTGAGAATGAAGGTCAAGTAGCAAGAAGAAACTAAAAAGAAACCAAGAGCAAATATAGAAAAATTGGCAGACCGTGAAAAGGGAAGAGAAACAGACAGAATGGAGGAGACAAATGAAGCAAACACAGAAATCTAGAAAACGCTGTGAGAATTTAGAGTAAATAAAGGGAAGGGAAACTGAATTGGTCAAGTCCTATAGAAGCCCCAAGGATTGCTCTAGAGATAAGTGTTCTGTGTTCGTGAGTAAAAAACCTAGGTCCCCAGAGGCTGCTTAATGCAGCAGAGGCAGCAGCATGAGTCTGTAGGTAGTAAGAAATTGAGTCCCTTGTACTTCTCGACCACAACTGTTAGCCAGTGAAAGGTATTTAAGTGTGAAATGAGCCCTGTTTGGCTTTCCGTGTCTGTAAGGATGGGGGAAGGGGGGAGGGGAGGGAGGGAGGGAGGAAGGAATTAGAAATAACCCGGGCCAAATTCCAACCTGGTGCAAACAGCAGAAACTCCAGTGAGGTCAATGGAGTCATTTACATCAGGTGTGCGCTGTGGGGGTAATAAAATGTCTGAAGGTGGAGAGTAAATGAGAACCAGAAACAAAAGTAAGAAAAATTATTTATTTACCAATAAAAAAAGGAAAGTTGCACTTAGAAAAATTCATGCTATTCTGCAATCAGAAATAATTAGGATCCCAACCTGAGTTAAAGGGTCAGAATCATTTGTCTGCCCACTGCAATGACTATTTAGTTAGGGTTACACCATGAGGATGTACTATATTGCATAGTACTATATTTTGCTACCTTTCGCACATGCGATAAACTCAAGGTGCGTATATCAAAGCCACTCTGATATTTATTTATGGTAATTACATGTTCAGAAGGGTTCCACCTGCAGTTTTACTGTGTTTTTTGTTGTGGGTTTTTTTTGTTTTTGTTTAATGGAAGAAAGTCTTTATTTTAAGCAGTCAAGTAATGATATTTTACCAATCAACACATTGCAATACAATATTGAGAATATTTTATAATACAGGTACAATCTGATATTCCTTCATTAATTTTAACAAGACAAATTAACTGCTGGGGAAACTTGTGCTAAGTGCCTCATCTCACAGCTGCTCCAACCTACATTTAAATATATACAACAAGTCATTCAAAGCAGTATTTGCCAGAAATCTTGCAGAAAAACTTTGACCAGAAACAAAGCAAGAAAAGCTTAATATTCTTCTATGTTGCTTGTATGTATATATTCTGCTACTAGCAATACAGAAAAATAGTAACTTTGTTGCTTTGTTTCTGGTTAAAGGATAATTCTTATGTAACCTACAGTAAACAAGATAAGTCTCTAAGCCCAGTTATTCATGTATTCATAACTAGAAGAGAGGATTATCAATTTAAAACTGTAAAGGAGTGCTGCTGCTAACTCTCCTAAAAGCTTACACTTTGGGCCACAAATGTGCAAAATAATGTGATAACACAAGAAATATATTAGTATCAATTTATATCGACAAGAAAGTTAAAATGCAAGGACACTAAAATCCTTCTAATTGCAAGTATGATAAATTAGAAGTAAAATGATTAAAATACTTTAAGCAGCAAAACTCGCAATATACAACATTGCCAGCAACAGTATGCCCTCCAAAATTTTTTTGCTTCCTGTGCCAGCAGGGAACATGAGCCCTTGAGGATCTTTTTCTTAATATCTCTTTAAATTTATTACTTAAAATTTTTTTTTTAAGAATCAGTCAAACTCTCAAAAGCAAATAAGTGCAGAGATCAGGCCTTTTCTCGGAGGGAAATTTGCCCCTCTGTATCCTAATTTGATGGGTTATATGTGACTTAATAGCTTACAGGCCTTGCCTTGCCCTCTGTGCAGGGATGAACGTCACCCTCCGTCCTTAAGTTACTCAGTGGCGCCTAGCTATGGCAGCATTTTTACAAGCCTTTTCAGGATGTGCTAGAGCTGTGGATAATAATCATCCTGTATGGACTGGAGGACAGCAGCGACTGAGAGTGAGAAACTAGGCAAAGGGACTTCTTGTGGGACCCTGCACCAAGGGGAGGGAAGGTTTATGCAGGCCCTTGTGATCCAGTGACAGAGAAACTGGGCCAATGAATACTTGTCAGAGAAAAATTGGGCAAAGGAAAGCTTGTTAATGTTTGTTCCTACTGGATTCCTGTCACCTTGGAAGAGGAGGAGTTTTTGGTTTAGCTGAAGAGACAAACTGCTCCCTAGGAAGAGGGAAAATTAGGCATGGCCATCTTCACACAACATAAAGACATTCCACTACAGTAATATGGAATACAAATACCTAGCTACAACTGAGAGAGGTTAGGACAGTATGATTGTGCCAGAAATTAAGACCCTTGGTTTCCATAGTGGAAATGACAGCAATTTTTGTTGGGAAACTTCTCATCCATCAAGAAAACAGAAGGCACAAAAAGTGAGGAGTCCGAGATGCCTTTGGAGCTGATTCCATCGCTTTGTTTCCTGATGAATTCATTCACATTGCATATTTCTCTGAAGAACTCCAGTTTCTATAGAAATTGAGATGCCAGACTCTTCGAAGGCAGAGTCAATGAACTAGCAGTTAAAACGCTCAACCTTTCCACTAGAAACTGAATATTACACATTTAATAGGATGAAAATCCCAGGCACAGAAAACAAGTCATTTGAAGGAAACAGAAAAATGCTGGCTTGAATAACTTCAGCTTCTCCTTTTTGTGTCCAAGTTTAACTGGCTCAAGTGCAGAAGTACTTAGAGGAGGGGTCAATGGTTCAGATCTCTGAAATAAAATGAAAAGCAAAAAAAATTAAGCTCAATTATGTAATAATTACAGTAACTACAAGTTCCCTCTGCAATGGAATCAAAAGCTTCTGCCATGTTGGCCTAACGTAGGGCAAAGCTGGAAAGTGCCCACTTCCATCCAGCATGGTCCTTCACGGGTAGCATGCCAACACAGTCCTTCATGAGCAGACCAGTGCCTGTTACAGACTCTGGGAGCTGTCCAATGAGGGCCTCACTTCTAGCTGCCATTCTGCGTTTAGCTACCAGGGGCTGTATTTTTGCCAAAATCCCAGAGAGGAAAAAGAGATTTATTTTCAAAGATCTGTAAAGACTGTATATGAGTGAATGGGGCGATTTTTATTTTTAGCAAAAGTAGCATGTGCCAGTGGGCAAATAATTCATAGATTCTGAGGCCAGGAGGTACCACCACGATCATCCAGTTTGATCTTCTGATACAACAGGCCATAGAATTTCCCCAAAATAATTCCTAGAGCAGACCTTTGAGAAAATCATCCAATCTTGATTTAAAAATGGTCAGTGATGGACTGATTGCACAACCTTTGCTAAATTGTTCCAATGGTCAATTACTCTCACCCTTAAAAAAACTTGCACCTTATTTCCAGTCTGAATTTGTCTAGATTCAACTTCTACCCATTGGATCATGTTAGATTTTTCTCAGCTAGATTTAAGAGATTATTATTAAATATCAGTTCCCCATGTAGACACTTATAGACTGTAATGAAGTCACCCCTTAATCTTCTCTTTGTTAAATTAAAATATGAACAGATCCAAAGTGCATTTTTCAGAAACCTCAAACATAGACCAAGTAAGGATAAAAAAGGTAAAGGACCCAGACTCTGAGTTAGCCATTCAAGTTGAGTGAGTTAGCCACACGTACAGCTTATAGGCCGGAGCATAATGACAGTCTTGTGCAGGTGATAGGGCCTACTTCTCTACCTGACCTCTTACCACCAAGGTAAATTAAATTAGTCGCTGTTTTGTCTTCATTGCAAAATGGGGAAATGAAATCTCTATTACAATTTCAGTCAGACAGCCTTTGTGGTAGGTACATAACCCTGTGTGCGTACAAATGTTGTGGATGACTAATGAAACATATACCTATGTACACTCTGCTTATAAAGAGAGGCATCCATTGGGCAGAATGCAAGGTGTTAAAGGTTCCCATTGGGATCACAAAGAAGGAACATTCAGACTCTGACTTTCAGGAAGATGGTTGCTGTGAGCTAGAGACCCCAAATCCCAAACACAATGTAAAAGGAAAAAAAACCCAAAACCTTTGGGTCATGTGTTTTTTTTCTGGCATGTTCACTGCCCAGGGCACTGAAACAAAGAAACTCCTACATAAATGCCACATAGCTGTCTCCATCGGGCATAGAGGATTCTAAGTAACATGATATTTCACAAAACCACAGCAACTGAAAAACAACTGTGTCCACAAAATGCCTACAACTCTCCCACACATGGGGCGGAGGAGTGGTGGGGGAGAGAAGCAAAGTCAATGGGCAAGTGACAGAAATCTGCAGGAGGAATCACTTGTGCATGTTTAGAGGGATGATGTACAATAACTGACACAGAAACCAGCATGGCATGTTAATTCTGCCCAAAGCACAATTGGCTTGTGAAGCTCGGAAACAGATGACTTGTAGATCGCATGTAACAGCTGCAACACCCATTAAGATGTTCATTGCTGAGTCCTGTAGCTGTGTGCCTCCATCCTGAAGGAGGGATTTGATGTTTGGCAAAGGAAACAAAGTGCCTTTTGCTGTCACCGTGAAAACTCACCTAGATTTGATGAAGTTACACGTCCCTGAAAATTGCTATCTGCACACTCTGTATAGCTGATTAGAAGCTAGCTGGTAAAATCTCTGAATGTTTCTTGTGCACAGAGTATGCTCCGGCTACACACAGCTCCCTAACAAAAGCAATTGCCCTGAGCATGCTTCAAGACTCGACTAAGCATCTCATGGTACGCTGCAAAGGGAGGAGGAATCCACGCTTTCTGGTCTCAACTCTCCGCTGACTGGTGTTAATGATTTTATTATGCACTTCATAGCCCTAACTTCTCAGCAAAAGCCCTCATACCCCCTACCTTAAAAAGCTTGCAACTATTATTTTGCCCCTCACTTCACATTCTCCCAGATAAAGGTTCTTCTGGTCTTTGGGGCTTATTTGTTTGGGATGTTTGTTTGAACTTGTTACCCCTGAAAAGGATTGAACTCAGGGTGACCCAGCTGCACGGCGGAGCCACGTGAACACCTGGGAGGAGGAAACGGAGGCAGGGAGTGCCTGCAGTGCTACAGGACAGTCATGCCCCATGACAATGCCCCTTCAAGTGGCAAGTCCAAAACAAGAAGTGACTCCTTTAGATCCACAGCACAGATCTCTCTCCCTTTAGCTAATGGACTTTGGTTCCAATTCTGCTGGTGACCCTAGCAGACATTAGATATGATTCTAAATGATGGAATTTGGGTTTTTTCTCAATTTTCCTTTTTAAAACCCCAGGAAACCACGTACAAACACCCTACCTTAAAAGGCAGTTGAGGTTGCGGAGTGGAGCTCTCAAAAGCTAGGGAAATGTGAGAATTAAAGTTACTTAAGGAACCTTAATTTGGCCCCCTTGTATGTATGCATTATAGTAGGGTAAATACAGAATTACCTAATACTAGTTCAACAGTTCCCTTGCCTCACCATTGCACAGTATGGGGTGTGAATGAGGAAAAGGGTTGTAAGAAGTGAAAGAATGTTTGTAGTGCCTTAGATATGAGAGCTGGGACCTAGTAGTCTCCTCTTGGCTTCCATTGCTGGCTCTTACACAGGCTTCTTGTGTGAATTTAGGCCAGACTCCTGAGGGCTGAACTAAGGTCGCACAGGATTTTGCAATTCCAGAATTCCCTCACTTCTGAGTACTTGACTTTGCAACCGTAGTGTTCATAGTGGGGGTTTTTTGTATGTAATACCAGGGAATGCTACTCGGTAGAAGGGATGAGGCTGACTGAGATGGTTGTTCTGACTTTGTAATTTTGAATAGGGGGCAGGGCACTCAGAGCAAGTATATGGATGCCTTTTTAATGTTACATTCATTTAAAAAAAATATAACTGTCTTTGCTGCTGCTTCTAGAGCTCGCCCATCTGATAGGGGGATGTGTATGAGGCTGTGCAGTGTCATGTGGGATTAGCATGGGGATCTGGCATACTATGGGATTACTACTGGCAGTTCCATGCAATGGTTTCGTCCACAGGTCTTCTTGAAAAGGGATTTGGGATTAAGAGGACATGCCCCCCTGTGCAGAGGGCCAGAGCAAGGTACATGGTATATAATTTAAATCCTATGTTGAGGGCATAAGTGTGATGGTAGTGGTACCCTGCTCTTGGGCTTGCCTTCTGCACTGTGGTGAATTTCAGCCAGAATGCAGCCTCTCAGTGCTGCTGAGACATACATTTTGATCTTTCACAAGCTCTTCTACTCTTACGTAGAAGGGTAAATCAAAGCCTTTTATTTTCAAGTACCTTCCACATTGAGGAGTAGCCTTACATTGCTCGGGTAGGGGGAATAATACAGTTCTACCACATTTATCAAAGCAACCTGTAGTGCAGAATTGCCTGGGTTGGGCTTCCTACAAACAGGAAGAAGTGCATCCTGGGAAAACCACAGGGCACATTAAATGAAGTCTAACATCTCTGCTGCCACCTAACACTGTATTGGGTTAACAATAAACCATACCAAAAGCTTGGATAAAGTCTTTCATTTGTTAATAACTGACTGGCATAGCAGTATACTGCAAATGCAAACCTGCCTAGTAAAAAAGCTTTTGTAGTAGAAGAGTAAAAGTACAGTTTTCAGTCCCTTGACTGGCTTTGTGAGCACTGAGAAGAGGGAGTGGCTTTTCCTGAGGCATGCTCTCTATGACTTCACAGAGGGAACATACAAGGGGCCCCTCTTGGAATACAAAACTGTCTTCTATATGCCTAAGTCGTTTTTTGCACTTTGCAGTTAAAATCCAGTATCAAATTCATCGATAATCCCTAGTATTTATAATCTGATTCAAGAATACACTTGTTCTCTACAGAGATCATACAGATAATCTTTAAAGGGGGAAATGGTCACTTTCTAAAAAAACATGATTTTCAGGCCCTGATGAGGAGTGGGGAGGCTGTTTGAGTGTGCACTATCAGTCGGGTGGAAGGCAATAGGAAAAAATTTGAAAGGATCATAACTCACCTTCTTGTTACCTACTGTCTTGAAGCTGTCTCAGCCACAGGTTTCTGCACTCCAAAGGCAGTGATCAAAATATTCACAACTACTATAATGAACACCAGTCCAGTTGCAAGGTTATTGAGGAAATCCAGCCTGGCATGTTTTGCAGGGTCATTAAGGTCATATTTTACTTCAAAGGAAAAGAGAAAAGTGGTATTTTACTATCAAAACACATTTACACACACGGTAAAAAGCTTTTTATTATTTATCTTATGTAAATATATCTCATAGAGCTGGAAGGGACCCTGAAAGGTCATTGAGTCCAGCCCCCTGCCTTCACTAGCAGGACCAAGTACTGATTTTGCCCCAGATCCTTAAGTGACCCCCCTCACGGATTGAACTCACAACCCTGGGTTTAGCAGGCCAATGCTCAACCCACTGAGCTATCCCTCCCCCCTAATATGTCTCTTTCCCCCTCGCTAGATGCCAGATACATCCATCCTGCAAAAAGGGAAGTTAGCATTGCAGCCAATGTTACGAAATCTAAGGGGACTATTTTCATTTGTGATGAATATGTAATATCCTCTTATAGTGTAAGAGCCAAATTCTGCTCTTAGATACATTTGTGCAGCTCCCAGACTTTCTATGTGTAGCTAGATGCAGAATGTGTCCTACAGAAAAGATATATCCCCAACACTTGAAGCAGTAATATTTCTTACAGTACATTTAATTTCTTTCCTTCCAAAAGGAAAACTGTCATAATGCAAATTTTAAATATTTATTACTTTACCTCTAGAAAACTTGTCTTTACTCATTTATCAGAAGATCTACCAATGAAAGCCAATAAAGTCTAGCCTCTTATGACAGAATGGGCTGTACATCCTTTCTAGATAGCCCAATCATATCTCTCTCTTCCATCTGTTCCAGTATGAGATTTCTGTACCTGCCCTCTTCCCCATACCTAGCCACTGATGGCTATTCCTACAGCTTCTAGTTCTTATTTTTAGAAAGCAGGAGCATTACATCTGTTTAACAGAGAGTGAAATTTCAAAGCATCACAGCTTGCAGTCAGTCTTATTTTGAGCATCAGCTGTCTAAACATTGTTTTCTTTTGTTTGCTTGCACTTTTCCTTGCTTGAACTGCTGAGGGGAGGACAAATAAGAGAAGATGAAATTAGATTGGTGTAGGCCTCATTTCCAGATCTTGTAAAATGTATATATGAGTAATATTAAATATGCATATGCTTGTGTAGGATTGTGTGAAATCGGGCAGGACTGTTCAGCATTATGGCAAGCTAAAAATCTCCTCTTACCACTTTCTCTCTAAACGGGGGCTCTGTAATTTATGGCCTGATCCAAATATCATTGAAGTTGGTGGGCAGACTGTCATTGATTTCAGTGGGCTTTGGATCAGGCCCTTAAAGAGAACTAATGAAAGGACATCTTACTCTAACTTTGGTTGGTAGTAAGATACATAAATTATATAAACAAAAGAAAGAAAAATCTGAATAAGATGTTAAGTACCATGCAGGCTGTGGCAGCAACAGTATCATAAACAGTGTTACCAAAGCCCCTTGATGTGTAGTTTGCGAACTCTGCTATACAAATCAGGGTGGGGTTTATTTAGCATATGGGTAGGGCCCTACGAAATTCACAGCTATGACAAATGAGTCATGGACCGTGATATCTGGTCTTTTGTGTGCTTTTACCCTATACTGTACAGATTTCACAGGGGAGACCAGCATTTCTCAAATTGGTGGTCCTGACCCAAAGGAGAGTTGCAGGGGGGTTGCAAGGTTATTTTAGGGGGGTCGTGGTATTGCCACCTTTACTTCTGCGCTGCCTTCAGAGCTGGGCAGCGGAGAGCAGCGATGGCTGTAGGCCAGGTGCCCAGCTCTGAAGGCAGCACCCCGCCAGAAGCAGTGCTGAAGTAAGGGTAGCGATACCATACCATGCCACCTTTACTTCTGCGCTGCTGTCTTCAGACCTCGGCGGCCAGAGAGTGGCAGCTGTTGTCCAGGTGCCCAGCTTTGAAGGCAGCTACACCACCAGCAGCAGCACAGAAGTAAGGGTAGCAGTTCCACAACTTGTTTTGGGGTCAGGACCCCTACAATTACAACATGATGAAATTTCAGATTTAAATAGCTGAAATCATGAAATTTATGATTTTTTAAAAAATCCTATGGCCGTGAAATTGACCAAAATGGACTATGAATTTGGTAGGGCCCTACATGTGGGCATTGTGAACACTGAAGAACTACTGACCCCATTTGTAACTGAGTTAGTTTAAGTACAAATGGTTCTGTGAATCCCAGCTAGCCATGCTGAATTAGTTTATGACCCATTGCAGGTTTGCCCTGCGTCCATGCTAGTGCTGCCCTATAAACTCTCTCAATTCAAATAGCTTCTGGGGATCTGTCCCATGGTTCTCAGCTCTGTTCCCAGAAGCAGCGTGTGGTGAGAGACATCCCAAGCCAGCCAGAGCACTGTGGGGCAGTAGTGGGGGGACTGTTTGACCATTTCAGCTATTCTGCACCTACACTGACGCTAAAACTGTTGAGAGTTAACCCCGTATGCAACCTGAAAAAACAGGTTATGTAGCGTCGCTGGTAGCATGCTTGTAGTCATTTTGTGTGTGTGGAGGTGTGTCTTCTAACATCTCCTGGATCACTGTAATGCATGGCAGTTCCAGACAAATGAACTACAACTCCTTT
This sequence comes from Terrapene triunguis, assembly GCF_002925995.2. Lineage (NCBI taxonomy): Eukaryota > Metazoa > Chordata > Testudines > Emydidae > Terrapene > Terrapene triunguis. Next base: position 27,597,982 of record NW_020664440.1, read on the forward strand.
CTTGCAGTATTTAAGAATAGGGTTTCTTAAGGCTGGCTGCTGGTGGGGGGAAAAAAGACAACAATGTATATGTACCTAGAGGATCTCATGTGTTAGACATCAGGTTGCAGAGAAATGTCATTTTGATGATTCATCAAAATTGGGGGCGTGGAAGTAGGTAAAATACAGCTCCATCTATTAAAGTAGAACTCTGAGATTTCAGATGGAATTATAGTAATCCTATTTCATTATTACAGTACTAAGCATGCAGCTAACCTCAACCGTTCTTTAGTACAGTTATTCTTAAACCTTTTGTCATAGTAATCCAATCCCACTATCATTTCAGGCAGCCTAAACTATTTCAAAATACTCTATTTTTCCCCATTCAAAAAAGTTGTTAATGCTGCCATGGCACCTTCAAGGAAAAGTGTGCAGAAAACCAGTCTCTCCAAAGGACAGGCCATGTGTAACCTTCCATGCAGTTTAGAACCAGAAGGAAACAGTGAACTTATTTCTCAAATAGCAGACCCATTCTGCACTTGCTTTGTGTTTGTGGCAGGGAATACTGGTCCTTTACAGCACGTTCATGGCCCAGCTGCTGGTTCAACCCAAAACAGGGGAATTCTTCAGAGTTCTCGTTCCCACTTCTGATGGGAGTTGGAGGCTCACAGCAAGGAATGATGGGAAGGAGTGCCAAGATATATAAGTCATGCCTTTGCCTCAGAGCCCAGTGAGACCACTCTGGGCCTCACCTGAGCAATTGGAGGAAGCTGCCTAAAAAGCTAGATAGCTGGAGAAGAGAACCCTGGGAGCAAGAGAGGCCTTGAGCAAGGACGCATTCAGGGGCGGGTGGTGGGGTGTTGGACTGAGCACTTGCTGCCACCTCTTTTGAAGCCCAGGGTTGGAGTTTCTGGGAGAGGATGGGAGAAAGAGGGAGAAGAGTTGCTGATCTTCCCTAAAGAAGGGTGAAAACTGGCACACTCTGGGCCTGAACTATAACAAAGGGAAAGAGACTGAATAATGGCTTCGACTTCCATTACTCTGCGAGGGGGGAATGGGGAAGTTTTTGGTTAGCCAGAGAGCTAACCTATCTGTCCAACAACCACACACTGAGGCAGCAGCCATATCTGCATGTGAAAGGCAAGCTACCTTTACAGTGGCTCATGCCTTCATTCCATTTATACCAAGGAGGGGTCCCACTTGACTGCTTTTGATCTCCACAATGGTTAGTGCAAGGGTGTGGAACAATTTGCATAGTGGGGGTGCTGAGAGCAATTGAACCAAACTATAAACCCTGTATAAAATGGAAACCACTTTAAGCCGGGGGGTGCAGCAGCACTCCCAGCATCCCTAGTTCCAGCACCTATGTGGCAGTGTCTCACTGGGGAAGAGCCTCTCAGATAGGAACACCCTAAGCAATTCAGAACTCTATTAGTCATGCCAACACTTGACACATCCGGAAACTCACAAGCAGCCAGTGCTGATCTTAAAGCACCAGCTAAATGTGCTGGCTGTACACCACTCTGTTTACCAAGTGGGCTACTGCACAGCTGCCTTATCTCTAGCTTCTGAACAGAGTTTGGGTGTAGCCCCCAAATAGAACACATTACAGGTTGGCAAAAGGTATGCGTAAGAGAAGCAAGGTCCACATCTGAAAGAAGATTGCAGCCTGCTAGCCAGATGTAAATGTTAAAAAGCAGTGTCTGCCACTGCTGAGAGATGGATTATTCAGCACCAATGGGGCTCAAACCAGTCTCTCAGTAACAATCAATGAAGACATTAAAGATCTAGTTTCTGCCATGTATTCAGGCTGCTTTCTCTAACCCATCATCACTCCTGTCTTATCTGAATTGAGTCACAGCCAGTTAGATCTCTATTCCCCAATCTCCTCCAGACACTGGCAAAGGCACTCAACTCTCCTGGCTGGATGAGAAGAGAGAAACACAAAGCTGGGTGCCATCAGTGTGTTGAAGACACCACAGCCCATGCATCCTCGCTAGCTGGGAACTTCACCCTTGGAACAGGAGACTGCCTCCTCAGTTGTGCTTCACAGAAAGCTAATTAAGCAAAATAGTAGCCAATGAGAAAATCGGGGGGGGGGGGGGAGTTCTTTAAGTGCCCTGTGTGAACTGTGGCTATTGCTTTCCAGACTTCTCTTTTCTACATATGAAAAAACACAAATATCTTACGGTCTTAATTTCAAAAGAAGAGCCTTTAAAATCTACATGAGCAATGTTTATATGTATATGATTGTCAGTAGCAAAGGGTTGATCTAATGCCTTCTGAAGTCAGTAGAACTCCCACTTATTTCAATGGGCTGTGGTGCAGACCTTTATTGAGGGGCTGTGGCTGAAAACCTAAGCCTCTCTTCTGGCAACTTGCATAAGCATCTCAGGTCAACTCTTGAAACTTGCACTGCAGATATTTTGGGTGTCTGTTTCCTTTTGACTAGGTGATTCTTATGAATGCTACAGCTCCAGATACAGGCCTTGTATAAAAACTTTAAAAAGTGATGCTGGAATCTCACTACACGTCTCACTCCTGTGATGGCAAAGTATATGCAAAGACTATCAAAAGATTCTGATAGTGACAATGCAAATGATTCTACTTTCAAAAATGTTTTGGAAGAAGGCTGCATAATCCCTTGGCATGCTAAACAACCAGTGGGGCTCCTGAATGATCAAGATACAAAAGGAGCGCTTGAAGATGATAAAGTCATTGCGGAGAAACTAAATGGATTCTTTACTTCAGTCTTCAAGGCTGAGGATGTTAGGGAGATTCCCAAACCTGAGCTGGATTTTGTAGGTGACAAATCTGAGGAATTGTCACAGATTGAAGTGTCACTAGAGGAGATTTTGGAATTAATTGATAAACTCAACAGTAACAAGTCACCAGGACCAGATGGCATTCACCCAAGAGTTCTGAAAGAACTCAAATGTGAAGTTGCGGAACTATTAACTATGGTTTGTAACCTGTCCTTTAAATCGGCTTCTGTACCCAATGACTGGAAGATAGCTAATGGAACGCCAATATTTAAAAAGGGCTCTAGAGGTGATCCCGGCAATTACAGACCGGTAAGTCTAACGTCAGTACCGGGCAAATTAGTTGAAACAATAGTAAAGAATAAAATTGTCAGACACATAGAAGAACATAAATTGTTGGGCAAAAGTCAACATGGTTTCTGTAAAGGGAAATCGTGTCTTACTAATCTATTAGAGTTCTTTGAAGGGGTCAACAAACATGTGGACAAGGGGGATCCAGTGGACATAGTATACTTAGATTTCCAGAAAGCCTTTGACAAGGTCCCTCATCAAAGGCTCTTACATAAATTAAGTTGTCATGGGATAAAAAGGGGAAGGTCCTTTCATGGATTGAGAACTGGTTAAGACGGGGAACAAAGGGTAGGAATAAATGGTAAATTCTCAGAATGGAGACTGGTAACTAGTGGTGTTCCCCAAGGGTCAGTCCTAGGACCAATCCTATTCAACTTATTCATAAATGATCTAGAGAAAGGGGTAAAAAGTGAGGTGGCAAAGTTGGCAGCTGATACTAAACTGCTCAAGATAGTTAAGACCAAAGCAGACTGTGAAGAACTTCAAAAAGATCTCACAAAACTAAGTGATTGGGCAACAAAATGGCAAATGAAATTTAATGTGGATATATGTAAAGTAATGAACATTAGAAAAAAATAACCCCAACTATACATACAATATGATGGGGGGCTAATTTAGCTAGAACGAATCAGGAAAAAGATCTTGGAGTCATCGTGAATAGTTCTCTGAAGACGTCCACGCAGTGTGCAGCGGCGGTCAAAAAAGCAAACAGGATGTTAGGAATCATTAAAGAGGGGATAGAGAATAAGACGGAGAGTATCTTATTGCCCTTACATAAATCGATGGTACGCCCACATCTTGAATACTGCATACAGATGTGGTGGTCTCATCTCAAAAAAGATATACTGGCATTAGAAAAGGTTCAGAGAAGGGCAACTAAAATAAGGGGTTTGGAATGGGTCCCATATGAGGGGAGATTAAAGAGGCTAGGACTTTTCAGCTTGGCAAAGAGGAGACTAAGGGGGGATATGATAGAGGTATATAAAATAATGAGTGATGTGGAGAAAGTAAATAAGGAAAAGTTATTTACTTGTTCCCATAATACAAGAACTAGAGGCCACCAAATGAAATTAATAGGCAGCAGGTTTAAAACAAATAAAAGGATGTTCTTCTTCACACAGCACACAGTCAACTTGTGGAACTCCTTGCCTGAGGAGGTTGTGAAGGCTAGGACTATAACAGCGTTTAAAAGAGAACTGGATAAATTCATGGAGGTTAAGTCCATTAATGGCTATTAGCCAGGATGGGTAAGGAATGGTGTCCCTAGCCTCTGTTTGTCAGAGGGTGGAGATGGATGGCAGGAGAGAGATTACTTGATCATTACCTGGCATTGGCCACTGTCGGTAGACAGGATACTGGGCTAGATGGACATTTGGTCTGAGCTGGTACGGCCGTTCTTATGCTCTAAATGTTTTCTTTAGTCTTATCAGTAATCAGACACACGTAACACTGGTAATAATGAATATTAATAGTGACAAATAAGTTAGAAATCAAAGTAATCTTGATGCTCGTGCTAGAATCTCCTTGCTAGTCCAGAAGATGGTCCCCAGGCATAGACATATCAGCTTTTACTCTGATGTTTTATGTCCTGTTGGCCAGAAAGTCAAGATGAAGTAATGGTGGCTTGATGATGGATTAGACATGCCTTTGGTGTGAAGAAATTCTACCTTAGCTGTTTGTTAGCTAGACCATTCTTCAAATAGAATCCAGGATCTTGCCTTTGAACAATTCTCTAATAGCTTATGGCTGTCAATCCATTTCATTCAAGGGATTATATATGAATAAGAAATGCTAGAAAGGGTGAATCTCTTCTTCTATAAATCACTAGTGTCAAAACCTGTAATGACTTTGGCATCCTTGACTATATATTTCCATTGTTCTTTGTACGATGTGTGTGGTAACCAGAATGTCAGTATTCTAAAATACTCCTTAATGCCATTTATGGTACATGCAGTAATATCAGTTCCCTTATTTACCCCAGAAGACTGGGAGTTTTCAAAGAAGTCAATTTTATTCCTACCAAGCCTTATGCTGATGTCTAGTACTCAGGCCCAAATTTTGCTTTCACTCACACTGCTTTAAAGCCGTTAAAGCCAATGTACAGCATCAATGTAAAAGAAATTCTGTGGGGGGGAGGGGGGTAATACAGTGATAAACTAAAGAAAACATATAGGATACAACCATTAGTCTGTGACATTGGTAATGTGGGGGTGGAGGACTGTAGTGTCATTGGTAATAAAGATGTTGGGGAGGAGGTGTAATCTACTCTTATACTGCTGTTGCTACAGAATAACTTTTTGGTCATTCCTTAACACTCTGTTGCCTCTAATTGCATGAGGCTACGGTGCATAAAGAGCCTGCCCTATATAGACTTTGTTGTTGTTGTTGTTTGTTTAATGTGCACTGTATTTAACTATGTTCCTTGCTCCTCCAGCCTCACTGAAATAATCATCCATTTTCCTGCAGTCAGCAATTAAAAATGAGGAAGCTTATTGGCAATCCACTTTTCCCCAGTGAAAAGGAAGCCAATACACTAAAAACATTTCCTGTATTCTGTGGCTGAATTTTAACCTGTTCTGAGACAAAGTCATTCAAATAGCTTTCTTTCCAAAAGGAAAATGCAAAAACAGGGTTAATCCTATAGGGAAAAATAAATGGTAATGTTCTTAATACGTACCAAGGAATATCAGGAGCATGCCCACGCCAATTTGAAGTATGAGGGATATGCTGATGAGAACAATAAGTGGGATGTAGAATGAGAAAGAAGGTCCTTGATCCATTACTGCTTTCAACTGGGATGCATTGGCCATCAGAAGAGCAATGTCCAACATGCTCTCTGCAGCACTCTTCTTATTGGCGTAGTGGTTCATATTAATGCGTTGATATCTAGGCTGAAAGTGAAAATATTTCAATTATGGATACATCAAGTTTAATGGGTTAGCGAGCTAAGAAACAGACTTTGGTCCAGGGACTGATTTCCCTAATCTGCTCATCTCTGTACTGCTTTCATCTGTTTCTGTGTGCTCACACCTACAAAGATCCTCTAACCAAGGAGTAATAGATTGTGCCTGGACTTAAGGCAGATATATACAAATGTATTAACTGTTGGAAATTGTGATGCACATGCTTCTATGTCACAAGAGACAGAAAGTTTGGGTAATCTGGATAATCTAAAGGTTGAGAAGTGTATAAATGGGATTGCTTTTAAACATTTTTAAAACCAGGGCTATACTTTAAACCAGCAATTCTCAACAAGGGGTACGTGTACCCCTGCGGGTACACACAGGTCTTCCAGGGGATACATCAACATATCTAGATATTTACCTAGTTTTACAATAGGCTACATAAAAAACACTAGCAAAATCAGTACAAACTAAAATTTCATACAATGACTTGTTTATACTGTTCTATATGCTATACACTGAAATGTAAGTACAATATCTGTACTCCAATTGATTTATTTTATAATTGTATGGTAAAAATGAGACCCTAAGCAATTTTTCAGTAAGAGTGTGCTGTGACACTTTTTTCTATTTTTAGGTCTGATTTTGTAAGCAAGTAGTTTTTAAGTGAGGTAAAACCTGGGGGTACGCAAGACAAATCAGACTCCTGAAAGGGGTACAGTAGTCTGGAAAGGTTGAGAGCCACTGCTTTAAACACCCACTACACTGGATGAAACTCCTCCCTGTATGGGATGTGGGACAAGGCCTATGCACCACCTAAGTCATTCAATAATCCTATTTGAGGATTTGTTGGATTAAACTGCTGCATAAATCTTTGTCCCCCGCAGATACACTGGTGGATATTCCCATGCTGCCCCCGCCCATCCATCGTATGTGGATATTCCATTTCTGATCTCATGTGATAGGAGATGGTTAAGACACGGGATTTCCAACACCAAATGCCAAAAAAGCAGTAGACATAGCAGGTCAGTTCTCTCTTGCTCTTTTTCTTTCCTAATCCTTTAGGATATCAGTAAAACTCTGTCATTGGCACCAGATTTCTAAAGGAATTAGGCACTTGGTGAGATTTTCAAAACTGCCTGAAAGCAGCTTATGTTGTAGCTGTGTTGGTCCCAGGATATTAAAGAGACAAGGAGGATGAGTTAATATCTTTTATTTGGACCAGCTTCTGTTGGTGAGAGCAACAAGCTCTTGAGCTTACACAGAGCTCTTCTTCAGAAGCTCAAGAGTTTGTTTCTCTCACCAACAGAAGTTGGTCCAATAAAAGATATTAACTCACTCACCTTGTCTCTCTCAAAGCAGGTTAGGTGCCTACCTCCCTTTGACCTCTTTAAAAAACCTGGCCCTTGGTACACACTTGAAACCATGAACCAAAGTATGCCTTCTGTTACACCCATAGTACAACTATACACCCAGACACCTCTCCTCACCTCCATGAAGTTGCACAGGCATAAGAGGGAGCAGAATATAAACCTTCAATGTTTGATTAATAACTCTTCTTTCTTACTGAATGTTTAATTATACAAACAACTTCCTTTTCTCTTGTGTGACTGACTATATATGAGCTTCCCTCTTGTCCGTATCTTTGGTTTCTAACTACTTCAATATAATTTCTTTTGAAAGATTATAAGAAGTGTCGTGGCTGGGTTTTTGGGGTTTTTTAACTCCTATTTGTTAGGGATATTTTTTTACTATATAAATGTTTTCTTTGGAAAGGTTAAGCACTGTGGGAAAAATCTCTATTTAAAGGTTACTTCAAATGCAGAAGACACTCTCTAATTAAACTGGTCAGTGGCTGTGATCAAAACAGCCAAACTTCCAGTTTCAAAGCCAGTTCAGCCACTGTCCATCCTGTGCTTGTCGTCTTTGAAGCTAGAAAAATTTCAGCGCATTAAATGTGTTATGCTACACCACGTAACTTCCCAGTTCCTTCCAAGAGAACAAACTGCAAAATTTGACCTCATTTCTCTGGACACAATTTAAATAATGTACTGAGAGAAAAATGTCATGAAACAGCAGCAATGGGAATGAAGCCATGTAATCTTAGCCTCACACAGAGGGCTTGATTACTGAGACTTTGCTCATGGTGAAAAGAGGCAGTGTTAATTTTTCAGATCCAAACTTCAGTTAGGAAGAACTAGCTATTTATTTTGCTTTGTTTGGGACCCATGATATTAAAAAAAAAAAAAAAAAAAACACACAAAAAACCCTATTTGCCTCAGTTTCCGGGGGGGAAGGGAGGACATGGACACAAGCTACATTGCAGTTCCTCGAATGATACCATCTCCCGAACAGCAGTGAGAACCTGTGCGGCTGTGTTCCCATTACCTTCAAGGAAAAGCAGCCCAAAATAAATGTTGGAGCTATTGAGCAAAAAGACTTAGGCTAATATCACCTATTAATTGTACAGTAGAGGCCATATTCTGCCTGTGGCTGCAAACATGTAATGTCAATAACATCAAAAAGTTGCACAAGTGTAACAGCAGAATTTGGCCAGTGTTTTTCTATTGAAATTAACTTTAAAAAATTTTTTATGGACTATAAAACTGGTATCATTTGTGGGGTTTTGCAATAAGTTCATAACTGAGGAAGCATACCAATATCTGTTCAGGTATCTGCTGGCTAATTGTTTGCTTCTTCCTGCCAAAGAAACTGACTTGGTCCAATATTTGACATATCGGTAAATAGTAGATTGGTTTGACCCAGGCTCCAATTCTAAATGAAGCAAGCAGATTACTTCCCTATCCATATTACGATAAAAACTTTAGGGCCCAGTCTTGGAGCTCTCTCTGTTTTCCCTTTGGCTTCAATGGGAGTGGGAACATGGCCTTAAATAATTTACTTTAATACACAACTCTTAATTAACTACATGTAAATGGACTGGGGCTCATTCTGCTTTAATTTCCACCTGTGGATACAATGGGGTGCTCATGTGTCAGAGTGAAACTTGGCCTAGTCCTTATACCAGGAAAAGCACTCCCACATTTTTAAACATCCTGCCATTCCAAAAGACTTCCTTCCTTGTGCAGACACAGTGGACCAGTGCATGGGCAGTGGATTACACTGGAGTAGCTCATAAATGGAGTCACACCATATTAGCTGAGTAGACAATCTGGTCCTTTTGCATTTAAAAAAACAAAGGGAGGGGAGGATGGAGGGACATGAAGGGTTAATATCCTAATTCATTAAATGGTCTATTGTAGTGGCCGCTGCGTTCCAGCCCCATGTAAGGGTTATGGTTAATAGATATCCTTAGTCACTGACCTCCTGTTCTGAGCTACTGCGGAGCACCTCTGTTCAGCACTGTGGTTTGGGCTTTTGTGGCTCATAGAGCAAACAAGTACAGTAATTTGGGTTTGAGTTGCTTTTCAACAATAACTACTTTAAATAGCAGGGAAAGTAAGACTGTTCTAGCTAGGCACAGAGAGAATACCTACACTTGATATTCTAGTGCCTGCCCACTCCACTGAATTCATGTCCCATTTGTTAAGTTTACTATTGATGTTTTATATGGTGACTCACAGTCTCGGAAACTCAGATGCAGCTGTTCTAACAAATTCACCACTGAAAAATGGCAGTCCTCTACTGTATGCAAGTATTTCCAAACACCCTTTAGCTGAGGAAATGGTGGTGTTTATCACTTTTTATTTGGGGAGAGGGGGAACGTAACCAGAAAAGTTCCAGGAACTTCCACACCCTCATTAGGCAGTGGTACTTCCCATCTGGCAAGAGAAGAGGAAAGGAACAATGCATGGATTAATATGTCAGAATTGAAGATCTGACATGCTGGAAGATCAGTTTAAGGCAACTGCTGAAAATACAGATTTAGCCAGTACTACTGCAGAGGCTTTGCTGTCTATGGCAGTTAGAATCAGAAAAAAAGGCATATTATATAGCAATCTCTGTGTTTAAATACTATGTTGGGGGAAAGCAGGAAATGATTTCATACTGTGGTTAAGAGAACAACATGCAAATAGCTGGCAGGTACCAGAAATTAAGTCTTTGTGCTGCAGCTTCTTGGCTTTAGAAGATTTAAGCCTGAAGCAAAGTGAGATACAGAAGCAAGATCTATGCTAAAGCTTGAACTGGGCTTACAATAACTGTCCAAAATGCTTGTTGCTACTCTGTGGCTGTAAAATGCCACCCAGTGCTTGCTACAACGGCACTGTAACAAGTATTTAACCAGTGCTTTCCATTTTATAAGCACTGTTCAAAAACCATAGGGTATCTACCTTTTCCCCTCCACAAGGGCAACATTTGCCCCCTGCAGAAGAGCTGGGATTGCTCTCTTCTGCAGTGGCTCCTGGCACCCTGTGGCTCTGTCCAGTTCTAATGGAGCTTTATGCTATGTCTACACTGCGAAGTGAAGGTGTGACTATAGCATGGATAGGCATGCCTATGCTAGCTTTAATCTAGCTAGCCGGGATGACAATAGTCGTGTAGATGTGGTGGCACAGATTTCACTACAAGCTAGCAACCAGTGTGCGTACGTAGGCTTCCTGCAGGGCTTGCACTCTGGATGCTAGCCTGTGCTGCCACATCTCTACTGTTACCAATGCTAGCTAGATTAAAGCTAGCACGTCTATGCCTATCCGTGCTACAATTACCCCTTCACTTGCAGTCTGGACATACTGCTAATACTGGTGGCACTCCCTCAGCCAGTGCCTGACCCTTTTTAAGGAGCGTTTCCCACACAGAGGGGAGACTACAAATAAATTGGTACAGATTCCAACTATAGTAACCTTTTCCAGTGAGTGCAAGATAGATTAAGTGTTTCCACTACAGAGAGACCTTCCCCCAGTCAGTGGAAGGCTGGATCTTCAGAGGGCCCTCTGGTATTTGTGGCAGGAGTGATGGGGCGACTCTATTTTCCCCCTCCCTACAAATGTATACAGGAAGGATAAGATCCAGCTACAGAAGGTTCTTTCCATGCACATGTCTAGGGTCTGTCTCCCTTACTGTTTTTTCCAACATGCTTATTTTACCCAAACTGTGTAAAGATCCATAAGGAGCAGTGAGAGGACACCTGCTGCCAGACAGCTTACGGAGTAGTGGGGAGACAATTCTATGAAGAAATCTATTCCCCATCCTTTTTTCCTGGAGCTCTCTGGGTAAATGTGGCTTTGGATAAAGCTGTTTACCTGCCTCACCATCAGTGCTGTACCTTAATAGCCTTGCACACCCCCGAGAATTGCATCCCTGCAATATGCAGCTAACCTTACTTGGAGTAGGTCTAGATGACGTGCAATAAAAAATGTCAGCAGCTCTCAGCACTACACTAGTGCTAGCACTGTTGCTACCACTCGTGGGGCTACACCACTGGATGTGTAACTTTGGGCGATCTGCCTAATGTAGATGTGGTCTTGGTTTACATGAGCACTACCGTGGTGAGCCAGTGCTGGATGTGATGATGGCGAGTCTTGTCCCAAGCAATATCAATAGTGCCGGCATGTTTCTGCACCATTGCAAACACTTTGCGTCTTTGGTCACAGAGCGGTGTGATGCAATCCCGTGCCATGCTCCTACCACCAGAATTATCTAGTACAGACAAGTTACTGACTATATGGGGGGGGGGGGGGGCGGGGGGCTCAGAAGGGTCTGAGAATGGTTTCAAAGAAGCGCTCATGTGAACAAGATCTTAGTGTATTCACTTCCATGTTAACAACCTGCATGCACACAGGTTTGCCACAGCAGAGCTGGTATCTGAGCTCTGGGTAGGGTGACCAGATAGCAAGCGGGACAGGGGGTGGGGGGTAATAGGCGCCCATATAAGACAAAGCCCCGAATAGCGGGACTGTCCCTATAAAATTGGGACATCTGGTCACCCTAGCTCTGGGCACAAACCATATTTGTCTGTGCAGTGTGTTCTTTAGCTTTCTCTGAAAAGGGGAGCTGTGAAAAGCTTTCCCCATCTCCAGTCTCTGTGGCTCTTCTGAGAGCAGTGAGAACAGTTTGCTGAACAGCTTAGTTTTTCATTGACTGAACTTTCCCACCCGCCCAGCATCTTACAGCCCCTTTTCAAGGTTTGTGGGACTGCTGTCTTCACCAGCAGTGTTTAATCCCATCTGTGGGGAGCCAACTAATTAAGACACAACATCAGAATAGTTGCATTGTTTTCCTTCTCTTAAACCTTTACCAAAAGATTAAAAGGGTAACAAGGGTAACCCAATGCTTATTTCCCCACACTATGGTTATATTTAGTAATATTTTACTGGGAACTGTATGGGTAAAAGAGAATCTTTTGTAACTACTTGTTTTTACTGACCATTCTGACCCTGTGACTTCCAGTTCATGGGGATTTCCTTTATTAAAAAAAAAGCCTTATTCCTTACACCCGATGACTCAACAACAAAAATTCTCTGGCTTTCAGTTGCAACTCAGTGACAGTATCCACTTCAGGTAAAGTTTGAAAACAATATCAAGGCAGTTTGCTAAACATACAGGTCTTGTGCGCATTATAGTAAGGCTCAAGCGTTTATGCTCTTTATTGACTCAGTGGTGAAAGTTACCTCATTGAAAAGCCTGAAGACCAAAGTCCCCTGTTCATTCACTAAACGATGCTGTCTACTTAAGCTTCTACACACTACCACACTAACATGCCTAAAGTCTGACAAAGAGGAATGGCTTATGGGGGGGAAGAGAGGAATTTAGTCTCACTATTCAAACTTTGGCCTTTGCTGAGAGTCCCCAAAAGAGTACCAATTACACTGTCAGGAGAGGTAAAAGTGTCAGTACCAATTCGCGTTCTGGTTTTTGATGTGGATACCTCTCCATGCTGGAAATTAGACTGCAAACACCAGCACCACTGAGCACTCCTTTCTTTCATTAGCTCCATAACTATGTTAAAGTTCACTTCTGTGACTTTCTTGTGCCCTTGCATGTATGAAAGAAAATGCACTTGACGTCACGCGCTGGAGATTTTAATGCATGCCCTTTTGCTTCTGGCTTACATGCAGCTATTGTTCTGGTTAGCCTCTTACATTTCTCCCATCATACACATGCTTTCTAAGAGGATAGAATTAAATACTGTTTGTTTTAGAACATGCCCTAAACCAACAGAGGCCTGAAACTTAAAAGTTATGAGCCAGATTTTGCAAATGCTTGTGCATATTGAGGGCTATAGGGCTGTTAACATGAATGAACTTACTCACATACATGAATTGGGGTTTGCAAGATCGAGCTCTACAACTCTTAATCCATCCTTAACTGACTCTACTGGAAAACCAACAGTTCAGAGTTCTTAAACTAAACTTTCAATTTCCAGCTTCTCTGTGGGTCCTGCAATCTTTGATTTGTGTGCACACGATACAAATTTGGGGCATCCAAGCTGAGACGCTTTGACCCTGATTCAGAATCGTTGAGCATCCACAGCTCCTGTGGGTTTCAACTGGGGCTGTGAGTGCTCAGTGCTTCTGAATATCAGGCCCCATGTCTCAAGTTGGGCTTCCAGAAACTAAAGTATCCAAAAGCACTGGCCAATTCAGAAAACTTCACCCCTTGCATGTGTATTATAGACAATACTTTGTCTGCAAAGCACAAAATCCCAATAGAGGAAAAGTGAGGAAGGAGGACAACTTCTGGATTTTTTTTTTTAACATAAACCATTAGTTTCCCAGTGTCTAAGTGGAAATGTTATTCCTGTAACTACACCATTAAGCTGATTACATAATTGTTTGTCAATCGCAGCTTCTCCAGTTCTCTATCATTCACAAATCAGAAATATGATGGATAACTATGCTGTCACTCAGCAACCAGAAATATCTTGTTTTAGGAATTCTCTCCTGAAAAGACTCCAGAGCCCTTGCTGTTTTTCAGTATTATGCCTAGGAAAATCTTTGGAATGGTGGCAGCTATGCAACAGATGGTTAGGACCTTCTTGTTTTTCTATCTCCGCAAAGATAAAACCTCCGAAGGACCCCGCACGCAACACCACACTCAACCACTAGTTAAATACTGACTCAGACAGAAGAATACCACATACAAAACTGAGGGTATGTCTACACTGGCCAGTTTCTGCGCCACAAGTTATACCACTTTTATTAAAACGCTGTTGCGTGTCCACACTGTGCTCCTTTTGACGCTGCAGCGCATCCACATTAGCAGCTCTTGCCACGGCAAAGACAGCAGTGCATTGTGGTAGCTATCCCACTGTGCAACTGGCCACAGGGTGCTTTGGGAAGGGTTTGCAATGCCTCATGGGGCAGGCACAGCATCACATGATGCAGGTTTCCCAATCCCATTGTTCCATGGGCATCCTACTACATTGCCAGCTGCTTTTCAACTGAAGGGGGGAGGAATTTGACAGGGAGTGAGTGTGTGTATGGAGAGGAGGAGAGAGTGTGTTTTGGGGGACAGAGAGTGTGTGTCAGCATGCTGTCTTGTAAGTTCAGACAGTGGCAGGAAGCAACCAGTCCTGAGGCAGGGGGAGGGGGAAACTCCCAACATCAGCCCCGCTTTGAAAGGGGATGGGTGCATGTCTCCAGGGCAACCGAGTTCAAAACAATGAGCAGAGCGGTCACTTGAGGCATTATGGGACAATAAGCTGCTTTACTGTGCAGAAACTTGCCAGTGTAGACAAGCCCTCATCAACACCCCTTCCTGCCTCCATTTTCCCTAGAGATCTGGCATTCAAGTGCTAATCCAGCTCAACAATACTAGCTTGTGAGAGCTGGTGAGATCACATCTTGAGATGGCATGGCTGCAGTCCATTAGATTATCACTACAGAACAGGGGACCTCTATAAACTGAGATGTTTTTCACAGGTCTAAAATCAAGAGTAATATTATAGCAACATTATTTAAAAAAAAGGAGAAAGTAGGATTAATAATATATTCAGATAAAAAAGACAATACAGAATTCCTTAGAAAGCAATCAAGATGACAATGCAAATCAAGTAGTAAAGTGTTTTAAAAGGAAAACAAATCCAACTTATTTAATCAAGACAAAACCATTCATGCTAGATTTCTTTTTCCCTGCATCATGTTTTCTTTTCATTTCTGCATTAAGGCTTTGATTCAGGAAAGTGTGTACACATGAACTTAAGTGCATCCCTATTCAAGACTGCACTAAGGGCAGTATGTAAGAACATGCTTAAATAGGACCAGATTCAGGAAAGCATCCCAATCTGCCATCATTCCCAGATTAGACAAGAATGCAGTCCCTGCATGTTAATGTATTGCGTTAATGCTTGCGTAGAACTTGTTCCAAAGAATGTGTATAACTATATACTATTGTCTCTTACAAAACATAAGAACGGCCGTATTGGGTCAGACCAAAGGTCCATCTAGCCTAGTATCCTGTCTACCAACAGTGGCCAATTCCAGGTGCCCCAGAGGGAGTGAACCTAACAGGTAATGATCAAGTGATCTCTCTCCTGCCATCCATCTCCACCCTCTGACAAACAGAGGCTAGGGACACCATTCCTTACCCATCCTGGCTAATAGCCATTAATGGGCTTAATCTCCATGAATTTATCCAGTTCTCTTTTAAACCATGTTATAGTCCTAGCCTTCACAACCTCCTCAGGTAAGGAGTTCCACAAGTTGACTGTGCGCTGTGTGAAGAAGAACGTCCTTTTATTTGTTTTAAACCTGCTGCCCATTAATTTCATTTGGTGGCCCCTAGTTCTTGTATTATGGAAATAATTAAATAACTTTTCCTTAACTACTTTCTCCACATCACTCATGATTTTAGATACCTCTATCATATCCCCTCTTAGTCTCCTCTTTTCCAAGCTGCAAAGTCCTAGCCTCTTTAATCTCTCCTCTTATGGGACCCGTTCCAAACCCCTAATCATTTTAGTTGCTCTTCTCTGAACCTTTTCTAGTGCCAGTATATCTTTTTTGAGATGAGGAAACCACATCTGTATGCAGTATTCAAGATGTGGGCGTACCATCGATTTATATAAGGGCAATAATATATTCTCTGTCTTATTCTTTATCCCCTGTTTAATAATTCCTAACATCCTGTTTGCTTTTTTGACTGCCTCTGCACACTGCGTGGACGTCTTCAGAGAACTATCCACGATGACGCCAAGATCTTTTTCCTGATTCGTTCTAGCTAAATTAGCCCCCCATCATATTATATGTATAGTTGGAGTTATTTTTTCCAATGTGCATTACTTTACATTTATCCACATTAAATTTCATTTCCATTTTGTTGCCCAATCACTTAGTTTTGTGAGATCTTTTTGAAGTTCATCACACTCTGCTTTGGTCTTAACTATCTTGAGCAGTTTAGTATCAGCTGCCAACTTTGCCACCTCACTGTTTACCCCTTTCTCCAGATCATTTATGAATAAGTTGAGTAGGATTGGTCCTAGGACTGACCCTTGGGGAACACCACTAGTTACCCCTCTCCATTTTGAGAATTTACCATTTATTCCTACCCTTTGTTCCCTGTCTTAACCAGTTCTCAATCCATGAAAGGACCTTCCCCTTTTTATCCCATGACAACTTAATTTACATAAGAGCCTTTGGTGAGGGACCTTGTCAAAGACTTTCTGGAAATCTAAGTATACTATGTCCACTGGATCCCCCTTGTCCACATGTTTGTTGACCCCTTCAAGAACTCTAATAGATTAGTAAGATACGATTTCCCTTTACAGAAACCATGTTGACTTTTGCCCAACAATTTATGTTCTTCTATGTGTCTGACAATTTTATTCTTTACTATTGTTTCCACTAATTTGCCCGCTACTGACATTAGACTTACCGGTCTGTAATTGCCGGGATTACCTCTAGAGCCCTTTTTAAATATTGGCGTTCCATTAGCTATCTTCCAGTCATTGGGTACAGAAGCCGATTTAAAGGACAGGTTACAAACCATAGTTAATAGTTCCGCAACTTCACATTTGAGTTCTTTCAGAACTCTTGGATGAATGCCATCTGGTCCCAGTGACTTGTTAATGTTAAGTTTATCAATTAATTCTAAAACCTCCTCTAGTGACACTTCAATCTGTGACATTTCCTCAGATTTGTCACCTACAAAAGCTGGCTCAGGTTTGGGAATCTCCCTAACATCCCCAGCCGTGAAGACTGAAGCAAAGAATCCATTTAGTTTCTCCGCAATGACTTTATCGTCTTTAAGCGCTTCTTTTGTATCTCGATCATCCAGGGGCCCCACTGGTTGTTTAGCAGGCTTCCTGCTTCTGATGTACTTAAAAAAACATTTTATTACCCTTTGAGTTTTTGGCTAGCCGTTCTTCAAACTCCTCTTTGGCTTTTCTCATTACATTTTTATACTTAATTTGGCAGTTTTTATGCTCCTTTCTATTTACCTCACTAGGATTTGACTTCCACTTTTTAAAAGATGCCTTTTTATCTCACTGCTACTTTTAAATGGTTGTTAAGCCACGGTGGCTCTTTTTTAGTTCTTTTACTGTGTTTCTTAATTTGGGGTATACATTTAAATTGGGCCTCTATTATGGTGTCTTTAAAAAGCGTCCATGCAGCTTGCAGGGATTTCACTTTAGTCACTGTACCTTTTAATTTCTGTTTAACTAACCCCTTCATTTTTGCATAGTTCCCCTTTTTGAAATTAAATGCCAAAGATATTGGATCAAATTCAAATCCACTCTAAGCAGGAGCAACTCCACTGAAGCCCATGCCAGGGCTGCGTTTAGCTTTCAGACTTAAATTGAAAGGGAAGGGAGGGACTGATCCTGCTCTATTTTAAATCAGTGGGAGTCTTGTCAATGAATTAACTGAGAGCAAGATTAGGCCGTGAGGCAGTATAATTACCACCCTATGCGGGGAAACAGCAAAGGTTTCTCCTTTAATACAAACTAATATTTTCTCTGCATGACACACACTCTATAGAAGAAAATGAATATTCTGAGCCAATATGATTATTTAATGACACTAAATCGCACATGAGAGTTCTAACTACAAAGCTCTTGAAAGCCAGGAATACCATTCTGGAAGACAAGATGACTAATGTGGCAGGTTTTCACAGAGCCCTGCTGTGGCTTGCAGACATTTTGATAGCTTCAAAATAAGTTTTTAAAAGTACTACTGCAACTGAGAACTAAACTTGATCGAAATGATAAATGCAGGGTACTAGGGGTCTGACTCATGTAATCATATGGCACATCACATGTTCTCCAATGGGTTTTGCTTTGTGTGGAGCAATATCAGATTCTGCCCAGATTCAAATCTTCATTGTTCTGGTCCTTTTCTTTTATAGTCCTCAGTGTAACTGTTTCCTTGCCAATAAGCATCACTGACATGTGCATCTTTGTTCCATGAAGATTTTAATATTGTAAAACTAATGAGTTTTGGTATGCAGGATTGGGCCCTAAATGAGTAGCTTAAGTCTGGGCACTGAGCAGATAAGGGCAGACTCTCTCCACAGAGGTTCCAGGTTTTTAAGTATTCCCTTGGCTCATCATCCTGCTTTTGACTCTGTACTTCTTTATGTTCTGTTCCCTATGTTTAGAACAGCTTCATCTTTCATGTATGTCAAGTCGCCTTTCTTTTCTCAAATCCTGTTTGGAATATTTTTATTACCCAAATTGACCGACTATGCAAAAAGTAAACCAACAAAAATGATGAAAAAGCCAACTCTAAAAATCAATTTTAATAATTTAAGGCAATGAGAACTTGTTTTTAAAATTATTTTTAACCCAAGAGCATCTTTAGACTGCTGGCTTTCACCTTCCATCTCTCCACTCCACTGCTATTTGGTCTTACAGCATTTGTCAGAATTACATTGTAAGCTGACTGTTTGTTTGTGTTGTGTGTTTGTAAAGCTCTGTTGACAAGTTCTATTTGCTATAAATAATTACTACTAGCCATTAGATAAGACCGAGTTTCCATTTGAAATATGCAATGCTTCAGGACACATTTCATTCTAGTGAAGAAAAGAATAATTATTTCAAGTTCCCACATGTATTGAAATTTGTTCATTTATAGTTTTAGACTGCCAGGACACTCAATATTCTTTATTAACATTTACTTATGGTTAGACTTTACTAAGAGTGACAATATACTACCTGCTTTGCATATGTTTCTAGACAGAAAAAAAACCATAAATGTACGAATGGGCTACAATGTGACATTAATATCCCTTGCTTTGCTATACCACGTTTGGGTTTATCTTTCCTCTCTTTGGTAGCTTATTCATCTGACAGAATACGCTGTGTGGATTGATACAGTGAGATAGCACACCAGCTATAAGAAAACTTTTGAGACAGCTTCCATATTTTTCTATTTCTTGTCCTCACTAGCTATTGCCAGCAGCACTAGCATGAAAAACTCTCTTCACAATCTCTCAGGCAGCATCATTGACTTTAATTGGAATAATGAAGAATAGGCTCTACTAAAAGTGAGAAAGGAACTACTCAGTGTGAGCAAAGGCATGACAATCTAGTCTAACAGTAGAAGCTAGGAATTTCTGGCTCTTAATATCTCTCTCTCATATAGATCCCTTGGGGTCTTGAGCAAGTCAATAAAGGCCAGATTTTCAATAGCGCTTAGCATCGAAAATGGAGGCTTGATTTTTCAGAAGAGCTTAGCTCCCAATTATCCACCATGCTGAGCTCTTCTTAAAATCTGATCATAGATATCACAGTGGGATCTATTGGGTGCTGAGTGCTTCCACCTTTTTTAGGTATCTAAGGGTATGTCTACACCAGGGCCAGCTCCACGCACCAGCTCAGCAAGCAGGTGTTTGGAGCGGCCAACGGAGAGGGGGCGGCACGTCTGGCTTTTCGGCGGCGGGTCCCTCACTCCCTCTCGGAGCGAAGGACCTACCGCCGAATTGCCGCCGAAAAATGAAGCAGCGGCGGCAGAGCTGCCGCCGAAGTACTGCAGATTGCGATCGCGCCTTTTTTTTTTTTTTTTTTTTTTGCTGCTTGGGGTGGCAAAAACCCTGGAGCCGGCCCTGGTCTACACGGCAAAGAAAAACACGTGGTTGGCCTGTGTCAGCTGACGCGGGCTTGGGCTGGGGCTGTTTTATTGCTGTGTAGACTTCCAGTCTCAGGCTGGAGCCTGAGCTCTAGGACCCTCCACCCCACAGGGTCTTAGAGCCTGGGCTTCAGCTGAGCCCAGAAGTCTACACAACAATGAAACAGCCCCGCCGCCCAAGCCCCGCAAGTCTCGAGTTCACTGGCACAGGCAAGCTGCGAGTTTTTCTTTGCTGTGTAGACATACCCTTAAAGGGATATGAGTTCTTTTGGAAAATCTGACCCTTAGTCTCTGCCTCATTCCCCCCCGCCCAGGCCAAAACAAAAGTAACACCTGCCTATTTCAGGTGTAATGGGAGGATTAAAGTTTGTAAATACCTCTACAACATTACTTTATAGAATTATTTGGTTTTAAATATGCTTGGCGGTTAATTTACAGCTGCTTATGATATCTTAATTGACTGATTGTGTCTCAGTTTCTTTGGGAAAGGTTTGCCACAAATGGAACAGTAACTACAGATGGCAGAATATAAAGCAAGATCAGAAAACCCACTAAAGTATATAGAAAGAATAGAAACTGAAGGGGAAAAATTTGAGTTAACATGACCTAGTCAAAGCTATTCCTTTCTGTTAAAATGAGATGAATGAGGAACTGGCCGTTCTAAAGAGAATTTTTCAGTTCACCATTCTGACTCAAGTACATCAAGCTTGACTTGGGGTAAGACATGAGTAATGCCAAAGTGAAACATTTTTTTTATTGCAGTACTTTTCCAGTATTTGACAATCTACTTTAGAACTTATGCCAGTAAGACTGTATGACATCACACACAGGGCTCATCAGGGTGGGAACAGGAATCTTACACAGATGTACCTGTGTCCTGGCTGCATGAAAAAGTTTTACCAATTATACAGCTACAGTTATACTGATATTTTGTTCTATATGGACACTTTTTATTCAGGCATAGGAGCAGCTTTTTCCAGGTTAGCTTAACCCCCTTCACAAGCAACTTAAGCTAAACCATAAGGCTTGGTCTACACTAAACCCCCAAATCGAACTAAGGTACGCAACTTCAGCTACGTGAATAACGTAGCTGAAGTTCGAAGTACCTTAGTTCGAACTTACCTAGGTCCACACGCGGCAGGCAGGCTCCCCCGTCGACTCCGCGGTACTCCTCTCGTCTAGCTGGAGTACCGCAGTCGACGGCGAGCACTTCCTGGTTCGACTTATCGCGTCCAGACAAGACGTGATAAGTCGAACCCAGAACTTCGATTGCCAGCCGCCGAACTAGCGGCTGGGTGTAGACATACCCTAAGAAAGGTCCTCTTATACCAGAATAAGTGTCCACACTGGAGTTATGCTGGTATAA
This sequence comes from Terrapene triunguis, assembly GCF_002925995.2. NCBI lineage: Eukaryota > Metazoa > Chordata > Testudines > Emydidae > Terrapene > Terrapene triunguis. The sequence continues at coordinate 27,619,310 of NW_020664440.1, forward strand.
CTAGATCAGTTTGAATTTGCACCTTCAGTTACACCAAGAAAAAACATTTGCATGGAGACAAGCCTTTTTCAAGTTGAGGATTCAATACTTTAGACAGGTGTTGTTATTTAGGAGTTTGTCAACTATTCATCCAGTCTTTTCCTGAACCTCTTTTGGTCTCTTCTCTATCCTCCTCACTGATCAGATGCAGAAAGAGGACCTCTCTGCTTCTCCTTGAGTTGCTAGAGCTGCTCCGTAGGAAAGGAAGAATGCACTCAGTCCTGTTGCTGCTCACAGCAGCTCTACCTAAGAGGAGGTGGAGGAGTGAGCACAGGCTTGAGTGGAGGGCTGTATGATGAGCGGTAATACACCTTTTGGCCAACAGGACTTGATGTCCGGAGTTAGGAGCTGAACAGCCTCAAGGCGAAGGGCAAACAAAAGCAGACAGTAAAATCAACTTTCCTATGCTCCTCTGTGCTGCTCTCAGTGGATACTGAATGTCTCAGGACTTTAAAACATAGATTTTGAATAGACAAAGTGGGAGATTTCAGGTCAAAAGAGAGATTCTCCCATCAAGCTGAGTGAGCAGTCGATTCAAAAATAGCTTATACAAGTGTGACTGTAAGAAAATTAGAAAATAGGGGTTGTTGTTTTAAAAGCTGTGCTCTCAAGCAGGAAAGACAGAAAAACTCTACTAGAGAAATGTTCTCCCAATCTTGGAAGGAATAGATTACATTTTTTTTCTCTTCAACTATAGTATATTTGAGATTCAAGACATTCAAAATAGTCTCACAATCAGATTTCCAAAGGGGATATGAACAACTGACATTTGTAGTAAGCACTATCCACTAAATATTCGAGTCTTGGCTTTAGTTTAAATCAGCTGTCCTTACTCAAATTCCACTAGTTACTGGAGCTCGTATCTCCCTTAAATACTGTAGAATTCCTCCTTGGTGCCATACTGCTATGAGTCAGTTATACATTCATTTGCAAATGTCATCCTTCCTATGTACATACCAAGCTACAGCACACACATTTCCTAAAAATTCCCCTCAAACTTAACAGAACTACATTATTTATTATTTGTAATACCTAAAGGCCACATTCTGGTTTGGAGCCCCATTGGCCTAAGTACTGTATAAATATGTAGAAAGATATGGTTTCAGCCCCGAAAAGCTTATATTCTAATTTAATGACAATGTCAAGGGATGAACAAATGTGCTAAAACAGCAGTTGGCAAAGGAAGGTAGCAGCTACAGCAGTGGTGGGCAACCTGTGGCCCATGGGCCGCATGCAGCCCATCAGTGTAATCTGATTGCGGGCCGCAAGACATTTTGCTCACGTTGACAGTCCGCAGGCACGGCCTCCCGCAGCTCCCAGTGGGCCGCGGTTCGCTATTCCTGGCCAACGGGAGCTGCAGGAAGCGGCAGGCCAGTGTATAGAGAGAGGAAGAATGATTCTCTACTACCCTTCCATAGGCAAACTGGAAGTCTGAATGGAACCCTTACAGGACCATGCTGTTTATATTCTAACAGAAAGCACTTTGTTAGTCATAGTTTTATTTCATATATATGAAGGGAAAGCACATGTGTAATCCTGCTTCTAGGTAAATTAATAGCAAAGTAGAAATTGAAAAAAGTCTTGCATGGCTTATGCAGTCTGTTTTAGTGTGATAAATGCAAATGACAGTCTCCATTCCATAGGGGGACTGACTGAAGTACATGGAAATGTACAGAGGCAGGGGGAGGGAGGCGTTTGCACCTCAAATTTTGGATGATCTTCCTGTCATAGAAATTTTTGTCCGTTCCAGCTGAGGAATAAGGAGAGACGGACACAGCTAGCCAAGCAAGGAGCCCCGGGAGGGGCGATCCGTTTATTTCAATTGCAATTGGGTTCAAGCTCATAAGTTAGCAAGAACAAAGAAAACACTTACACCAAAGCATTATATGCAGTTGCTTATGATAATCTATCGCTCTATGATTGGCCAAAATTTGCCATCATTACCATACATAATTAGCAAGCTACATGTATTTGCCCCTCTTGTGACCCCTTATTGTTCATCTATTTGCCCCCTTCTCCTTGCTTATTTTGCAAACTAAGCGGTTAGCTATCTACGGGACTCAGGCACAGAAAGGTCCATTGTCTCCAGGTTTGGAGTTTGGCTACATTTCCTCTTGAAGGAACTTCCTGACTACCTATAGCTTAAAGTAAAGTCTATGAGTCTATAGCTGACCCTGCGTTTTGTCCTTCTTCTTTCTCCCATGTGTACGTGACAAATTTGCCCCCTGGCAGTTAAGTAGAATAATTTTATATCATTCCTAAACTTAACTCAGCACACAATATGCCCATCTAATGGCTTTCAGGATTAAAACCTAAGGCATAGTTTTGCGGGGCAGAGATTGCTCCCGCCCTCCTCGCAGGCGATGGGTTTCCTCCTACAGCCTGAAGCACACCAGGGCAGTGGTGGCAGGGGCTCGCTCAGCCCCCGTCTCGCTGCTGGGTGAAGGGCAAGGCCCCTTGCTCGCTCTCCCCTCTCTGGGGCCAGCGCTTTGCCCTCTGGCTTGTCAGCCACTGACCCATCTCCCGGCGCGGAGCGCGGGGCCCAGCCCGGCGGCGGTCCGACCAGAGCCCCTGGCAGCGCAGGGACCCCCGCCTTGGCCGAGCCAGACAGCGCCCCTCACCCACCAGGCCTCAGCCCAGGCCGGGAGCTGGCACAGCCCCGCCGGGCCGCAGCGCCTCTGTGCCCCGCAGCGCAGGATGCGCCTGCCCGGCCCTGCGGCGCCCGGCGCTGCTCCTTACCGCGTTGGGAGGCGCGCCCTCGCCGCCGCCGCCGGTTTGCCCGTTCAGCTCGAGGACCTCGGAGGCCGAGGCCATGGTGCCGTGGCCGGCCGGCTGCTCGGCCGCAGCTCGCTTGCCCGCAGGGGCCGCTTATCCGCCGGCCCAGCCGCGCCCGGTATCTGCCCTCCCAGCGCGCCGCACACACACATGCGGCGGCCGGGCCGGAGAGTCCCGCCTTGGAGCTCGCTCCGCAGGGGCTGCTTCCCGTTCCGCCCGGGATTCCCCTTAGTCCCGGCCGGCAGCGCGGTGCGGCTGCCCGGGCAGAGCTGCAAGTGTCTGGGTGAGTGGCCAGAGGATGTTATAAAACGTTGGCGGCTCTGCCGGGCAAGGAGCCAGACCAGAAGAAGAAGGGGGCGTCCGGATTAACTCTAGAGGCAGCAGGCTTGAAACAAACAACAGGAACTATTTCTTCACCCGACCCAGGCACTCCTTGCTCGGGATGCTGTGAGGGCTAAAAGGATCACTGGCTTCAAAAAAAGCATTAGATAACATTCCTGGAGGATAGGTCCAGCGATGGCTACTGGCCATGCTCAGGGATGCAGCCCCATGCTGCAGGTGTCCCTAAACCTCTTACTGTCAGAATCTGGGAGTGGATGACGGGGACTGGATCACTCGATAAATTGCTCTATTCTGGTATTCCCTCTGAAGCATCTGGTGCCAGCCCCTGTTGGAAGACAGGGTAATGGGCTGGATGGACCATTGCTGTGACTCAGTGTGGCCGTTCTTGTCAGTCTTCCTGGAAGAGGGGAGAATAATAATCTATGGCCAGGACTACTCTAGGAACGTTTATCCTATAGCAGTGTGGTCAGGCGAAGAATTAAAAACAACCAAACCACCCATTTCCCCCAAAAGCCCTAGTCTAGACTCAGTTCTGCTGGCAAAAACTTACAAGTAGAACCCCTATCTGACAAACTAATTGGGGATTGAGGACTTCACAAAATCAGAAAGTTCATAAAATGGAATATCTCAAATTCACAATAGGTGCAGAGCATATATTGCAGTATGGAGCATTGCTTCATTTTCTTCTTGTCCTGCAAACCATTGCAAAGCCATTTCCAATACACCAGAATGTGAAGGGATGTCAACTTGTGCTTCAGTGACATCACTTTCATTATGTGACTTTTTTTTTTCCTTTCAGGAAAAACTGTATAACTGGTTGTTTGTACTCTTCTAGTGTAGATACAGCTTATCTCAGCAAAAGAGTGCTGGTATAAAGGAAGTGTGTCTATACTAGGAGGGGGTTGCCAGTATAGCAATACCAGCAAATCTTTTCTAGTGTAAACAAGGTCTAAGTCTCTCAGCACTCTTTGGGGGTAGATAAGAGTTACCCCCATTTTACAGATTGTTGAGGAACCACTTATTCAAGATCACAAAGTAAATTTAGTATTCCTAATCCCAAATATTCAAAAATCCTGAGATTGGTTTTCAAAATGAGATGGTTATTCTTTAAATATATTTTTAGTTCTTGCTTTCTGGTTTACAAACCTTTAGGACACACTCAGGACAGGTTTTCAAGCTTTTCTTTGGAACTGGGAGGGCTAAAAATTTAATTAAAAAAAGAAAGCTGACATTCTCATAAAATAACATGACTCCAGGAGCTGGTGCATAAAGAAAAACACCAAATGTAAGACTCTCAATAAAATAACAAGAGTTGGTCACACTGCAAGTTAGAAGTAGATGGTAATGGAACCCACAAATCTTGATTCCTATCCTAGCCCACTGCACTAACCACACTCTGCAAACATCTTTTAGATAAGTGGCCATTGTAATATACAAAACCTTATCAGTCTTTTAGTACAAGGACTATGCACTTCCTTGAAGTTCACTGTATGATGATTTTTAAATGAAAATAATCTTGCATAGTGCTTGCATTCAAAACACTTTACAAAATAGGGCAAAGATGTGCAGACATGAGGAACTGCACACAAGTGAATAGTTTCAGTGGGACTATCCACAGGCATAAATATGTGCAAGGTTGGGTCTTATGTCAGGACCTGAATTGCTTGTGATACCTATCACTGGCATGCAAGGAGATGGCAGCCAGCATGTAGCATACTATAGAACAATCAGGGATGAGCCATTTTCACCAAGGAGATGAAGGCAAACCCCCTACTCTGACAAAAAACACCAAGTAATCTTTAATGTCCATGCAGAGCAGATAAGAGCTCTGTTTAAGATGTTTAACCCCTTACATAGTAAGTAAATCCAATTATCTTCCTTACTAGGAGGCTTTGTTGATCCTGCTGGTTAATGGAGGGCTTTGGCAGATAAGCCATTCCTTCCAGGTTGGGCCGTGTAGAAATAGATGTTATAATTCAATGGGTCAAACACAGCCAAATATGACTAACCTAATATACATCAAGAAATGGGGCTATACAGGAACTTGTACTTTTTGGGTGGATGAAGGCGCTTGACCTTAGACTTTGTATATCTTAACAGTAGAATAGTTATTTACGTTGTAAATATCCTTTTTATTCATGGCCTACAAAGACCTTCAGATAAATGTCTGAAAAAATTGCATTTTAGAAAAAAATTTAATGAACCAATAACACTAGGAAGATTAAAAAGTCACCAATTTGAAATTTATTCTCTTAAAAAAATAAAATAAATTTCAAATTGGTGACTTTTTAATCTCAGTGTTATTGGTTCATTAAATGTTCTTCTAAAATGCAATTTTTTCAGACATTTATCTGAAGGTCTTTGTAGGCCATGAATAAAAAGGACATTTACAACCTAAATACTAATCTGTATCCTCCTTCCAATGTTTGTGGGCTTGCAATCTCCTTGTCCTATTTTTCTAGAAATATTTCTCTTCTCTATTACTGTGTGAATGACCCACATAAAAAGGAATGACTGACTGTATAGTGTACAGATTTTATGGTAAAGGACACCAGCACAGATCCCTAAAATAGGTAGAAATAGTGAAACTGACTACACAAAGTGACTACAACTGCAAAAAGTAAACAATGTGAAAAGAAATAGAGGAAAATAATTTCAATCACTTTTTTCCTGATTTTTTTTTTTAATTTACTACTCTTACAAGTAACATCTATGATTACCTAAGATTGAAAGAGTATAGATTAAAAAATTACATGGACTCTTCCTTTAACATACACACACATAATCCATTCTCAAATAGCAGCATAGCTACAACTGAAATTGCTTTCCAACAGTGAAAAGGCTTTACACAGTTACAGGTTGATTGTTCAGTAGCTCTATTCTTATGCCGTTTAGATCTGAGTAATTGTATCTAAACATAGAATAATTCCTTAGTATATAATCCTATAAATTTCCATTATTAAAAATGTTGGCTCTGGCTGGGACTCATTCATCCCCCAATTTAAGTTAGAGCAACTGAGATTATCCACAGCATAGAGACACTCCAACTTTCACCTTTTAGGCTTTGCTCCTTATGAAGAGATGTGGGCTAGAACTGCTACACTACCAAGAGATTCCTTCATCATACCTAATGATCTCCAGCAGCTTCATGGCTTCTTTGCACCAACAGACAATCGCTAAAGGGCTGGCAGAATGGAGAACTTGGCTCTTTGCCAGAGGATGGTGTGAAGGCCAAGACTATAACAGGGTTAAAAAAAGAACTAGATAAGGTCATGGAGGATAGGTCCATCAATGGCTATTAGCCAGGATGGGCAGGGATGGTGTCCCTAGCCTCTGTTTGCCAGAAGCTGGGAATGGGCGACAGGGCATGGATCTCTTGATGATTACATATTCTGTTCATTCCCTCTGGGGCCCCTGGCATTGGCCACTGTCGGAAGCCAGGATACTGGGCTAGATGGACCTTTGGTCTGACCCAGTATAGCTGTTCTTATGTTCTTAAAGTGCTAGCTATATACACCTCTACCCCGCTATAACGCGGTCGTGGGGAGCCAAAAATCCCTACTGCGTTATAGCTGAAACCCCGTTATATCGGGGTAGCAGCAGCAGGGCTCCAACGGTGATTTAAAGAGCTCCGGGCTCCAGCCACTGTGGGGAGCCCCAGGCCCTTTAAATCGCCGGCAAGCCCCCTGCCGCAGCCCTGGGGTAGGGGCGGCAGGGCCCCAGCGGTGATTTAACGGGCCCCCGGCTCCGGCCGCTGCGGGGAGCCCGGGCCCTTTAAATCGCCGGCGAGCCCCGCTGCCGCAGCCCCGGGGTAGCAGCAGCAGGGCTCCAGTGGTGATTTAAAGGGTCCGGGGCTCCCCGCAGCAGCCGGAGCGCCGGACCCTTTAAAGCGCCGCCAGAGCCCCGCTGCTACCGCGCTATACGCGAACCCGTGTTATATCGGGTCGCGTTATAGTGAGGTAGAGGTGTAGTAGTATTAATCACGAAATTAAACTCATTCCTCTGCACCAGATTATTGTAGCCAACTCCAAACAGTATATGATCTTATCCAGCAAATGTGCTGCAAGGTTTGGGTGTCAGTTTAAGAGTGGAATTCTGATGTTCTCTTTGAATTTCATGGCGTGTTGTGATTTGGCGGAGCCTTTACACTTCCTGTAACATGGTTTATTATGTACAAATCAGTATGCATTTCAATATAGGATTGCACTGAGTCACTGCTGCTAATCATTTTCTATTGGACTTTACAGTATTTTATAAAAAACTGATTAATCAAGCAACTATCAGCAAGTCACTAAACTTTTAGGCTTGCTACATTGCAGATAAAAGTGTGTGAACTGTCAAACATGTCTGAATGCAAACAAGCACAGGTTAGGCTTCCATATTTACTGCTAAAGGTTACTGAAGAAAAAACTTTACAGATGAGTTCAATCCAATTTGTCATTAACTTCCTGTCTATAAAAAGTGTAATATACATCAGAAAAAAGAAAAAAAAATTATACAGCTTCTCATGATAAAAAGCAGCAGCCATTTGTTTTAGTGGAATATCTTGGACGACTTAAAGAAAATTTCCATAATCTACAAATCTATACTGATTCATTGTGGACTTTAAAAAAAACACAGCTGGATGGAAAATCTGTATTTAGAGAAGACAGAAGTAAAGCTTTACAGCATTATGGACTCTCAGAAAAGTGAGAAAACACCATAGAATAATATTTGGAATAACATTTTGAAAACAAAGGTGTACCCGCAACTCCCCTGGTTATGTAGTGGAAATATACAACAAGATTTGGAGAGAGTAAAAGAGCTTTAAAAAAAACCCCACGCACATACTGCTGCTGCTTTGGACCACCATATCTAAGGTGACAAAGGGACATGACTGAAGCATTTACCAGGACAATGGGAAGGAATTGTGCAAGGGGTATTGTGGTGGCTTGTCAGGGGTGGGCCTGGCAATTCTGCCTATAGTGTTGCAATGGTCAATAGGGGCCACTGCAGCAGGGTAATTATTGGGGCAGTTTGCTGCAAACTACATCACAGGCTGAGCCAGCTCCAGGACACAGGGGAGGCATATTGCTTCCCGTCTTGGACCCTGTACTGGACTGTGCGCTAGCAGCCTCCGCTGGTAGAGGCCAGCCTAGCTGAGCACGCGGTCAACCACTCCGTCAATTGCTTTATCAGTCATCACGATAATGCCTGATTAAAACCCCAATTTTCTTGGCCTGTAATAGCTAGAGCAGCCTTAAGGAGTAACACTGATGAGTAGAACTGGTCAAAATTCTCTGAATTTAAATTTTTCTGTGATACTTTTATCAAAAATTCTGTTTTTGATTACCCATTTACCCCCCTCTCCTTCCCCCTACACACTCTTTTTGATAGATTTGTTGAAAACATCAGGGGTCAACAAGTATTAATGATGTCCAGCATTCTGGCTGTAAGTCTAAAAGATTTGAGGAGGTGAACTTCAGCTCTGTGTGTGTGAGGTACAGCAGTTCTAGATGGTTCTGGCATTATGCTGCCTATGATGTTTGCATGGAGCTGCCATACAAACAGATTTGTGGGATGTAGCCTGTTTTTTAGTTTTATGGGGAAAGAGTACGTATTAAGAAGCACTTTGGTCTCTGGTGTTTGACATAAAAGGGCTGGGAGCCAGGATTCAAATGCAGGCTGAAACACTCAGTGCTGCTTGTGACCTGGGGCAAAGCACATTCTCTTCTCATGCTTCAGTCAGTCCAACTGTTAGTCTGTAAAAGCAGAACTTTTACTTCTTACCCAAAAAGGAGCATCTGAGTTGAGAGTTATTCTGAGTAAATTAAAAAAAAAAAGTTTTCTAGTTGACTGCTTAATTTCTAACAATAAAGAAAAGACCCAGTGCTCCCTGTAATGTAATATTTACAAACCGTTAGTCCTGACTGCCCATGATGGGAGGAGAGGTTATCAAGCTGTGACACAGAATTATAGAAATACAGGGCTCAAAAGGACCTGAAGAGGTCATCTAGTCCAACCCCCAGCACTGAGGCAAAACCCAAATACTGTATACCTAGACATGATCAGTAGGAAAACTAGTAATGAACTAGTCACTTAATACTGTACTGGAAGTCATTCTGTTTTGTTTAGGAACTGAAAGTACAGTCATTACAAAGTAATGAGAACCTGTGTGGTGTCTGGATTTCCTTACGTGAGATCACCAGTCTAAGGAGAGAGCATGTGAGTGAGTGAGTGTTATGAAGAAGGATGGTGAATGTTGTTAGGACTACCACTCAGATCAGCCAGTGAAACCTCAGTTGCAGCCTTCAAGAGGCGCTGACCCCATTGCCCTACATCCTGGCATCTGAGTGAAATTCACTTTCAGATTGCACTGGTCTCCCAAGCCAGCAGTGGATCATAATTAACCAGTTCTCCCAAGATGCTTATTTGGCGAGCATAAAACAGCACTGGTTTCTTAGTTATGGAAAATGAATGATCTGACTGAGGAATTATCATCATTTTTTTTGCTAAAATCTCAAGTTTCAGATTTCTTTGTATCTAGCAATTCATTTTCTTTAACACAGTGCAGTTTATGGGGATGCAGAGAGTGTCTGAAGAGATTCCCAAAATAAAAAGTGTGTGGTAAAGGCTGACATTTGTGGTCAGTACAAGAGTCTGGTGCTTCCTAGCCAGAGCACAAATTTAAAGCAATAGAACGTGGTACACTATAATCTCTGTGTGGGAAAGGAGGGCGTCACTCATTCCTGCCAAAGAATAAAATAGGGAAAGTTTTATTTAAGGAAAGACCCAAATGGGGAGGGGGGGGATTGAAATATGAATGTTTGATAGAGTTATTGTACCTGGGAATAGAGGCTGCAATTCCAAAACCAACACTTGGTGTCAGTAATAGCTGTAATCCTGTTTATAATCTCCTGTCCCCACAGCACATCCTTCTTTATTGTATTTGCTCCTACATTTATTATTTAAAAGATGGCTTTGGCTGGCCGCTACATTTTGAGCAAAAAAATTTCAGCACCTCAGTGGTAAGGTGTGTGCGCAGTTTGTTCACTTGTTTCTTTTTAGGTCTACATCTTACCACTGTACCTCCTTTTAAAATGTTCAAACCATGTTGTTCCACACTCTGTGCCTTCCTTTTTGGGTTTCCTGCTACTCCTCCCAGCCATGCATTGTACCTTCCAACAAGCGTGTTTTCACCTTAAATGAGAAACTCAGAATTGCTTCGCCTGTTGCTCCAAATACCTGTCCTTTTTACTCTGGATTGAAAATAGTCCCACCCCACCATAGATGAGTATATGCAGAGGAGTAATATGGGTGCAATTCAGAAAAGCTTTAGGTAAGAAAATCATTGAAACCAAAATGATTTGAGATTTGGAAAGAAATTGGATCAGCCCTCCTAATATAAGCAGCACGGTCAAAGATTCAGATCATAAAACAATGCCTAGGAAAATATAGACTGCTTGTAGAGTCCAAAAATTAGTTGCATACTTTATATAGCAAGTGGCAGAAAGTCAGTCAGCTGTGTTGCAAAGAGGCAAGATGCCACCACTTGAGTATCTTTTATAATGCAAAATGTCTCATTTTCTAATTTGGGATTTGGAGTAAACCTGTGAACAAGAAACTACTATTCCACTGGAGTAGGTTTACAGCTCAAATAATAACAAAATATATTTGACAAAGTTTGCATGTTCTTCTGTCCATGATTTGTCTGAGCAGGTCATGATTTTCCTCAGATTAGCTGAAATGTTTGCAATATAGTTGAAACTTTTGCAGTATAGATTACTTCACAAGCCATTAATTGAGTATTCAAAATACTTGGTTATTTTGACTGCTCACATAGGTCACCTTAAAAAAAGAACCCACTTCTTCGGATGTAGCCCACGAAAGCTTATGCTCTAATAAATTTGTTAGTCTCTAAGGTGCCACAAGTACTCCTGTTCTTTTTGCGGATACAGACTAACACGGCTGCTACTCTGAAATAGGTCACCTTGGCTGTGATCCTCCAAACACTTGCATGCATAACTTTACTACTGTGAGTGGCCTTATTGATTTTACTGAGACTACTTGTGGTAGTAAAATTAAGTGTGTATGAGTGTTTGTAGGATTGGGGCTCTGCTATGTTTTTGACACTTGAATGAAGAACTCTTAGAATAAGGTTTCTTGAGCAATTACTGCAGTTTACAAATCTAAACGTTGTTTTCTATAAATATTCTCCAATATTAGCTTAAAAGAATTTTCAAATGAGTATTTTCCCCCCTCAGCTATAATTAACCACATGATGCCCTCTTTAAAGGAAAAAAAATCCCAAACTAATGCCATTATAAGATTTGGTTTTATCCTTAAAGGTCTTAATGAGACCCACTTTGTGCCATTAAAAACTGTAAAGTGGTGATTATTCTCTGGCAACAAGCTTCCCTTCTACTATTACACCGGCTGCTAAGAGACAAGCTTTGCTGATGGATTAAACACCCCCATCCTATCCTGGAGGTCATGGTCAATGGGAGTTTTGTCACTGATTTCAGCAGGGGCCCAGTCTAGCGATTATGGAGATTTATGAAGAATGCAGTCGTTACAGGACTTCATTTATACTGCTGCAGAGAAAGGGTTACATTTCTGTGTGAACTAAGGTTAGAAATCCTATGTCCTAATCAGTTAAAATTAATTTCCTACTTCTTGTTTAGAACCAAACCAATTAGCAAACAATTATTGCTGTGTAACACATTGGTGAAGAGTGTGTCACATGCCACTCTCTCTGGTCCACTAGATAATTGCATATGACAGTTACCAGTTACTGGAGTTATTCCTTTACTTTGAGTTGTTAAACCTGTGCTGCTGTATTGAAGGGCCTGGGATCAAACCCTACTGAGGATACATATGGAGGGTTGTTAAGCCTTAATGCTCTCAGGGTCAGGCCGGTGTTCTATCTAAATGATCTCTGTGTGCCTTTAAATACAAACAGACACACTCAGAAGGTGGGGAGGAGGATTAGTTTGTCCCACCTTTGCAGTCAATATATTCTGAAAAGAATTCAAATATTTTGCCTGTTCAGAGACTAATATAAAAGTAGCTATAGGCTTGATGCAGGAAAGACTTGGTGGAATTTGATGGCCTGTATTATTCAAGAGGTCAGACTAGAGTCACTAGATAATCATAAAGGTCTCTTATGGCTTTAATATCTATGAAAATTTATGTAGGTTAAAAATCAGTCATTTTTATTTAGGAAAGAATATTGTTCTCTCACTCAAGGCAGAAAACCCCCCAGTAAAGTCTTTAAAGAAAATAGGGGAGAAAGCTCTTGCCTTCCCCCTCTCAGCTTTCTTTCATCAATACCCACCAAGACTAGCCTTTCAGGCAGCCTTGGGCCTCTGCCAGACTTATCTATCGTACATGCTGAAACGAAACAAATAGAGTTGCATATTTTTAGACCTACATCTAGATGAATTCTCCAGCATTGACACATGGATGTCTGGAGCTCCTGACAGTCAGCTGACCCAGCAATTGCAGCTTAAGAATATTTTATTTGATGTATTTAACAAGGCACTGTAATGCAGTTAGTTTTCCCAGAGAGTAGCTGGCATTACCCTAGGAAGTTGTCCTTACATAAACCACTCTTCCAGACTGTAGTGTTTGCATGGCTAGTCCCTTTCCCTTGGGCTTGCTGCCCTTTAAGCAGTAACACATTTCTCTATATTGCATCCTGTTCATAGTACACATCAAAACAGCCATACATCCAGAGCAACTCTCTTGACTGCACTGTGTTCTGTTTTTCACCGAGCGTTGTTGTAGCCACGTTGTTCCCAAGATATAAGAGAGAGAAGGTGAGTGAGGTAATATCTTTATTAGGCCAACTTTTGTTGAAGAGAGACAAGCTTTCGAGCTTAGAAGAGCTCGATGTAAGATCGAGCTTAGAAGAGCTCGATGTAAGATCGAAAGCTTGTTTCTCTCACCAACAGAAGTTGGTCGAATAAAAGATATTACCTCACCCACCTTGTCTTTCTTTTTTACAGGCAGGTATGCACACTGGAAAAAAACACTTGATATTGCTAAGAAGTTTTGTGTGTGTGTGTGTGTGTGTGTGTGTGTGTGTGTGTGTGTGTGTGTGTGTGTGTGTGTGTGTGTGTGTGTGTGTGTGTGTGTGTGTGTGTATATATACAGGCATCTAACATAGCAGTGTTTCAGAGACAAGATTTCAATGTTAGCTGGAGACACCCTGCATCAGCTAAGGCCTTGGCTACACTTGGGAATTCACAGCGCTGCCGTGGCAGCGCTGTGAAGCACGAGTGTAGTCGCGCCACCAGTGCTGCGAGAGCTCTCTCACAGCGCTGTAAGTACTCCACCTCTCCGAGGGGAGTAGCTTGCAGCGCTGCGAGTGAGCGTGCAGCGCTGCAGGCTCTGATCACACTGGCGCTTTACAGCGCTGCACTCGCTGCGCTCGGGGGGGGCGTTTTCACACCCCTGAGCGCAGCAAGTTTCAGCGCTGTACAGCGCCAGTGTAGCCAAGGCCTGAGGTTACTTTGCCCCCTCCTCCCATGAAAGGAGAGGGGAGGGATCAAGTTAGTCTTAAAACAGAGAACTCTTTCAGAATCCTGCCAACAGCACGCCACACCAGTAAAAGAGAATCTAAAACAAAACCCCACCCTGAGCAATGCTGGAAACCAGACAAAGGAATCTGTACAACGGGACTACATTTCACACACTGATGATGCTGTTTAGTTATAAACAATAGACAAAGACACAAACAACCAGCCTCTTAGTCCAAACTACAGTTCTGCTTTATAGAGATTATTCATATTCCTCTCCAGAGAGCCTGCTACTCCACAACCTTCTGTTAGCTGATTCCAGGCAGCCAGGTTGTCAGATGGTTCCACTTTATTCCTGGTACAGATTTCATACGGGCGTCTGGCGGTGTACAGCAGGGCTTTCTGTTAACCCTGTCCCAGCAAAGTCTTGTATGAGGCCTATTCACCTCATCACATCCCCTGCTTTCCGTAAGATAATAGCACTCACTGTTTTCTAGGTGTTACCACACCTTGCCATCTCAGATACCACAATCTTAACTCTCTACTTAAAATAGGAAATAACTGTGCTAGTGGTTTGAGAATCCTCTGGCAATCAATAACTTTTTTATGGTGATGACTGGATTAGAAGAGTAGATCACTGACTGCTGCTGTTAAGGAAGCATAACACTTTCCATACTTTCCTTATTTTTTAGACACTCATAACGTTCACATTTTCAGGTTGATGTTTTCTAAGCATGATCTCTGTTCCGAAAATTCATTCTTATTTTTTTTTTAAGTTTCAACAAAATCATATAATGTGCGTGTCTCTCTCTCTCTCTCTCTCTCTGAGTACCATGACTACATATAATATTAATGTATAACTTAATACACTTTCTCCATTAGAGAAGAATGTTGCCTTTTCTTGTGGAAAAACTCTACAGCTGAACCCTGTGAGGGTAGAAAGTTGAAGTTCAACATGAATATTGCCCTTACTGAGTGTTCCAGTGAAATTTAATATTGACTTCATGGACTTACGATCATATGAAATATTAATGCACAAGCACAGCACATTTCACATCCAAGCTCATAAAGTGACCAGCTAAGGAAAGCTGTGTTTGTGCCCACATGTGACTATCTTAGCTGCATAGTGGAGAGTATGCTAAAGGCATGCACTGATAGAGAGGGTTGCCATGGCCTTTGTAAAGTATGCAGGAGACTGATTCATTTTAGGAGTGCTGTAGCACCATTCTGCTAAAGGATGTGGGGTAGGAATTTTGGTTGTGTCTAAAGAATTCCCCATTATGGAATAGCCACACTTCATTGCCATTTTATGCTAGCCAGCAAAGCATTCTCCTGAGAGGTGGAGCTCCTCAACCTGTTTTACCTTTTGGTTAAATTAATAACTGACAAGGTGGGTGAGGTAATATCTTTTATGGGACCAACTTCTGTTGGTGAGAGAGACAAGCTTGTAAACTACACAGAGCTCTTCTTCAGGTTTTCTTCAGCTATGTGTGGCTCCCAAACTTGTCTCATTCACCAACAGAAAGTCGGTCCCATAAAAGATATTACCTCACTGTGGTGGGTTGTACTCCCCACACCAGCCCTGAAGGAGTTGAATTAGGCTAGATAGATGCAATCAGCTAATTAAGCTGCAAAGGGGAGAGAAGTATGCTGAGTGCAGGGAGCTAATTAGAAGGAAGCTCACCTGTGAAGGAACAGGTAGGGTTTCTATGAAGCCAGGAGGCTGGCAACACATGTGGGGTAGTAGGGAGGAAGTCTGGAGTGTTTTTCTCTGGGGTAAGGGAGAAGGAAGGGGAGATAGGAGCTCATGAGGAAGGGTTTACCTAGTGGGTCTAAGAGAGAGGGGTTTGACTAGGGAGTCTGATGAAGGAGGAACTTAAAGAAGCATGGTAGGAAGTAGTCCAGGAAAGAGAGTAGTAAGGTTGGTTTAGTCTCCAACCTTAACTGCTTGCTATAGAGCTCAGGAGTGGAACCCAGTGTAGAGGGCAGGCCTGGTCTCCCCTACTAGCCTCTGCAGAGTGCTATTGCTTGGAGCAGTGATGGGAAGACAGCCTGAGTCACTGAGAGTGACATAGTCAGGGCAGTGGGCATGAGGACTGCCTGCCACTGCTTGTGCAGGGAGTCTTTGAAAGATTCGCCTTGAAGGGAAAAATCACAGCTGCCCTGGTCGGCAGGCTTGAGTCACAAAGCAGCCATACTGCAACTCTGTGAGTGGGAGGAAAGCTGCAACAGTGGAAGAGAAGGAAGAGGGTGCTGAACCAGGCAGATCTAATCCCCAGAATTGCTAGAAAGGGGTGCCACCCAGCGGTGAGTAGAGAGCACCCTGTGACGCTTGCCCACAACACTGCAAACAACTAACTAGGAGACTATTAAATTCTCCATACAAAAAACTGCTATGATAAAACTGTGGGTCCATGGTTAGGCTGTCAGAAATTAGGAAATACTGCCCTTATTGTTGAAAGCCCAATCTTAACCCTGCTCCTTTTTGCATATGAACTGTGATCATCTTCAGTGCGTTGATCACATTCTGTTTCTCAAGTAATACAATGTAATCTAGTTTTCCTATGTTATATACATGTGCAGCATCTTGTCCTGTGTAATACTCTGTACCCCAAAAAGTTCATTACAGCATAGGTGCTGGATCTAAGGGTCCTGGGAGTGCTGCTGCACCCCCTGGCCTGATGTGGTTTCCATCATATCCAGGGTTTACAGTTTGGTTCAATGGCTCTCAGAGCCTCCACTATACAAATTTTCCCAGCACCTCTGCATAACAGGCTACTACAGGAGAAGTAGGCTGGCTTTAGTTAACAGCTGCGGTCAGTGGAAGTGCCTGAGCTGAACTTCCCTCATGATAAAAGAGTGGGGGTGACTAGCAGGGTGTTCTCTGTGAGGGCAGTGGCATAATAAGCCAGGCCCTGATTATCCTCTCACTTACATAGCAGTGAATCAGGAGTACCTCCCCTTAAATCTCTAGTGTAAGTAAGAGAAAAATCAGGCCCTAAAAATCCAACCTATTGACAATGTACCAGTTCAAGGAATAGATCAGTTAAATGACAAGGTTTCTGTGTACAGAGCAAAACCGAAACATAATCAAACAATGAACTCTATTAATCTAATAAAAAATAAATAGACCTGGTCAAAGAATTGTTTTGTACAATGAGATGATGCTTTTAGGAGTAGTGCCCAGCTCAGGAGCAACCCAGGGGACAGGAATGAATGCTCCACACAAGATCAGAGCTGCTCCATATCTACTATCACAGTCCTCAGGCCCTAAAGCATCCCTTCCACTGAAGGAGAGAGGAAGGTAAGAACTGAAGGACCAAATATGAGGATTCGATAGGTTGCCTAAACCCGTCCCCTGGCCGCCCATGCCCCCAAATCCTTGAGCACTTAATTTATTTTGAAAGCTGTTATCAGTATTATCTCGTTGCGTATCATGGAGCTATGGCACTAACTCTAGATAGCTATGGCCCTGATCTTGCAATGGGGCTCAATAGTACACACAAAGTAGGAGTGGAGCCTATGTTTGTATTATTTATTTTTTCTTTATAACTTTTGGATGGATGGAAGCACAGGTACTTATCATCTCAGAACATTATGAACTAACGGCTATGGATGCCAAGTAATCTACACACGGTCACAAGATGGGTCCAAGACACGCACACAGTCCATGAATGGATTCGTATAGCATAACATAAAAGAGTATACTATTGTAACTAATATACGCAACAGAGAAGACTATATTTCTTTACTGTGGCAACTGGTGAAGGTCCTCCCATTGTTTAGAGGACAGAGTGAAGGTGAGTGGAGGAGCCTTAACTGAGTATTTCCAGACCTTCAGATACCTAGAATCTTTTTTTAAGCGTTTGGGTTTTTTAACTATAACATTCTAATAATGAAAATTAATAGATACAGCTGGGAATTGGTAAGTCTGTCTGTACCAAGTCTTTTTGACTGGGATTTTTATGTGCAATATGCTGTAAATGGGCTTTGGAAACTCACAGGAATTCTTAGAATGCAAGTAGCATTTTTGGTTTGAGGAATCCACATGAAATGGTACCCCCAGTTTATCCACACAACAAGTACGCTCTAGGCCTTGCTGTTATGCATCCATCCCTAAGCTAACAGGTCTACCTCTAGTGGGGAGAGGGTAACTCAGTCTCTGGCCCCTCCAAACATAGATTCAGAGGTTTCTGAAAAGGCTATTTATGATCATCTAGTCTGCCCTCCTGCATACCACAGGTCCACAGAATCTCAACCAGTGATTCCTGCATCAATCCCAGTAACTTGTGGTTGAACTAGAGCACATAGTTTAGAAACTGACCCCATGAATTATTCATTCTCTTCTGCATCTCTGCTACGAGAACCCAGTTTGAAGCCTAAGCTTTGCCAATGTTATTGGCAAGTTGTAAGATGCAACATTGTCCTGGTGTTTCACAAGGCGTTTTTGTGGCAGTCTGTCAGTAAAGTTTTCTTTCGGGAATAAGAAACCAAATGTCTTTCCCCTCTTCTTTAATATATTATGTAAGCTATACATTACAGAGAGCTTCTATTGTCCTAGTAAGAGAGTCTAAAAGAAGGCAGCGCCCTCTAGCTTTTTCTACTTTCTATTGACTGAATAAACTGAAAAGATTTGATACAGTATATTGGGAACATTTCCAATAATGCTATTCTTTTAGCATTATGTTACTGTATTTTCACTTATAAGTACATACACTTTGAAGTATTGCCAGATGTTGGGTTTGGGTTTTCTTGTATTTGTTTGGTGTCTGTTACATTATCATTAAATATTGATGGCTGCACTAACTAAACTGTGTTCCCTAACTAAGCATATAAGCCAAGAATTGAATTGACTCAGCCACTGAAAGGTCACAAAACTAACAACAAAGCTTGAAAAAAACCCTAATATCACATACAGAAATAACACTTTCCCCAAGAGTTGGTTGCTTTTGCTGGCTTTCCCTAAATTTAGTGAAACAAAGTGGGTCACATAACAGAAGTGCTACATCCCATTGAAAGTTATTGCTATAGTAATGTAATTCTTTGCATTTATTGGTTAAAATTTTCAGACGTGTCGAAGGAGCCTAGGTCACTTAGGCACTCTTGAAAATTTTTCCCAGCGTGCCTGTTATCAGAGGACCTCTAAAGTGCATTATAAATATTGCTGCTTCAATCCTCACATCCCTCCTGTGATGTAGAAAAGTATAAATCCTCTCTTGTCCTCTGTGCCTCAATATCCCCATTTGTTGGTGATGTTCAGAAAGGCAGTCTGTGGCTGAGCTGGGAAAAGAATCCAGGTTTCCTGAGTCTCAGTCCCATGCTAACATCATGGCCCAAGAAGGTTCCCAAGAATCCTGTTTGTGTTAATTCGTTACTGCACAGATGCAGGTAGGATTTAAACCAGGGGTTCTCAAACTGGCGGTTGCGCCGCTCAGGCTCAGGGCGCTGCGAGGTTATTACGTGGGGGGGTCATGAGCTGTCAGCCTCCAGCCCCAAACCCCACTTCACCTCCAGCATTTATAATAGTGTTAAATATAAAAAAGTGTTTTTCATTTATAAGGGGGGGGAGGGTCACACTCAGAGGCTTGCTGTGTGAAAGGGGTCACCAGTACAAAAGTTTGAGAACAACTGATTTAAACGTTATGGTTAGCCCTGTAGGACCATATGCAAATGACTTCTGCAGTGTGGCTGGCTGCCAGGAGCCTGAGGGGTCAAGCTCTAAATCCCCCAACAGCGGTTCTCAGTCTGTGGGTCCAGACCCCAAAGTGGATTGCAACCATGTGGTCGCCAAGGCCATTGTTAGACTTGCTGGGGCCCGGAGATGAAGCCAAAGCCCGAGGGCTTCAGCCCCGGCCAGTGGGGTTGAGGCTCCGTCCCTCCTCCTCCCCCACACCCAGGGCCATGTAGTAATTTTTGTTATCAGAAGGGGGTCACAATGCAATGACGTTTGAGAACCACTGC
This sequence comes from Terrapene triunguis, assembly GCF_002925995.2. Lineage (NCBI taxonomy): Eukaryota > Metazoa > Chordata > Testudines > Emydidae > Terrapene > Terrapene triunguis. The sequence continues at coordinate 27,638,929 of NW_020664440.1, forward strand.
GAGTAGGTCAGTGTGATGGAGAGTTATGAGTCCACTCTCCAGTGAAGGCTAGAATGAGGAGAAAGTCATTAGTTCCCTTACTTCCTAGAGGAGTGCCTCCAATTCTTTTTCTGTTACTCCCCGTATGGTCAACAGAGGATACGCTGGATTTTATCTTTCAGGGTTGCATTCACTTTCTGCAGTGACTGAAATGCAAATGAGAGTTAATTGATAGTGATGGGAGGCAGGAAGCATCCTAGTGCTGGGAAAGCAGCGATTCTGCTTTGGAAACTTCTGCACTGCTGCAGTTCTAGGGTCTCAATCCTTATTTTAGAACAGGAAATCTAATAAGCCATAAAAATAATGAATGCTGATGCCAAAGCTCTTTGGGCAGTCTCAGTGCCATTTTAAAGGGACTTCTTGCAGACACTCAGAGTGCTGAACAGAAACTTGCACTTCTAGAAAGGTGTGAAAAGAGCTGGACCATATGGGATTATTATGAAAAAAGTGATGATGATGATGATCAGGTTTTGACTTTTAGGAGAAGGAAACTCATAATCTCATCCCAAATTGGAAATGCTGCTTCATTGTTTGACATGGAATTTGTAGCCTATAAAGAGGATGTGTATTCTACAGGTTAGAGAAGGAAGCCTGCAATCTGGACTCTTTAATCCTAGGTTCTATACTCCAGTTTAACACAGACTTGGGTAACGTTATTCCATAAGGCTTAATGAGAAATTAACTGACATCTAGGTCTGTTTCCCCATCCATAAGATGGGAGTGGTAACAATACTTCCTTTCCATAAGTGTTGTGATGCTTAATTCATTAATATTCATGTAACATGTTTTGAGACTCTTCTTTAGAAAGTGTTCTAGACATTCAGAGTGTTGGTAATAAACATTAATCACTTCATTACTGAATGACATTCCAGGTCTGCCCAGCAAGCACTTCTGCAATGTAGCTGGCTGTACACAAGGAGAAGAGAAATGTTCTGTTCACTTGATTATATGGTTTCATATAAAGCTGCTGCTAGGATACATGCATAATGTGTGAAGTTAAATTGCTCTAAAGTATTTATTTGTTACTGAGCCAGTCATCTATTTAAGGAGACAACGTGGGGGAGGTAATATGTTATTGAGCCAACTTCTGTAATAAAAATATTCATAAAATAATATTAAATACATTAATATTAAAGATTTCACCTCACCCACCTTGTCTCTCTAATATCCTGGAATCAACATGGCGACAACAACAGCACATACATCTACTTAAAGATGCATTATTCTAAGGACTAATCTGAGCACAAAAGCAATCCAATACTTAAAACCCATTCTGCTTACTAACTAAAATATTCTAATTACTATGTGGAAAGTAGAGAGAAAACTCACTTAAATTTTCAGAATGGCTTAGTCTTGATTAGAAATGTACAAGCACTAAGATGAATCCTGCCCAAATACTTTAAACAAATCAGAATTTAAATTGCAGTTGAATTCCTCTCTGAGACGATTGCACCTATAATTAATATATAATTAATGGAGATATCCCATCTCCTAGAACTGGAAGGGACCTTGAAAGGTCATCAAGTCCAGCCCCCTGCCTTCACTAGCAGGACCAAGTACTGATTTTGCCCCAGATCCCCAAGTGGCCCCCTCAAGGATTGAACTCACAACCCTGGGTTTAGCAGGCCAATGCTCAAACCACTGAGCTATCCCTCCCCCCCTGTAGATATAGAGTATGTAGATCCAATTGCAGGATCAAGGCCTATATGAGGCAAAACATAAGCTGAGCATTAAAACTTCTGTTGAGTAAAGCAATAAACACATGCTTAATAGCAAATATGTCCCTTACTGAATAGAGATGGACTTAAATGTGAAGTTGAATTGAGACCTAGAAGAGGCTATATAACTACTAAGATAGATAATTTAAAATATATTAGAACAAGAAGGAGTCACATGCATCTGTTCATGAACTCACTGGTAGGGGGCACAGGAGGAAGATGACAAGGTTGCAAGAAAGCTAAATGAGCTATTTGCCTCCATCATCACTGTGGAAAATGAGACAATTCCTTTTCAGAAGCTGCTTTTCACTGACCGGGCAGTGACCTTAGGGCTTGTCTACACTTACTGGAGGGTCCGGCGGCAGGCAATCGGTTTTCTGGGATCGACTTATCGCGTCTAGTGAAGACGCGATAAAATCGATCCCTGATCGCTCTGCCGTCGACTCCGGAAATCCACCGCGGCAAGAGGCGGCAGCGGAGTCGGCGGCAGAGGTCGACTTTCCCCCGTCCTCACCGCCAGGTAAGCCGACCTAAAATACGCAACTTCAGCTACGGTATTCACGTAGCTGAAGTTGCGTATCTTAGGTCGGACGCCCGCTGTAGTGTAGACCTAGCCTTAGTGTAAGTCTCTAAAGATGAAGTTAGGACGTTAGCCACTCAAACAGCCTGTGGCCAAATGGTTATTTATTCAAGTCACCAAGGGAATAAAACGTGAAGTAGGGGAGAGACTAACATTAGTATTACATGTACAGAATTATTGAAACTTGGGTGATTTTTTCTGTATCCACATTGAAAATATTGCATTTCAGTAAACAAAATATAATCCAATCAGTATATGAAGCCAATATAACGTTAAAAACCCTAACAAATCATCAACTAATAAATGAAAAGGAAACGGCAGTTTTTCTGCAGTGGTAAGAGCTGCCTTAGATGTGATGCTGTCCAGAAGCATTTGTATATCACCATGTTGTGCTAAATTTCCCCAGAACTGGATTTGCATTGTTTTACAAAGGTGTCCATCACTACAGACTGTCTTTCCTGAACTGACCCAATTGACTGAAAGTGTAACTAAGGAGAAAGTAACACAAGACTTGAATAAGTAGAACCGGATGGAGCCAAAGCAGCATGCCGTAACTAAGGGTACATTGTGCTGCTTTAACCTATTAAAACGAATTGAAAGGATTTGAAAACATCTGAGAGCTTAATGGTGGATGTAGCTACATTCTATCTTTTTTTTCAAAGGCTTTTAACAAGCTGGTTCTTAAAGTTAAGTTACCTAAATAATCAGAGCAAGAGGCAAAAATCCTATTGTGGATTAAGAACTGGTTAAGTGGTAGGAAATAGAGAATCGTTCTAAAAGGCTGCTCCTCTAAACTGTGTTAATAGTTGGGCACTTTAGCCATCGGTATTGGGACCAGTATCGCTCAAGCGGGATTTGCCAGCCCAAGCAGGATATTTGAGTAGGCTTTTCCTGCAAGCAGAGGTTGTTGGGTTTTTTTTCCTCTTGTACATCTGCTTGAGTGCTGTTGCTACTGCAGAGCAGGGCCCAGTTCCACAACAAAGAACTGTTCTGCTTTGTAGAAGGAAAATAAGGAACAAGAGATGCAGCATCCTGTACAAAGCTTTCTCTACTGCAGAACCTTTTGTGCCATCGCTTCAGAGGGATTGTAGATAACAAGCACAATACACTGTTTTTATGCAGGGGCCATCTGATACACTCTGACACAACTTCTCCTGTTGAAGAGCCTTCAGCTACACTGAAACAAGAAGCCACTCTCAATCATTCCTGTATAAGTGAGAAGCCTGAAATCAAGAATACATTGAAAGCTGCCTTCAGCCATAACTCAAGAGACAAAAATTGGCTGCTTAATAGAAGTGGCCTTCCGTTATGAAGGTGGATCATAACTGTAGTCAATAAGTTTGGGGGTATTTTGGGGTAATCTCTTAAGGCATTGAGGTTTCTTTTCATGGGGGCTGTCTTGTATACTTTTCCTTGTACTTATTACAGTGTCAGCTGTTTAATTCAAAAAAGCAAAAGAGGATAAAAGTACTTCTCTTCTTCATGCACCCATTGGATGAAGACCACTTCTTTCCCTCCCAAACCCAGGGATCTATGGACAGCTCCTACTCAAATAAGCTCTCGGGTATAACTACATGATACAGAAAATATCAGCACCAAGAGTGAAGAAGAAAAGTCTGAGTAATTATGAATTCCTACCTGTGACATCATCTGTTCTCTGCTTCATCATAACCTCATGGTGCTAGTAAATCACAGGTATAAGAAACAACCAGGCAAACCATACAACCATGCTTACTTCTGGCCCTCTTTATCTCCATGATGTATGTAGTAAGAAATACAGAGGAAAATGGACCTAGACAGTCCAACAGCCCACAACATTCATATCTTATCTAGATTTACTTCTATGCAGCAAGTAGCTGCACATGCTTGGGGCTATATATGCCTCTCAACTACACTGGAAATCAATTGGAGGAAGGTCCTAACTATCTTGGTGAATCTGGGCTATAGTGTCTAGCGCCATGGGGTCCCATTCCTGGTTGGGATCTGTGGGTGTTATTGTATAATTTAAAAAAAAAATACTGTTACCCAGATGTTGCCGCTGCTTCTCCCTCTTGGCAGTCTTAGGACCCCACCAAAAGAAAAACATTATATGAGCCACATGTCCCATGCTGTGTTACATTTTTTTCATTGATTAGAAAGGAAGAGAGCTCGGTTTTGTATTGCAGGGCTCCCATTTGTCACAGGATGATAACACTTACATATTGTATCTTTCTAGCTACTGGCATCTCTCTTCCCCACGTCTCATTCTTTTGTCTGTTCTGCCTTCCTGTGATCTTCCCCTTTCTGTCCCCAGTGTGCTAACTACTCTCAAATCCTGTACCGCATATTGAACTGCTTTAGCTGTGCAGAGTGAACTTTCCCTTTTGTTGGCCGCGTGCAAATGTTTCCATCATGTGTGCATGCGTGCACATGCTGTCCTGACTGTGGAGGACAGACTCCTTTATCCCTTACAAAGTGCTGGTCATCTTAAGGTTAATGACCCTGGACTAACATGAAAAGGCGACTTTGCATGCATGTGACTTGTGCTGACAGTTCTATAGCTCTCTGTCAAGCCTCGGTTGCATTTGGCTGTTTGTATTCTGGAATATTTATTTCATGATTTTATGGCAAGCAACACATCACCTGTTCTTTCGTAGCTGCATCAATGAGTAGTTGTGTAAATAGGCCTATGAAAAAGGATTCATTGTACTGAAGTAGAGAATAAAGGCTCTCTCTGGGAAAAGAAATGGCAAACGCTGCAGCCAACAGGTATATCATGTTTACTCAGCAGTGTCTAATGTAAACTAACTTTAATATTCCAATGACAAATAGAAGTACAGCTGATCTTCATCACTGGGAAACAGTCATAAAACGCAGCACAAAGCAGTATCATAACTCTGAACCCAACAGCGTTTGTCATTTTTTATTCTGTATAATAACGTGTAAGGTATATAATATTGACATAATTTTCTACACTGGCATTGGTGCAAATGAAATTTTAAATATCCTGGCCTGAAATGGGGAAGACAAAAGAGGAGAGCTGCATCCTTTATTTGTATAGAAAAATCAGGAGAGAAGTACTGGGGGGGAAATGAACATGCTGTCTTTCAGATTCTGAACCAGTGATGCTAACCTATCGAGGGGCAAACAGAGGAGGTAGACGTACACCTCAGGCTTCCAGCTAAATAATGAGCATGATGCAGTCTGTGCTGATAGAATCTAAAACTGCAGAAGAGTCATGGAAATGTGTGGTCATAAGTGGCATCCCAATGTCACATGGTCTCAGCTCCATGAAATGATGGCAAGAAGCAGGTGAAGAGACAGCACCTACACAGGAAGACTTAACTGCCTCTAGAGAGCTTGAGAGAAAAAGCCTTGGGGGCTGGGAATAGGTAATGCCACTGATGCTGCAGGCACTCACTGTGAATTGCCAGCTTAAATTCCAGTGGTGCCTGTCTCTCTCCCCAGGCTGAAGAGAAGTGAAGATTCTGCCTCCTCCCTCTTCATCCTTTTCCTTCATCCCTCCTGCCCTACCCCCACTATAGCAGTGAGGGTGGTTCCTGGGTTTTGGCAAAAGGGAGTAAAGATTTCCTGCTGACAGGGCTCTCTAATTCACTGCCTCTCACTCCATTGGTGGGGAGAGAGTCCAGGAGCTTAGGCAGACTTGATTGTGTGTGTGTGTGTGTGTGTGTGTGTGTGTGTGTGTATACACGCACACATGCAGGAGTGATATGGGGAGTAGATGCAGGAAGGGTTGATTAGTGATGGGAGTGATACGCACAGGGGACTGGGTACGTCCACCCCCAGCAATTTTCTCACATTTGACAAATATGTGCATGAAAGGCTTTGATTCATAGTGGGGTTAGGATGAGGTTTGGTGTTCATCCCAACTAGGACTGGGGGTTCAGATTCAGCTGAACCAAAATCTCAAGAGCTGCTATCGAGAGATTTTGAGTTTGGGGTCAGTGCAAACTATATCCAGAAAACAAGATTCTTGTAGGTCTGGATTTGACGTGAACAAATCTGTTAGGGCAAACTTGGATTGTGGATTAAAATTTAACCCTTGGCAATTCAAGGGCAAGGCTTGGACCTAAGCTTTTAGTTCAGTCCTATAGTTAATGAAAGCCATAACCTGCCATGGTCACTATTTAAAAAATCAACCTTTGCCAACAGATAATCATTTCCTATACTAAGAGTTAGTATCTTGGGTACCACTGTTTGGAAACAGTGGGTAAATGAAAACTCTTGTTTAAAAATATCTTCCACTGTAAGTTTTGTATTATAGAGAATTATGCTGGCTGGATAACAGAAATGAAATAACAGAGTACTGAACATAAATGGAAATGGCCAATCACTTAGCACAGTATTCGGTCATGGTATTTCATTCTACTTTGCAATTACAACTCTTTTGCCAGGCTTCACTGCCCCGCAGATGGCCTTTTTTTCAGCTATCAGCAATAAACCGTCAAATTACCTAAACTCAAAACAGTAAACCAGTGAAGTTTGTACAGTAGCTACTTTACATGGTTTATTTTTCTTAAAAAATAATCTTAGTTCACCATTCACTAGAATAGAAATTACAGCAGTCTCATCATGACTGTGTCAAGACAAGCCTAGAAAGATCACATTATTATGCTGTATGCAACACAACTTGATGTCGCATTTGTGGAGACTCCTAGTTTACTGTAAAGTACTCTCATTCCATGGAGATGATGTTTTGATACCACAATATTATTGCAAGTCTGAAGGCCATTTCAGGGTAGGATGATACATTTATATATATGCAAGACAATGAATACCTTATGCTGTTAAAGATTATGGCATAATAATGTCTATGGCAAACTCACTATGTAAAATTTAATATAAATGGAAGCCAGAAAACCAGACTTTACAAACGTTATTTTAGTAAAAAGGATTTTAATGCAAGTCTTCAGAGACAGTGCTACAACAAACAACAAAAACCAATAGTAGGACATAACATGAGTTAAAGGTTTAATTCATTCTAAATACCAGTTTTTAAATGAAGTAAATATTAAAACACGCCTGGAATTCAGCTGCTTGCTTATACTCAGATCTTCAGACTCATCCATGGAACAACGTGACAAAGCTAATTTGTTCCTTTGCCTAGCAACAAGCCTTCTGGGGCTTGATACCCTGAAGAGTGACGGTCTCATTAACAACAAGGATCACGAAAGTGCTTCCTTCTTAGGTTTCCTGTGTCAGGATTTGTTCTCCAATGCTGCTAACAGTGGGAGGGGGTGATGGGAAGAAAATGTTTAATCAATCAATAATCTGTCTAGATATGTACATACACACAGCATACGTGTGGGCACAAACACCACACGTGCCTGCATACTGCTTTGACATGAATGCAGAATTTAACTCTTTCAGTCCATTCAACAAAAAAGACCCAGGGTGAAATCCTGACCACATTGAAATCAATTGCCAGTGACTTTAGTGGGGCCAGGATTTCACCCCCGGCATTTTGGCCCTTCGGCCTCTGTCAAGGGGAGAATAAAACCAAAATAGCAGCTTAAATAGGAACTCAAAAAGGAGGTTTAATGGGATCAGTTCACAGTGATTCCAGCTGACTCATCTCCATTTTATCATCCTGCATTGGACAACCTTTATGTGAAATGCTTTCTTCCTTTACAAAAAAGTCAAAATGTGGATGACATTCTAGTACAGGCTGAATTTTCTGGAAACCAAGCCACATTTATTCTCTTGCCAGTGTGGGCAATGACCACTCCAGTACTTGCTCTAGCATGTCTAATTCTACATTAAGAGACAATAAATCTCCTGGGCAGGTAGACAGTTCAATTAAATACAGAACAAACAGCAATATTGTTGAAATCTTAACATAGAAAATTCTGTCCTTAAAGATAAACTAAACTGGGCATAGAAGTGTGACCAGGGTAAATGACGTTAATTCTGACATCTCTAGGCAATTTTAGGAAGATTTCTTTAATGTTTATATCATTTAGGTTAACAAAGATTCAACCTATTTAGTCATGCAGCTAAGGAGGAAATAGTCTACAATCTATGTAGAACTGGGATAATAGCACTGCTTATTTATTTGCGGGGGGACGATGTATACACAAGTGCATGTATAAGAGACTATATTTGTATTTTCACACTTCAAGGAGTGTTTTCCAGAGCCATTTGGCTTACACATAGCTTTTTGTGTTTGCTTTGTTCAGTGGCATCAAGTAATTTTGAACACAATATTACTGCTGAAGCAAGTATCTGATGTTTGACAGTCATACTTGTGACATGTTTATATGCTACGATGTCCATTTTTAATGAACTAAATGAAATTAGGGGCAGGGTATTTTAGCATAATTTTGCTGCATTAAGCAGTAGGAATAGCACATATGAAAAGAGGATGCTAGGAAAATGTAGTCCTTTTTTTACATTATTTATGTGTTAGAGGATAGACTGCTGGGTTGACGTAAAAGAAAAAGTTACTGTCCAAATAAATAGAGATGGGGTGGAGAACTTGTTTTGATATTGCCTAGGTCTCTTAAAGGTACAGTAAAAATATTGCCATTGGCAAAAGCAGGTGTGACATAAGATTCTGTGTGGGTGGAGGGCAAGGAATGGTTTGGCAACTGATAAAGAAATAACTCTTCTTAAAAGCGAAGGGTTTCTTTCCATCTAACAACTTTTTTTTTTTTTTTAAGAAAAAGATTTCCAGTAATTAGGAACCCATACTCTATCCTGCTGCTCCATCAACCAATGCAGCCATGAGTATTTTCCAGTAAATAGCAAGGAAAGAAAATTCCACTGACACCATATTTTTCTGTGCTATAGTTTATTTTAAAAATCCAAATAGTTCATACATTTTAATATGTTTAGTTATACACTGTCTTCTGGCTAGGAAATGAGTCTTCAGAAATAAAGTTCTGTACGATCATTAGTCTATTCTACTCCCAGTGTGTAAAGGACAAGGGCAAATTCTTAGCTGGTGTAAACACAACTCCCTTGAAGTCAATGGAGCTATAACAGCTTACACCAGCTGAGCATCTGCCTCTCTCCCTGCAATGTGGAATTAAATTAGACTGCCCTGGTTTGATGCCACAGCATCCTTCTTCATTGGCAGCTATTATGTGTAGTGTTTATCAAAATGTGAGCATGTGGTGCCATAGCAGGTAGAAAAAAAGTAAAATCCCAGGAAACCTATTTCACCATGATGCTGCCACACTGAGAATATTGGGGAGGGACAGAAAATGATGCATGTGTTGTCCATCTCTTGTGTATGTTAGAAGACACAGTGGGCGTGGCATTTTGAAAAGAAGGTCTGATCAGTGTGAATCTCTTCCTCCAGAAGCAAGGTGAGTAACTTAGAGCTGATTAAGGCAGAAATGAAAGGCTTATTTTTCCACCACCAAATGCAGCTGTTAGAGGTGGTGCTAGGAGATCCTCTGTAGTTTTTGGTGGATGGATGATAATGCATTTGCAAGTAATCTATTCACCTTCGAGTTAGGGATCAAGACAGTGCCCCAGTACTTACTATGGATTATGCATTTCACATTTGACTTCTTTCTCTGTTACAAGTCTCTTCCTATTAGGCTTGCTCTGTTTTCCATTCATTGTTCACATTCCAGATTTAAGCTGATCCAGTGTCCTGAGTTGTTCCACCAGTGAGACACAGTGATACGCTGCACCAGATAACCGTGCAGCATCAGAGTTTCATACTCTGCCGTGAAGGGACATCACTTCGAGTGGTGGGAGGCATAGCCTTCAAACTCCTGTTTAGTACTGCCATGATCTATATTTGTTAGCCATCTTGACCTCCACCTTCCCAATATATTAATAAACGTAAGTAGTCTCTGATGATCCTGGGGAGCTGGGCAAAGAATCTACACCGTGCTGTTGGTTTTTCTGTATGTACTATTTTTATGCATGCCTGAGACAATATTATTTGCTGCTTTGTACTCTTTGCTTAATGGATATATCTCATGCCAAAGTTATTTGCTGTAGTTGCATGCGTTCAGCTGTGTGTTGGGCTCCCAGGAATCACATGTAGATGAGTGGACAGCATTAAATGTTACTTTTTCCTTATTTCATACTTCTCTTTTTGAACAACCCCCACTGACTGCTGTCTCACATGAACAATTTGGCTAGAGTTGCTGGGGTACCACGTTGTTGATAGGCTGCCCTGCCCTCTTTGGTGCCCTGCTTTAATTTAAGTGAGTGGTTCTCAACCTATTTACCATTGCGGGCAGGGCCGGCTCCAGGTTTTCTGCCGCCCCAAGAGGCGGCGGCGGAGGAGCGGGGGGGGGGGGGGGGGGGGAGCCAATCGTCAGCGCTTTGGCGGCAACTTAATTGCACCGCTCCATTCTTCGGCGGCAGTTCGGCAGTGTGTCCTTCACTCCCTCTCTTCCTGTTCAGCGGCACTTCGGCGGCAGCTCAAAGAGGAAGAGAGGGACTGAGGGACCCACCACCGAATTCCTGCCGAAGACCCGGACGTGCCGCCCCAATAGCGGACGGAGTGCCGCCCCTTTGTATTGGCCGCCCCAAACACCTGCTTCCTTCGCTGGTGCCTGGAGCCGGCCCTGATTGTGGGCCGCATCCAATACTATCTCTATGGCCCTGAGGATGTCACATGGGCCACAGCTCTGTGCTGATCAGGCAGCAAGCAGCCTGCAGGACGCAGGTTGAGAACCACTGATCTAAGCCATAAGAACATAAGAACGGCCATATTGGGTCAGTCCAAAGGTCCATCTAGCCCAGTATCCTGGCTTCTGACAGTGGCCAATGCCAGGTGCCCCAGAGGGAATGAACAGAACAGGTAATCGTCAAGTCATCCATTCCCTGCTGTCCATTCCCAACTTCTGGCAAACAGAGGCTAGGGACACCATCCCTGCCCATCCTGGCTAATAGCCATTGATGGACCTATCCTCCATGAATTTATCTAGTTCTTTTTTGAACCCTGTTATAGTCTTGGTCTTCACAACATCCTCTGGCAAGGAGTTCCACAGGTTGACTGTGCGTTGTGTGAAGAAATACTTCCTTTTATTTGTTTTAAACAGCTGCCTATTAATTTCATTTGGTGACCCCTGGTTCTTGTATTATGAGAAGTAGTAAACAACACTTCCTTATTTACTTTCTCCACACCAGTCATGATTTTATAGACCATCATATCCCCAATTAGTCGTCTCTTTTTCAAGCTGAAAAGTCCCAGTCTTATTAATCTCTCCTCATACGGTAGCCATTCCATACCCCTAATCGTTTTTGTTGCCTTTTTCTGAACCTTTGCCATGTGTCCAAAGTATGTATCTTCCACCCCACCTGTTGGGTTCACAGGTGGCCTTTAGTCATAATACTACATACCAGTGATTCCCAAACTTTTTTGTATTGGTGACCCCTGTCACACAGCAAGCCTTTGAGTGTGACCCCATGCCTGGCAGGGCTGACACCTGGAGCTCTGCCAGGCATGGGGCTAACAGCTTACGACCCCCAGGTAATAACCTGTGACCCCCAGTTTGAAGATCCCTGTTTATATACTGTAATGTTTAGTGTAGACAGCACCTCCACCAGTAGATGGTGCTATATCCTTATCTTAATGTTAAGTAGTTGATCTGACCTGGGGGGTTAGCCACAAGTTCAGTCCTGCCTGTGTGTACTGGAGTTGGCACTTGGGCTGTTCTAATAAATCCCTGTGATTCCATAAGCAAGTATTACAATACTTTGGGCCACCTCATAGACTTTAAGATCAGAAGGAACCATTGTGATCATCTAGTCTGACCTCCTGCACATCACAGGCCACAGAACTTCACCCACCCACTCCTGTAATAGACCCATAACCTCTGGCTGAGTTACTGAAGTTCTCAAATCATGATTTAAAGACTTCAAGTTACAGATAATCCACCATTTACTCCGCTTTAAACCGGCAAGTGACCTGTGTCCCACATTGCAGAGGAAGGCAAAAACCCACACCCCAGGATCTGTGTCAATCTGACATGGGGGGGAAATTCTTTCCCGACCACAAATATGGTACTCAGTTAGACCCTGAGCATGTGGGCAAGACCCATCAGCCAGACACCTAGGAAAGAATTCTCTGTAATAACTCATCCCTCCCCACCGAGTGTCCCCTCATGGCCATTGGGAATATTTACTCCTAGCAGTCACAGATTGCCTACAATGTCATGTGGCACATCTCATCATACCATCCCCTCCATAAACTTATGAAGCTCAGTTTTAAAACAAGTTAGGTTTTTTACCCCCGCTAATCCTCGTGGAAGGCTGTTCCAGAGCTTCATTCTTCTGATGGTTAGAAACCTTTGTCTAATTTCAAGCCTAAACTTGTTGATGGCCAGTTTATACCTACTTGTTCTTGTGTCAACATTGGTGCTTAACTTAAATAACTCTCCCGCCCTGGCATTTGCTGTCTCTAAATATATCAGAGGGATATTCATATCTCCCCTCAGCCTTCATTTGGTTAGGCTAAACAAGCCAAGCTCCTTGAGTCTACTTTCATAAGGTAGGTTTTCCATTCCTCTGATCATCTTAGCAGCTTTTCTTTGCACCTGTTCCAGTTTGAATTCATCTTTCTTAAACATGGGAGACCAGAATTGCACACAGTATTCCAGTTGAGGTTTCACCAGTGCCTTGTACAATGGCAATAACACTTATCTCTCTCTGCTGGAAATACCTAACTTGATGCATCCTAGGATTGCATTTGTCTTTTTTTTCACAGTGGTATCACATTGGTGGCTCATCATTATCCAGATATCAACCAATATACCCAGGTCTTTTTCTTCCTCTGTTGCTTCCAATTGATATGTTTCCAGCTTATAGCAAAAATTCTTGTTGTTAGTCCCTAAGTGTGTGACCTTTCACTTTGCATTATTAAATTTCATCCCATTTCTATTACTACCATTTTCAAGATCCTCCAGATCTCGTAGGATATTCCAGTCGTCCTCCATATTGGCAATACCTCCCAACTTTTGTCATCCACAAATTTTATTAGTACATTCCCACTTCTTGTGCCAAGGTCATGAATGAAAATGTTAAATAAAATTGATCCCTGAGGAACTGCACTAGTAACCTCCCTCCAGCCTGAGAGGTCACCTTTCAGCATGACCCAATGTAGTCTCCCATTTAACTAGTTCCTTGTGCACCTTTCAATTCTTGTATTAATCCCTATCTTCTCCAGTTTAACTAATAACTTCCCATGTGGAACTGAATCAAATGCCTTACTGAAATCCAGGTAGATTTAGATCGACTGCATTTCCTTAGTCTAAAAAATGGGTTATCTTCTCAAAGAAAGAGATCGGTTTGGTCTGGCATGATCTACCTTTTTGTAAAACCATGTTGTATTTTATTCCAATTGCCATTTACCTCTCTGTCCTTAACTACTTTTCTCTTTCAAAATTTGTTCCAAGACTTTGCATACAATTGCAGTCAAACAGGCCTGTAGTTTCCTGGATCACCTTTTCCTCTTTCTTAAAAATAGGTACTATATTAGCAATTCTCCAGTCATGGGGTGTGACGACCCCCCCACCCCCTAAATTTACAGATTAAAAATCCTTGCTATTGGGCTTACAATTTCATGTGCCAGTTCCTTTAATATTTTTGGATGGAGATTATCCAGCCCCTGCCCCCCGCCCAGTTTGGTTCCATTAAGCTGTTTGATATTTGACTTCCGCCTCAGATGTGCGATCTTCTACTTCCATAGCCTCCTTTCCATTAGCCATATTACCACTACCCCTAAGCTCCTGATTGCCTTTATTAAAAGCTGAGGCTAAGTGTTCATTTAGCTGTTGGGCCGTGCCTAGATTAATTGATCTCCACCCTATCCTCAGTGCTTAGTGATATCACTTTTTTCCTTGTTTTCTTCTTTATATGGCTATTGAACCTTCTACTGTTGGTTTTAATGTCCTTTGCAATGTCCAACTCCACTGGCTTTTGCCAGTTGTCACTTTTCCCTACACTTTGACCTCTACGAGGTAGCTTTCCTTGCTGATCCTTCCCATTTTTTATTCCTTATAGGCTTTCTGCTTTCTCTTAATAACCTGTCTGAGATGTTTGGTCTGCGACCCTTCCCTATGAATTTGTCCCCTTGCTTGGGATGCAGGCTTCAGATAGCTTCTGCAACTTTGATTTAAAGTAATTCCAAACCTCCTCCACATAGTTCATTGCACCAACTGAGAATCTGATCCTTTTATTTGTATTTTTGGGGTATAAAAACATGAGGTCCTTGGAGCAGACTAGCCACAAATGGTTTGGGGTCCTTTCCTTCTTTACCAGCTGAGCATCTAAACAAAGTAGGGCCCTACCAAATTTATGGTCCATTTTGGTCAATTTCATGGTCATAGGATTTTAAAAATCATAAATGTCATGATTTCAGATATTTAAATCTGAAATTTCACTGTGTTGTAACTGTAGGGGTCCTGAACCAAAAGGAGGCCATGGGGTGGGGGTCGCAAGGTTATTGTAAGGGCGTTGCAGTATTGCCACCCTTACGTCTGTGCTCCTGCCTTCAAAGCTGGGCCCTCGGTTTGCAGCTGCCGCTCTCTGGTGAGCCAGCTCTGAAGGCAGCGCAGAAGTAAGGGTAGCAATACCGCGAGCCCCCTACAATAGCCGTGTGACACCCCCCAGCCTCCTATTGGGTTGGGACCCCCAGTTTGAGAAACACTTGTCTCCCCCGTGAACTCTGTATAGTATAGGGTAAAAGCACACAAACAACCAGATTTAACAGGGGGAGACCAGATTTCACTGTCTGTGATGCGTTTTTCACAGCCATGAATTTGGTAGGGCCCTAAATATACGTTTTTTATTTATTTTTATTTTTTTTAATTTCTTCCGGTGACTCACATTTCTGTGAAGGATGGTCTGTAATTATGTTCTCCCTTGGCTTTCACAGTGTTCTCATACTATTTCGCCCACCTCTTTTTAATTTTTATTTTAAACCGATGACTAAGAGAAGCAATTTTTAAATTTATTACAGTATTGTCTCTTACAATGTGTCCATAAGAGAATAGCTTGTGGTATTTTCCTAGGATTGAAATTATGGGGCATCTTCAAAGCGTAGCTGAAAGAAACTAGCTGATGCCACAGGTATTGTATGCACCCTCTTGTATTTGCCTAAAAGGTGCCATTGTTGGAGTGAGGCTCTTATCCTCTAAGTTTAACCTCTGATCACTGGCAGGCATTGCTGCCTTTGTTTCCAGAGGCAAACAAAACAAACAAAAATTCCATGAGCAAGCTGAGAAACATGGCTTCCTGCCAGAGCCAAAGACTCTCCCAGAAAGTTAGTTTAATACTAATAAAATAAGCATATGCATTAATTTCTGCAGTGAAAAAGCATTCTAACCCGAAAGTAGAAGGATAAAGGAATGAACCGCCTTCTGTTCTCTCTGTGCACAAAGTACAGCAGGTTGTGCCTGAATTGTTCCCAACTAAAAAGATCAAAATGGCTCTGATGTCTGCAGGTGTGAAGTAACAGCAAATGGGCTCCTGGCCCAGGGCTGCCAGTAGGTTTTGTGGAGCTACATGGTGTTCAGGACCCTCCACGGATGAATGCATTTTAATAATACTGAAGCTGCAAGGATGTGTGCATGTGAATGCAGTGCCCAGATAGCTGGCATGGGTCTATGAAGAGCTGAATGCATAATTCATAGCTTAATAGAAATACGGACTCAGTTTCTGTTTGTAGAATGTTTGAAGAGTGATTTTTTTTAATTGAATAATTTTGAACAAATCCAAGATCTCATGTGAGCTCTGTGTCTGTTCAGAATTTGATCTGCTATGTGGTTGGGATTGGTCACAAACCATAAATCACATGGTATCATTTCTGCTCCCTGAGTGAATAAACATAACTTCTTTTTATAATTGGGTTACTGGTGTGAATGAGCAAGGAAAGCAATTTTAAATTCACTTTCTAGAATTATTTGTGTGCAAGAGAGCTTAAATTCACATTTTAAGAGCATTTGTAACTCAGCTATGTTAGTGATGACAGCAGGTAATGTGGGTGAAGGGAATTCATGTTGAAATCCCAATTAATTTTAGTGGGGAAACGAATCCATTATTTGCCCAGCTCTATGCCTAATGCATCCACTGGCCATGTTCATGCAAAGACTGTGTGGAGGCTGGAAATGGAGCTTTAGAAAGCTTCAATGACTTAACTAAGATAAAAATCCAGCTTTATATTTGTGAGAGACCTCAAATAAAAAAAAAATTCCGGCAAGTCATAGAAGTACATCCCAGTCATGGAATCATGGTACTCCATAGTGAGTTACCATTAGGCCCTGCAAAATCACATTTATTTTCACTTGTTCCTGGGAAGTCTTGGGTTTGACAGGGACTAGTCAACATACGGAAGTTGAACCAGTTTACGTTAAATTAGTTTTAAATCTATCTAGATAAATCTTGTGTAGATACGTGTAAGTCTACTTAAATGTGATTTTGTATTGATGACTTAAGAGTATTTACATAAGTCTTAAACTGGATCAGTTTAAATCAATTTAAAAACAGACTTTTAAACACTTGTGCCTTTAATTGCAGCAGCTCCCTACAGAACTGGCTATGTGTTTCAGACAAAAACATAGGAAAGTTATTCAATTAAAAAAATCAAAGTTAGACTAAGTTAAATTTGCCCTAAACCGAATGAAACCCTTACGGAAAGATTGTTTTGAGGTTCCAATGAATGTGATTAAGTTCTTGTTTTTCATGGAAAATATAACCTGTGAAGTGTCCACTGTTGTGCTACTGCTGTAGTTTCTTGTTCATATACATTCTGACTTGGGTGAACCAGGTTTAGTTATGATGCATCGGTGGGGAGAGAGAGCTTTTCTTTCTTTTTGCCGTGAACCACAATCAGAACAAGTTTATCTACCAAAACCCTCTTAGCTTATATGGCTCTGTTTGTTCATGATGCAAGAATCTGTCAGCGGCAAAATGAGATAATTGATGCTAATGCAAAGGAATGCTCTGCTCATGAAGCTCCAGACTGTGTGTTCTCTGTATGGCCTCTCAAGGTTCAGAGAATTAGCATAATAAGAGAACCCCAACTTATGAAAACATGAGTTTCCATTTAAGGTCTAATTATCTAACGAAGGATTTTCTGGAGCAAAATCAGACAGTACTGGATCTTTGATGTGGTAGGTTTAGCGGCAGTTAATCTGTTTTATCTACTTTTCTTTCTTCTTTTAAGTTAATGCTCCATGTAAGATACCAAATTGACAACGCTTTCTCCACAACATGAATGGGAAGGCCAACTAGAGTAGAAACTTCCCCATGCCACTCAGCCTCTATGTGCAAACTAAACTCTGTCAGGATTGAGAGAAGAGGGTTCAGGCTATTCAGTCTTTGGCCTCTCTGGATGGGGACTATTAACAAAGATTCCAATTAGTGCCCATTGTGGCGATGGTTCTTGTGACTTGGATGCAGGTCTACTAGGAATTGAACTGAGGCCAGCTGCCCATTTCACACAGGCCATCAAACTAGCAGCTTGGCCCTGGTTCAGATCAATGTCTGTTGCCAGTACACTTTCCTTATTTTAGGGGGAACCCAGCTTACCCTTAGAAGCTACATGGCTGACATGCTGTATTAGAACACTGACAGTATGTTCTAATTTTTTTTTCTTTTTAGCTAAACTTAGAAACAACCGAATAGTATGGCTGATGCCAGAGATGTTTTCATTTATCAGTCTGCTGGAAAATACATAGGCCTAGATTAATACCTCATTGTCCAGCTTCCGCCTGTTTAGCCCCAGGGGACAACTCTTAGGATTTGAAGCTACAGGAAGGGAGATTGCCATGGCTGAGTGTGTCCATATCCTTCCTCCTTCTAAGGAGTTCACAGACAAAGCTAGGATGGGTTGGCCAGTTCTGCCCAAGGATGAGTAGTGGCCAACATGATGTCCTGATTCAACAGCTTTTCTGGAGAGGTTGCTCTGGAGTCCTGCCTGGAACTCACAATTGTTCTTCCCCCACTAGGAAGCCCCGAAGGATGATCTGTAGTGGTAGAGATGTGCCGTTTACACCACCTTTGTTCCTACTGGGGTAAATTTAGCCCAGTGACTTTTTTTTGCCAATGCAGTTTTTAGTTAATAAGGATACCACAAGCAACAGAGTTTCCATCCAGAGCCCATCTCTTGACTCAATAGTAGTACCTTGGAAATGTCATACCATCTAGAAGAAGCTTCATACAATCCATAATATCCTCTACAGGGTGTCCCATTTTTGTTTTTAAAACAGTGGAAAATAATGAAACAAAAATAGACTGACTCTCTCTGCTAGCCTTTTATCAATTGTGACAGACCCAGACCAGTGGGGTACAGGAGTCTGGTAGAGGGCAAATATACTGGTCACTGGATGAATAGTTTTCTGTTCCCTGAGTGACCAGAGCAGGGGCTGCACTAGAGTAATCAGGAACCTGCTAGAACCAGTTAAGGCAGGCTAATCAGGGCACCTGGGTTTTAAAAAGGAGCTCACTTCAGTTTGTGGTGCGAGTGTGAGGAGCTGGGAGCAAGAGGCGCAAGGAGCTGAGAGTGAGAGGGTGTGCTGCTGGAGGACTGAGGAGCACAAGCGTTATCAGACACCAGGAGGAAGGTCCTGTGGTGAGAATAAGGAAGGTGTTTGGAGGAGGCCATGGGGAAGTAGCCCAGGGAGATGTAGCTGTCATGCAGCTGTTACAGGAGGCACTATAGACAGCTGCAGTCCACAGGGCCCTGGGCTGGAACCCGGAGTAGAGGGCGGGCCCGGGTTCCCCCCAAACCTCCCAACTGACCTGGACTGTGGGTTCTTCCAGAGGGGAAGGTCTCTGGGCTGTTCCCCAACCCAGATGGTGAATCTCTGAGGCAAGAAAATCCGCCAATAAGCGCAGGACCCACCAAGATAGAGGAGGAATTTTGTTACGCAATGTAATAAAACAATCCTCACTAGCTTGTTAATCGAGATCGTTTTGCTCTGCCTGTCTCAGACATGCCAACCTAGACTCTTTAATAATGCAAAAGGCAAGTATGTTTTAAATTAATTTTTTTTCAGCAGTTGGTTGGTTAGAGATACAATGCTTGGCACAGCATTATTGGTCACAAGAGCAATAAAAGAGCTCTTCCAGCTTTCTGCCTGAGAGCAGTAAAATTGAGCAACCAGCATTGTTACACTTCTTTTATCCTTACATTTTAGTAATTGGAGAGTCAGTCTCTCTCTCTCTCTCTCTCTCTCTCTCATTTGTGAATAAAATGTTTGGGGCTGAATTCAGAACCATTGTAAGCAGCCCAGCACACCTGAAGGGCTGTGGGATCAATTTGTCACTGATGTCATTTCACTCCTGGGGTGTAAGCGGAGAACATAGGCTACCTTCCTGTAACTTGCCCCAATGTATTATTCAATGGGTGTGCAACTTTCTTCCATCTATCCTCTGAGAGCATCTACTGGTAGCAGGAAACACAGCTACCAGGAACCCTCCTAAGAAGGCCTGCTTTACTCCTCAGATATAATTTATGCCAACGCCTCATCTATGCATTTGGCCCATTGATTCTTCACTGAGGTTGGCATGTGAAGGAAGAATGTTTTTGTTTTATTGCAGAAACAAGCGGAGACAAATTGGCAGCGAATAACGTAGGCCCTAGTCACAATGTACAGTCAACAGGAGAGGGTCAGAAGAATGTGGTGTGCCATTAACTTTGTTTACATTATTGACATGTATTATAAATTGTCCTGTGACCAGGCAAAGTTCTTACCCAGCTCCAGCAGAGAAAGTGCACGCTCTGTGGTAGGCTCCAAAATGTATCCCCTTTCTTATGGTACATCATTTACTGATAACTGAAATAACAAAACATCAAGCTCAGCCCAAGCTTTCTTCCCCTGGGCTAGGCATGATTTCTCTACCCTAATTTCTAGTTTCCTCTCCCTGGAGCCACTCCCACCTCCCATAATCCAGTCTGGAGTGAACTAGCCATATCTGCCTGAGAGCCAGCAGGAATCAGTGATTCCATGCAGAATTCCAACACATGTGAATGAAGTGAGTCAACATAAGCCCCTGCCACCTATCATCTTCCTTTAATTGATAGTTCCTAATTATTTTATGAAGCAGTGAATATCATTTATTTGAGTGTTGTGGATTTGACAGACTCCAAGTTAATGGTTGAGGGTCAGATTGTGCTTTACGAAGACCTAATCTTGTGGTAGTTGTGTAATGAGTGTAAATAAATGGAGAGAGAGCCAAAGCCAGTCCACAGGTGGAGAAAATATGCATGGTTATGTATTGCTTTATACAGGCACCTTGCATTTTCCAAACTCTCATTTCACGATAGCAAATTTTGCACCTCATTTTAAAGGGCACCGATTTTAAACAAACTGCCTGATGCTAAAACAACGTGGCTTATTACCAGGCTCAATTCAACAGGATATTAATGTTAAGCAAATCAAGACTACTTAAATGATACCTCACAAGGCATACTTTGTACAAAACACATCATAATCACATCACAGTGGTGAATATGGGGGTTCCAGGATGCTGTTTTGAGATAGTGTCACAATGGTATCTAGTGGCTTAAGAAGTCTGTCTTTTCAAATACGCTGTGCATCTAAAAGTGCCCAATTAATTTTCAGCAAGACAGTTCATTGGCTTTGGGAGGCTAAACTACTCCAACTGTATTGTAGATCCACTTTTGCCTGCTCTATTCTGAACCATTTTACTGCAACCTCATTTATTTCTACTTAGATTACAATTAGCGACAGCTAAACATCAAATATTTTAGTCCTTCTACAAAAATCCTTTAGTCTAGAAATCAGGCAGAAACTTCCTGAAAACAAGCCCTTACTAGATTTCCAGTGAGTCCTAGCTCCTCATTGGTTAAAAATGTACCGTTTTTTTGCTGTGATAGTTTGGTATTTCTGCTTCAGTTACTTCACCCATCTCTACCTGGCTTTAAATGCCTTCATGAGAATCTGAACACTCTTTATAGAAAAGATAGTGTGTTCTAAATCTATAAGCTTCCATTTGAGACTGGTTACTAATTAACTTCATGAATGGAACAAAATAAACTCTATAGAAACATCCAAAGAAGGAACAGAAAGTTCTACTTTATTTATCTTGTGGTACTTAAGAGGAAGCTTCTGTTTGAAGATAAATAACACACTTATTTCTAGATTTCTAAAATATATTATCAGACACAGAGCACATATCTGTGAGGATACTCTATAGTTCATGAGCTGATGAAGCCTTTTTCAAGGACCTCCCAAGAAGCTATTAAAGATAGTCATAAGGTGACAGGAAGAGAGTGTCATGGATTGCCCAACAGGCAGAAAACAATGAACAGGAGAAAGTGCCAATATGGCAAAAGGCTAATAGCAGAGTGCTCTAATGTTCCAAGCTAGAACCAATGTTTAACATATGCGTTAATGATCTACAAAAGAAAGGTGAACAGTGAGGTAGCAAAACATGAGGATGACACAGTTACCTGAGTACCTCTGAAGTCTCTTTCAGCCGTCTGTAGTCTTGGCTAATCTAACAATGAAAGGGGTGCATGACGGCAGCTGAAGTTCACTGTTGACAAATGCAAAATAATGCACAGTGGAAGGAATAACTTGACCTGCACATAAACGCTGGGACTTCTAACTCAACTGTAACTATGACGGGAAAAGACGTGAGTGTCCTTGTGATCATTTAAATGGACAGAAACCCTCTGTTTAATGCGCAGCTGCAGTCAGAAGAGCAAACAAAATGTTAGGCTGCATAAAGAATGGGATGGGAAATAATACTGAAAATATTATGCCTCCCCTGGAACACGGTGTTGATTCTAGTTGTAAAAGGACACAGTAAGAATAGGGGTGGGAGGAGGGGCTCCGAGATGAGCCAGAAAAACCACATGTGGCATGGAAAGAGTTGCATATGAAGAAATACTGGAAATCTTATGAGAGTTTAGTTAATAGAGGAGATGAATAAGAGGGGACATGGTGGAGGTATTGAAAATAATGAATGGTCTGGAAAAGGTACTTCTTGCAGTTCTCTTGACCCTGTCTCACAATAAGAGAACAAGGGGATGTTCAATTCTGTGAGGCAGAACATGGTGGACAAACTTAAAAGGCCCCCTCCGCTTCAGTAACAGCTCTTTCACTTATAATTTCGCTCTGTGGGGAGGCATTATTCAAATGGTAAAATACTCTTCTTTCCCAGCCTGTCCGTGGCTAAACTTACTGTAGAAAAGCAAACAGAACTATTGTGGATATTAGAGGAGATATTTAACAGTCGCATACTTTAAAAAGCTGTTTGCCTCCCCAGTTATGCTATTGCTCCACTGTGGAAACAATACAGTATCCTTTACATGAGAGCCTCACTGAGATTGTACGTAATACATGTTTATATTTGGTAAGATTTAGAATTGTATGGCACTTGTAATATGCAGTTAACTCCTAGTCCTTAAAGTTAAGCATGAGCACTCTCCCATGGGCATAATTACTTTCACACCCCTGAGCGAGTAAGTTACATTGACTTAAGCGGTAGTGTAGACAAGCCCAGAGAGTGGCTTGGGGGTAAACTTCTGACCTCATTGAAGTTAATGGCAGTACTCCCATTGATTTCAATAGGGACAGGGTTTCATCCCCTGTGAGCAGGGACTGCTTGCTCCCTAATCCTACTGGCAGGCAATTGACCTGAAAGGGGGAAGAGGAATATGACCTAACCCTATTCCCTTTCATGCCAGTCCATGGAGCAAAAAAGTACTATCTCCCCTCAGTGTGCACAAGAAGCAGCCTTGGGGAAGATTGTCAACAGGGCTGTTCCTGCAGCCAGAGATGTCTGAGAAATAGGGATACCCTAGCAACATACCCCTTTTACCCTGGAAAAACTCCCTGAATCCAAGGCCAGTAAGAGGAGCTGAAGGAGATGCTATAGCAATCCTACAGCACTAGAGGGTTTCCCTATACGGGAACACCTAGCAAGATCGAATCATATGACCCCCATGTTCAGTGGATACTGTTTTATCTGTGGTATATCACCAGTGCCCAGAGATGGTGGTACTAGCCCATTGGGGGGCCTAAGCAGGAATATTTTGCCCCCCCCCAGCACATAATAATAATTAATAGGGGGCCCCTTGAGCTGCTCGGAGCCCTAAGCAATTGCTTAGTCTGCGTATGTCTAGTGCCAGCTCTGGGTGGATATGAGATGGGGGGGCCTGTGAGCTACTACAGAAAACTGTGTCTCAGATGTCTGGCTGGTGGGTCTCGCCCACATGCTCAGGGTCTAACTGATTGCCAGATTGGCAGAGAAAATGAGAGGGTTTTTTGCCTTTCTGCAACATGGCGCATGAGTCACTTGCTGGCTTGAACTAAAGTAAATGGTGAATTTGCTCTACATGAATTCTCTAAATCAAGCTTTGAGGACGTCAGTAACTCATCCAGACGTGAGGAGCCTATTGCTGAAGTGGGTAGGTGAGGTTCTGCAGCCTGCAATTTGAAGGAGGTCAGATTAAATAAGCATGATGGGCCCTTCTGGCCTTAAAGTCTAAGTCGTGGTTTTCAGAACGTCTTTTATCTTAAGAGTTTTAAAAATTATGTTGGCTTTTTATTGGAACCCAGTGCCTTAGTTATGAGTCGTGATGTACAGGATTCAGAGCCAGACACTAAAAATGGCCCCAAATAACTTGTCTATATGTGAAAAACATCAGTGTTTTTAAAGTACATCATCAAAGCCGGAAGCAAGTACTGACTGTCCCATTGGGAAGCCGAGGCTCCTCACTTTCCAGTGCCATCAAGCACCCATTTCTGGCCCTGCAGGGGCCAGGACAACAGATTCTAAAGTAGTACTATCACTTTTATGTATAGAAAAGCTGTAATTAAATCTTGCCCATATTTAAGCCATGGCAGTGGGGGAAGAGGGAATTCCACATTTTGCAGAAAAGGGGGAAATGTTACTCTGTCAGACTGATCCAAAAACCATGCCAGCTGTCTGAAACTGCTCAGTGGTGTAGGTATGTCAGAATAACTTCTGGGGTAAATGAATTAGTGGGCAGAGGGGCAGGTAAAGTGGTCAAAGAAATTTATCACATGGCTCTGGAATTTATTACGTGGTGATCACCTATATATAATTTATATATAGTGCAAAAATATAAAAAGTCTTTATGCATGTGTGTAATATAAAATATACATGTGGCATTTATATAAATGTCACGTAAGTAATAAAACCAGAGGTAACAATTGTGTGTGTGTGTGTGCATATATATATATATATATATATATATATATATATATTTTATACACCTCTACCCCGATATAACGCGACCCGATATAACATGAATTCGGATATAACGCAGTAAAGCCGTGCTCCGGGGGGGCGGGGCTGCGCACTCCGGCGGATCAAAGCAAGTTCGATATAACGCAGTTTCACCTATAACACGGTAAGATTTTTTGGCTCCCGAGGACAGCGTTATATCGGGGTAGAGGTGTGTATGTATATATATGAGATATAAGTACATTTCCTTACTTATAAGGCCAGAGATTTAAATATCCAAGATTTTTGGGGTAATGATATTTTATTTTCACTGCAGTTGTTTTATTCTGAATTTATCTGTGTAACGGATAGCAGAGCTCGGTCCATGCTCTCTAGTTCAGACTGCTGTAGTTCAGTCTGCAGGAAGAGCTACCTTTAGTGGCCAAAGAGATAAAAGATGCTGTCCGAGTTCACTGAAGTACATGAAGATATATTTTTTGTTCCCTGATGGTTTCTACCAGGTATGTTCAATCTTGAGAACATCCATTCTAACATGACCATTTAAGTTTCGTATGTAAGCTGACCTTTATTATTAGAATTAGTATAACAAGCTCCTCATTTTAGAAAATATCAATGCTTAAAACAAAGTTTACAGGAGTCACTTCCACGATATTATATTACTGCCCTACACAGAGAAGTAGTGCACTGCAAATTAGAGCAATGAAAGACCACTTTGTAGCTAACACCCAAAGAGGAGAAATGGGTTTTGCTATAAAATACAAATATTGAGTACTTTACAACAGCTTCTTGGTTTAAATTCCTAGCAGACATGTTATGCGAGGCCCTGTGATGAAGGTTAAAGTCAGACAGCAATACTGTTTGGAACTCTTGTACAAAAAATATTATTTTAAAAGTCTGTGCAACCATCTTAGGAAATGGACGAATTAAAGTGATGTGCCCTGTTATCAGAAGCTTCCAAAATTTTAATTATATACCCCTTCAGTTCTCTCCAATCTGAAAAACTGTATTGACTTATGATTGTTCCGTGCCTTAACTACCTTCCTTCTAATGAGAGCTTCCGTTTTGCTGCAGTATGGCCTTATTTACTGCAGTATTCAAGGAAAAAAGTTCCACTTCAAAAAAACAAAGTGGATCATTTATAAAGTGAAAAATAAGTTGATTTAAACCCATCCAGAAATTGGAATAGTAGAAGCATTAATTAATCTGCTTCCTGTAGATATCAAACTATAAAGCTTCATAAATAGCCCATCTATTAAAAGAGAGAGAAAATTGAAGGTCAGGAGGAAGTCAGAAATCTCATTTAAATCCAGCCTGTCCTTTAAATTAACAATTGTTCCCTACAATATCTTCTTCCATTCAGATAGATGACAAGCTTACTGTATTTATACCTGCCGCTTATATTGGTGCTTTTGATAGTTATATATGATAAAGTTCTTTAAATGGTATGATTTTAAACAGACTGGCTAATATGTGGGACAGTAAGGGCCCAGTTCTGTGAGCTGCTGAGCTCCCGTTTCCTCACAGAAGGAACTCAGCACCTCGCAGGATTGTGCCTTCACTCTGAAATTCCCTGTGGCTAGCTGTTGAAATTGCATTACCCACTGGGAAAAGCAGGGAGGCTTTTTTAAATGCTCAGCTCCTAGTATCAGCAATGGCCGTAGTGCTGAGCAATTTCTGGAGACAGATGGCCGGTTGAGGTTAGTGGCTCTTGGAGGCCCAGCTGCTTTTCTGACTTTTATATCCTCAGTTTGTTATTAATCCTCAGGATCAGGAACTAGCCTTTGGTTTGATTGTTCTTGCCTTTAAGGAACCACTCTACATGGGTGAAGAAATTCTCCTCCATGTATGGGCCATCCTTTGCGTCATTTTATGTCCCCATGTTCTTGTATCTGACACTAGCTCAAACCCCATTCTATCATCTGTTCTCTCTAAAATGTTCTGTACCCCAGAGAGGTCCACTCTCAGATGCTGGTTTCTCTGACATGTGGCCTAGTGGATAGAGCATTGGGCTGGCACTCAGGAGTCTTGGGTTCTATTTGCAGCTCTGCCACTGACCTGCTGAGTGACCTTGGGCAAGCAACTTCACTGCTCTGTGCCTCAGTTTCCCCATCTGTAAACTGGGGATAATGCTTTCTCCTTTGTACAGAGCTTTGATCTACTGATGAAAAGCACTATATACAAGCTAGACATATCAGGTGTTTACAGGATCAGGGCCTGAATCTCCTCATTTCCAAAGAACACAGACCTAGAGTCTGACACATTCCTATGCACACGAGTAATTTTACGGATGCAGTGACTTCATTGTCTTCAGTGGTAGTACTTGTATGAGTAAAGATACTCAGTCATCAGTGCTAATAACATGAAGCCTTAGTTTCTTTAAGTGTTCTGAATAACTATCATGAGTCCTACACTAATATCTTCTCTACATTTCAATATCTTTTACCAGGTGCTGAGGGAAGAGTCTTGTGATGAGGCTGTAACTCAGGTGATCTGGGCTCAATTCCCAGCTCTGCCACAGATTCTCAGGCTCCCTGTGTAACCTTGAACAAGTCACTTCATATCTCTCTCTCTCTCTCGTCTATTTAGATGTTAAGATCTTTAGGACATGGATTATCCCTGATGTATTTGTACAGGACTGAGCACGATAGGGCCTCGATCTATTAGTTTGAGCCTCTAGGCACTACCGAAATGCAAATAATATGTAATAATAAGGTGACCGGAACTGTGCTAAATTTTCCACGGGTAGCTTTGCCAACTTCTAATGCAATATTAGAATAATTAACTATAGTGTTATATTTGTTCCTGCTAGACCAGTCTCCTGGAAATCTTTTCTTTTGTTTACTGCAGTTTATCATGTCAAAGGTTTTAGAGCTGTGTCATAGACTCCTCTGGCCCTTTTATATTTTAATTCCTATGACTGTGTGTGTGTTAATCCCTAGCTCAACAGCAAATTATTTCTCCATAGTGAATTATTGGAGCCACTTATGTGCTTATGTTGTACTCAAACTATTCTGAAGTTTATTATCTTCCTGTTTATATTGACCATCCCATTAGTTTTGTGCTGTCAACAGATTTTACCCCACTGTTCTGCCTGTTCATTCTTCCAGGTTACTTTTACATACAGTTCCATCCACTGAAATCCACCAGCCTCTTGTGAATTTTCAATGATCCTAACAGGTTTCTGCACATTTTCCCAGTTTCTCTCTAGAATTTTCTGTTATATTAAACTCTGTTCCATTACAATCCTGTTTCCCGCCCCCCCCCCTTCCATTCCAGTAAGCTTTGTCTTTGATGGCCAGTTCATTATCCAGTCAAAGGGCAGATCCTCAGCTGGTGCAAATTGTCATAACTCTAGTTGGGATTCTACAATAAATAGTGGGTATTATACTAAAAATGCATGGAATAACCTTTAAATCCTCTAGGCCTAGGGGGAAACCCATGTTGCTTTAGTACACAGTGGGTATGATCCTACTGACCAGCATAATGATACACCTCTACCCCGATATAACGCTGTCCTCGGGAGCCAAAAAATCTTACTGCGTTGTAGGTGAAACCGCGTTATATCGAACTTGCTTTGATCCGCTGGAGTGCGCAGCCCCGCAGAGCGTTCATTACTGCGTTATATCCGAATTCATGTTATATCGGGTCGCATTATATCGGGGTAGAGGTGTATTTTGATTATAGTAGCATTGAAGGGGGATTACAGTCTTAGATCCTGATCCCGCAAACATGCCCACACTTAACTTTCATCATGTGAGTAGGGACTACTTGGATGCTTAAGTGTTTGCAGGATCAGAGCCTTATCAGGCATTCTGTTCAAATTCTTTTCATGACAGTTTGTCAAAGGTAAGCTCCATGACTCTTGTTTTTTGGCCAGGGGGTGGGTAACTGTGTGGGTGCATGTGACAGAGAGGGAGAGATCTTTGAATCTGACTCATTTGGGAAGGCAGCCACTCTTCTAGTCGGCGAATGATAAAATACTGTGTACAGCATTTGAAATAATCAATGACT
>NW_020664440.1:27667447-27772365 GCF_002925995.2 Terrapene triunguis
TCAGCAGCTTGACTTGTCCCAGGATGACGGGCTCGCAAGTCATTGATCTATCATCCAATATACAATTAGATGTTTCCCTTTCTCCCTGGGGTTCCACCCATGATTAATATCTATTGATTTTATTTTTTTACACCAACTTGGAGATTGGCCTCTTGGCATATTTTCATATTTCAGTGGGTCCAGATATTTTGGTTTTCTACAGTCTGGACTTTTTCAGTCTTTAATAGAAGAAAGGGGCATTAGAAACACTCATAAATTCTAAGGCCAGGAGGGACCATTGTGATCATCTTGTCTGACACATAAGTATAGAGGGTCAGATTCTGAACACTGGTGTTATTTCTAAATCTAATTAATTGTGTAACGAAGGGTCATTAAGGCCCAAACAACAATAAAAAGATATTGTATGCAGAATCTAGCCTGCCTCAGCCAAAGAATCTAACACCATGGTCTTATCGCTGACCTAACCTTCTGCTGTTCCCATTCCTGTCAAATTCATTGCTACACAACTTAAATCATTCTGTGCTACTTTTTATGCTGATATTATCTTTGTGTCTGGAATCTGTTATTGGAATTTCATTTTCTAATATATTCATTCTGTTATACTGGCATTGTGTACTACTTATGACCTTTTCAATATTCTGTCATTTGAGTGACTGCCTATTCTTTCTGCTATTTAGAGGGTTTTGCTCTGTAGGGAAGGAATAACCACATGGACAACTAATGAAAATGCAGACACTGAAATGATCAAAACAGTTTCTTAAACAGCTGTAATGCAGTAAATTTATTAAGCTCTACCATTTGGATATGGCAGCCTTGCTGCAAAGATAGCGTTCAGTCCTACTCACATTGAAGTCAATGGGAGTTTTGCCATTGCCCTATTAATTTGTAATGAGAGCAGAAAACAATATAGCAGGGTTTTTGTGGCAAAACCTGTAATTAGAATTGGAAATTATGGCTGCAAGTTATATTGTCTTATACTCAGATTCACCTCATCTTAGACAGCTTCTTACAGAGTATGCTTAATAAGGAAAAGAAACCAAAGCCATATGGCTTAACCATACAGCTTAATAAGAAGCAAAAATTATGGTCCTTATACAGGCAAACTCCATTGATTTCAAACATGAAAAAAAATTTAGTTTCTGGAAAGCACAGCTGGAGAAGGAAGAAGCACAAGACGTTCAGGCTCTATGTACTCTTTATTTTAGAGACGGATAGAATTAAGGGGTCTAGATCTGAGTTTATTTCCCTGACCAGTAAAACTGAACCCAGAAAGGTACAAAGAAACTATGACATCTTGGGCACAATCCTTGGATCTGTCTAAACTGTATTTGGTACAGGACCTAGTGGGGAGGAAGAAGGGTTGCTTTATGCCCCTCCTAATGCTAGAGCAGATCAGTGGTCAGTTTAGCCCTCATTGCAATTTAGAGTAACATCAAGGTTGCTATAAATTATTCCCATCTGCAACAGCCCCCAAGGGTTGGTAGGCAGCCAGAGATCACTGCCACACAGAGGAGAAATGGTATAGGACCAGCTACACTGGCTCTATGGTACTGAAAGATTCCCCTATTCAAGGGGAATTCTCAGCTGGCCACTCAAGCCATGATTGTCTGCTATGTGCTGCTGAAAGTTCTGGCCTTTTATGATGATTATTTAAAGGCTAAATGGTATAAGTGATTGGGTAATAACTCAAAGCACAACTGATGGCCAGGCTATGGAGGTAAAGTAGAACTTTAATTCGCATGAATGAAAACAGACGGGGTTCTGAAGAGGCATTTCAAATCTCCTAGCTTGTATGAAATAAGATGGTGCATGTACTCTCACACCTTCGTGAAGGGGGCGGTACACAAACTTATACAGATTAGAATAGAATTCAGTTTTGCTACCAGTCTTCCATGGAGCTTTGAATAGAATGAGGGAAGTGACACTTTCTTTTCATATAGCATACATGACATGAAACTTGTAGCTGACAAATCTGGACACTATATTTGGAGTAACTTAATATGAGAGCGAACTTGTGCATTGGATGATGAGAATAAAAAATGCTAATACTTTTTAGAACTCACCAGCAGTCCCCATCTAGTTAGACTGTAATCTCTTTGGGACTGTAATCATCTTTAACTGGTTTTGTATAGTATCTGGCACATTGGGGTCCCAATTCTGATTGGGAACATTATGTCCTACCATAATCGGAAGACAGGATACAGGGCTAGATGGACCTTTGGTCTGACCTAGTATGACCGTTCTTGTGTTTGTATTATGGAATGACTCCCATTGACTTTCAATAGGCGTTGGATTATTACCTACATGAAGGAACATCTGAAAGATGATATTGTTTAATAAAATATACTCCATTACTGATTTATTCCTAGAAATGTAACTACCAAGATGGGTATGCAGTGTAGCTGTATCTGTGTCGGTCCCAGGATATTAACGAGACAAGGTGGGTGAGGTAATATCTTTTATTGGACCAACTTCTGTTGATGAGCGAGAGATGCTTTTGAGCCACACAGAGCTCTTCTTCAGGTCTGGGAAAGGTACTCCAAGCATAGGTGTTAACAGGCCACTCTGCCTTGAATGTTCCCTTGGAATATGTGTTAACTACTTATGCTAAACAAGCTGTTCCACCTTGCATTTAGTTGTGACACTCTGAATACCTTTCCTGGAGCTGAAGAAAAGCTCTGTGTGGCTCAATAGCTTGTCTCTGTCACCAGCAGAAGTTGGTCCAATAAAAGATATTCCCTCTCCCACCTTGTCTCTTTAAAATGGGCATGAGTGATTCATCATTTGTTGTACGAACTGCTTTTAGTAAACTGACAGCATTGCACCGTATGGGAAAATTTTCAGCCAGCCTCACATTGGCCTGCAATTTTTGTATGTATGCCCTTGCATATGTAAGTGTGACTGCACCTGAAAAAGCAGACATGTGACTGACTGGATAGCTGTCTGCCCAGTTTTTGTACTGAAAAAGTTGTCTGTGCATGCGAAATCAATGATCCAGTCAATAGCACACAAATGGACATGCAAAATCATGGGCTGGGCCTGAAAATGTGACCCTTATGGTTAAATGTGTAAGGCCTGGTCTACACTAACCCCCCCACTTCGGACTAAGGTACGCAAATTCAGCTACGTTAATAACGTAGCTGAATTCGAAGTACCTTAGTCCGACGTTACCGCGGTCCAGACGCGGCAGGAAGGCTCCCCCGTCGATGCTGCGTACTCCGCTCGCCGAGCTGGAGTACCAGCGTCGACGGCGAGCACTTCCGGGATCGATCCGGGGCACTTCCGGGATCGATCCGGGATCGATTTATCGCGTCTTAACCAGACGCGATAAATCGAACTCAGAAAACCGATTGCTTACATCCGGACCCGGATGTAAGTGAAGACGTACCTATAGTTAGTCACCAGGGCTGTCGATTATTTGCAGTTAACTCATGAGGTTAACTCAAAAATATTAATCACGATTAAAAACATTTATAGCGATTAATCGCACTTTTAATCACACTGTTGAACAACAGAATACCAATAGAAATTTATTAAATATTTGTGGATGTTTTTCTACATTTTCAACTATATTGATTTCAGTTACAACACAGAATACAAAGTGTACAGTGCTCACTTTATATTATTTTTATTACAGATATTTGCACTGTAAAAAAAGATAAACAAAAGAAATAGTATTTTTCAATTCACCTTATACAAGTACTGTAGTACAATCTGTTTATCATGAAAGTACAACTTACAAATGTGGATTTTGTTTGTTTGTTACATAACTGCACTCAAAACAAAACAATGTAAAACTTTAGAGCCTACAAGTCCACTCAGTTCTACTTCTTATTCAGCCAGTCGCTCAGACGAACAAGTTTGTTTACATTTATGGGAGATAATGCTGCCCGCTTATTATTTACAATGTCACCTGAAAGTAAGAACAGGCATTCACATGGCACTTTTGTAGCTGGCATTGCAAGGTATTTATGTGCCAGATATGCTAAACATTCCTATACCCCTTCATACTTCAGCCACCATTCCAGAAGACATGTTTCCATGCTGATGATGCTTGTTTAAAAAAAAAAATGTGTTAATTAAATTTGTGACTGAACTCCTTGGGGGAGAATTGCATGTTTCCTGCTCTGTTTTACCCGCATTCAGCCATATATTTCATATTATAGCAGTCTCGGATGATGACCCAGAACATGTTGTTCATTTTAAGAACACTTTCACTGCAAATTTGACAAAACACAAAGAAGGTACCAATGTGAGATTTCTAAAGATAGCTACAGCACTCGACCCAAGGTTTAAGAATCTGAAGTGCCTTCCAAAATCTGAGAGGGACAGAGTTTGGAGCATGCTTTCAGAACTCTTAAAAGAGCAACATTCTGATGCGGAAAATACAGAACCCGAATCACCAAAAAAGAAAATCAACCTTCTGCTAGTGGCATCTGAATGAACGTGCATCGGTCCACACCGCTTTGGATTGTTATCGAACAGACTCCGTCATCGGCATGGGAGCATGTCCTCTGGAATGACGGTTGAAGCATGAAGGGACATATGAATCTTTAGTGCATCTGGTATATAAATATCTTGCGACTCTGGCTACAACAGTGCCATGCGAACGCTTGTTCTTACTTTCAGGTGACATTGTGAACAAGAAGCGGGCAGCATTATCTCCTGCAAATGTAAACAAACTTGTTTGAGCGATTGGCTGAACAAGAAGTAGGACCGAGTGGACTTGTAGGCTCTAAAGTTTTATTTTGTTTTATTTTTGAGTGCAGTTATTTTTTTGTACATAATTCTACATTTGTAAGTTCAACTTTGATAAAGGGATTGCACTAGAGTACTTGTATGAGGGGAATTGAAAAATACTATTTCTTTTGTTTTTTACAGTGCAAATATTTATAATAAAAATAATATAAAGTGAGCACTGTACA
Source organism: Terrapene triunguis (assembly GCF_002925995.2). NCBI lineage: Eukaryota > Metazoa > Chordata > Testudines > Emydidae > Terrapene > Terrapene triunguis. Next base: position 27,672,373 of record NW_020664440.1, read on the forward strand.
CTTTGCATTCTGTGTTGTAATTGAAATCAATATATTTGAAAATGTAGAAAATATCCAAAACTATTTAAATAAATGGTATTCTATTATTAAGTGTGATGAATCGCACGATTAATCACAATTAATTTTTTTAATCGCTTGACAGCCCTATTAGTCACATAAGAAGTAGGTTAGCTCTATAGCTTGGAGTCTGGCTACAGGGCAGGAAATAGCAGTTAGAGCTAGACAGAGAACGTGCAGGATTCACTTTTGGCAAGATTTTTAATATTTTGTATATAGACAACATGGAAGATGTTGTTGAAAGTAACTGCTAAATTTGTAATGGGAATTAACTTGGGAGGAGCACTCCATATTAAACAATGGCATTCAGATACGGAATGATTTAGATCAGTGGTTCTCAACCTTTTATTTCGCAGACCACTTGAAAATTGCTGAGGGTCTTGGCAGACCACTTAATGATCTTTCCAAATGTTGTTTGTACCGTTAGCTAACTATTATAAAGTGCTTTGGATAAAAGCGCTATATTTAAAAAACAAACAATAATAATTAAAATTTTTTGTTCTACAGATAAAAGCACACAACCCATATTTTAATATCAGTAGTCTTACCTTTCTAATGCGATGGATATGCCCTCTCTACCCCACCGTGGCAGCCCCCGAGCTGGGGCTGGGAAGGAGGGGGTCTCTTCCCGGTAGCTGCAGCCCTGGAGCTGGGGAAAGTCGCCTCTTTCTCTGGCCCTGCACATCACAAATTTCCCCCCCCCCCTTCTCACCCCACTGCCCCCTCCCACCTACCCCTTATTCCCCACAAGGCCACCACCTCACCTTACATGTGCATCTTCTCAGGGGCCAGGCACCTAATTAGTGGAGCCATGCCTGTGCGGCTCCACTAATTAGGTGGGTGGCCCTTCATTCTCTTGTGTGCGGCCGCCCAGAAGTGCACCTTAGAGGGAACGATCCGCAGACCACCTGAATGGAGCTCGTGGACCACTGGTGATCCACGGACCACAGTTTGAGAACCTCTAATTTAGATCCTTCTGTATTTCTAATCCTAGGCCTGTTTGATCTAATGTATAATGCAGGGTGACAATTGCAAGTGGAAGTAAGATCTAGCTAAGACACCTATTGCCTCAATATCTGAGTGCCCAAGACAGAGTATTTGAGTCCAAACTAAAAATGGTGTGTGGGTGGGTGGGTGTGTGTGTGTGTAAGTGGAAGGGGCTGTGTTTTTTGTTTGTTGGATTTTTTACAAGCAACAGGAAACACACAATATATCATATCACTGGACTCTGGGGAAGTCAACCATGCTTTAGGAACCTTATCACTATGTCCAGCTAAGCCATGGTGGTTCAAAATCTCACCAAACCTTCCATTCTCTAGCAGTCTCCATCCTGCAAGACTATAACCATGAACTTACCAAATCAGCTGTTCCAAGACTGCATCACGTATATAACTGCAGTTTGTGGAGTAAATGGAAATAATTGATTCCAGGCGTTCTGGCTGGATTTCTCATTTTTTGACTGATCTGATGAATTGCTAGTTCTAGATTAAAGCACTCTATGGAAGAGAGTTTAACTTAAAATTTCTAAAATTTGCACAGTGACCAAATTATCTAAACCCTAAATTTTTACTGTCCAAAGTGAAAATAAGAAAAGCTGACTAAAACCCCAACTGTGTGGTAGAACTAGTAGTTTTACTGCAGCAACTTGCCCTGGACAGGTATTAAATATATAGACACACATACCTCGCTGGCTAGTTCTTAGTAGTCTAAACAGTTATAGTATAACTTAATATTCAGAAATGTAAACCTTTTACAAGCATCTACCTACAACAAGCATATTCAATATAGCCCTCTGTCTATCACTACAGAGCGGACTGGGACATCTAAAGGAATGTCAGATAGATTCAATGTTTACTTTATAAGATTCAATAGTCTATTTGTTAACCAGATTGTATTGTAAAACTCGAAGATCCTCTTCACTAACTCGGAATGTCTCTAGACTCGCATCTTCAACTATTTTGTTCAAGAATATTTCACATTTGTCTGTAAAACGCTGCACAGCTTTCATCCCTCTAGTAGCTACAGGGTTTGGATGAATTCTTGGATAAAGCTAGGTATCAAGATGGAATGGTGGTGTAATTGGTATCATTCACTTTCTGGTTGTCTCTGTTGAAGGGCAGTGAGCCTATGGAGTATAAGGTAAAGGGGCAAATGTTACTGCATTGGAGACAGATAGCTGGAGTTAAAGCTGCTGCAGGCATATGGCTTAGTGAGGCAGGTGTGCTAAATAAGGAGCTCAGAAGGTGTGGAATGAGGTACATGTAGAGGATGATGACAGTGTGAACAGGATACTCTGTAATCCAGATAAATACATGGTTTAAACTATAGTCCTGTATGCTACAGTTCTCATTGCCACAGGTTATAGATTTTTTCCCTGCAAATCTTACTTTACATACACAGAGCAAAGTATCCACCCTCAGGTCAGATGACACTACATTACCGAAGTAAGTCGACCTAAGTTACACAACTCCAGCTAGGTGAATGATGCATCTTAGGTTGACTTACTGCAGTGTCTACACTGCAGTGGGTTGACGGGGGAGACTCTTCCGTCGACTTACCTTACTCTTCTCATTCCAGGTGGAGTACCGGGGGTCTACTGGAGAGCACTCTGCCGTCAATTTAGTGGGTCTTTATTAGACCCGCTAAATTGATCCCCGGTGCATTACCAGAGCATCAATCCAGTGGTAGTGTAAACATAGCCTCAGATTAAAGGAAACAAGAAAAAGAACAAATATAAAATCTCCATGATTCTTCTCGCATTCCTGCTCTCTACCAGATAAACATACTTCCTACATTTAAAGGTGTACAACCATGGAGTTGTAGCTATGTACACCACAGGCTGACAAAATCCATAGTCTTGCAAGTATTACTGGGATGGGTCTTTCATTATTTTGGTAGTCAATAATGAGTATCTGTACTGGAGCTGGCAAGCATCTAGAAATCTACTTCCCAATAGGTGATTTTGTAAATTTGGGGGGGAGGGGAATTCATAGATATCTCGTCTTCACTAGCAGTGAAGATGAAGGAAACCCTTTCCCAAAGTTATTAATACTTCATACATCTCACAATCAAAGAGAAAGATATTGCAGTGCCATTATATAGCAAACTGAACAAATTGCCTCCATCACTTAGGACTTCGAGTTCTCAAAATCATTTGAGTGGGTTTATGTATCTTCTCAAAGCGCTTTTTTTTTTCTTGAGCAATTTTGACTCCTCCGTGTGACATCTTTCACTACATGAAATAGAGGTATTTCATCTGCTGCAAGTAAGAACAGCAGTACTAGGTAATAGAGCCCATTACCATGAAAGCAGGCTAAAGCTTTGTGGTACGACAGTAAAGGTTGCATCTTTTCATTCGTTTTATATATGTATTTCCTAATGCATTGGGACCTTCCAACTAGTAGTCTGTCCCTAGTAAGGTCTCCTACCTTTGAGATGGTATTAGAGGGTGCCCAGGTTATTTTGGTGGCCTTTGCACTGAGCCCTAGGCTTCTGTGATTTTCCAATTTTACATTTTCTGCAGGGCTTAGTTAGTGGACTCTGGAGCATGTAGCTTAGAGTATGTGTGTGTGTGCATATGCGCACGTGCGCTGATGAACACATGTCCAAATGTGCACTTTATTTAAATAAAGAAATTAAAAGTGGGAAAAGTACATAGTTGCAGCTGAGTTTGTAAAGCCAAAAAGTTAAGAAACCAAGGTGATGCTCTTTAGAGTAATTGTAACTCAGCCCTATACCACCATACTCTGTACAATCCGTTAAAGCACATACATATTACAACACTACTACACACTGTGCACGGTCAGTCAGGTTATGGTTGTCAGGACTGGGTTGCGGGCAGTCATGCCTAGTGGTCGGGGCAGGACTGGATCACGGTTGGGAACCAGGCAGGCACAGAGCAATTACAGCGGCAGACATAAGCGTTGACCCACCAGCAACCTGCTAGTGCTGCTGGGCTTATGAATATGCCTGCTGGCTCCCTTCCACTAGATCAGGGGTAGGCAACCTATGGCACGCGTGCCAAAGGCAGCACGTGAGCTGATTTTCAGTGGCACTCACACTGCCCAGGTCCTGGCTACCGGTCCGGGGGGCTCTGCATTTTAATTTAATTTTAAATGAAGCTTCTTAAACATTTTAAAAACCTTGTTTACTCTACATACAGCAATAGTTTAGTTATATATTATAGACTTATAGAAAGAGACCTTCTAAAAACGTTAAAATGTATGACTGGCACGCGAAACCTTAAATCAGAGTGAATAAATGAAGACTCGGCCCACCACTTCTGAAAGGTTGCCGACCCCTGCGCTAGACAGTTCTGCTATAGCCCATCTGGACTCATTAGTCTGCCTGGAGACTGAACAAGGAAGTCCCAAGATCAGCTGCAGGCCCTCACTCCTGATAGCATTTGCTGTGTGAGGCATAATTTTGATTACTGTGACCCATGGATTCCACATCTTAACCATTGCATTGCAATTACCCTTTTATTTTATTGCATGTGACACAAAATAAACTATCCTAGTAGCTCTGATTGTGGTCATTGCAGCACTTGCAGGTGGTCCATAAAGAACTGGTTGGTCACATGGTTTTGGCTTTCCTCCTTTCTTCCAGATGCTAAATGGTATTAAAAGAAGCTTTAAAAAAATACACTGCATGGTTTCCTAATACTGCTTTTCCTTGTAAACAATTGCTATAGGAGTGGAAGTGGTCTGTGTACTCACAAATGTAAGAGAAGGTGGTCCATGAGACGAGAGAGGCTATTAAGATCATTGCCTAAAAAAGTTAAGAATTCCTGAAGTTGCCTTGTCCAGCCCTCTCCCCTTTCAAGAGAGTTAAGGGCTAGTAAGTGTAGATCTGGGTGCACATTATTATACAACAGGATGCTGCTGTACATGTTTGCTCCAATTGGGGTAGAAGGGAAGGGGAACTGGGTGTGCGGCTGTCACTCCTAGGCTGTGTTTGCCCTCTGGGGTACCCTTAATATTGCAACCAATTCATAGATTCATAGATTCTAGGACTGGAAGGGACCTCGAGAGGTCATCGAGTCCAGTCCCCTGCCCGCATGGCAGGACCAAATACTGTCTAGACCATCCCTGATAGACATTTATCTAACCTACTCTTAAATATCTCCAGAGATGGAGATTCCACAACCTCCCTAGGCAATTTATTCCAGTGTTTAACCACCCTGACAGTTAGGAACTTTTTCCTAATGTCCAACCTAGACCTCCCTTGCTGCAGTTTAAGCCCATTGCTTCTTGTTCTATCCTCAGAGGCTAAGGTGAACAAGTTTTCTCCCTCCTCCTTATGACACCCTTTTAGATACCTGAAAACTGCTATCATGTCCCCTCTCAGTCTTCTCTTTTCCAAACTAAACAAACCCAATTCTTTCAACCTTCCTTCATAGGTCATGTTCTCAAGACCTTTAATCATTCTTGTTGCTCTTCTCTGGACCCTTTCCAATTTCTCCACATCTTTCTTGAAATGCAGTGCCCAGAACTGGACACAATACTCCAGCTGAGGCCTAACCAGAGCAGAGTAGAGCGGAAGAATGACTTCTCGTGTCTTGCTCACAACACACCTGTTAATACATCCCAGAATCACGTTTGCTTTTTTTGCAACAGCATCACACTGTTGACTCATATTTAGCTTGTGGTCCACTATAACCCCTAGATCCCTTTCTGCCGTACTCCTTCCTAGACAGTCTCTTCCCATTCTGTATGTGTGAAACTGATTTTTTCTTCCTAAGTGGAGCACTTTGCATTTGCCTTTGTTAAACTTCATCCTGTTTAACTCAGACCATTTCTCCAATTTGTCCAGATCATTTTGAATTATGACCCTGTCCTCCAAAGCAGTTGCAATCCCTCCCAGTTTGGTATCATCCGCAAACTTAATAATCGTACTTTCTATACCAATATCTAAGTCGTTAATTCCTCTGATGCTTCATTGTTGTGTAATAAGTATTTGTGCTTCAAGAAACTCTGCCAATCCCTTCTGTTTCCTTTTGTTCTACCCTGAGGCCACGAGGAAAATGGCTTGACAAAGCTTTTGCTGCTCTTATTCCTCTGAGTGCAAGATATTGTTCCTGTTGCATAAGAAACCCCTGTTGGGCACAAAGCACATTGGACAAGATGATCCTGCAGACTCAGATTACTGTGTTACTATTGTAGCACTGTTAATTGGCACATCACTTCCTGAACCCAGATAAAACATGGCCCATGCTCTGAAGAATTTATAATCTGAATAAAACAAGCCACGGGACAACAGTCCAGGATGCTCTGGGGATTATTAATGAGAAAGAGGAAGGGGTGTCTACAGGGATTTGAAGGAAGACAGAAAAGACACAGGTAGATAAGGACTGGAAGATGGCTCTGTGCATAGGACTAAAGTGAGAGAGAATGCAAAGCTGAGACTGGGAAAAGGAGACTGATGCTTTATGTCAGACTGTGGGATGTGAAGGCAAATACAGAGTAATACAGCATAGTCACTGTGGTTTAAACACTGAGTTACAGTTACAATTCTAAGAGCATCACCATTTTTGGAATAAATTCTAGCTAAGGAACACACGTTGCTAGGAAACTTTTGTATTAAAAAGCATTCATCTTTGAACCTCTTATTTGGAAACATTGCAATAGTGGGGTGGCTTTTTTTCTGTGCTGAGGAAGTTGTTTTAATGTCATTCCTGGTACTTATTTAGACAATATAGCAGAGGAAGAAAACCCTGAATTGTTCTGTGCAAAGATTAAAATCTGAATATAACATTTCCACTTTTGTTATGGGTTTCACTTTGTTTCATCACAATTTTGATGTGGTTTATCAACATATGAATCACAGAACTGGAAGAGACCTCAATAGGTCATCTAGTCCATTCCCCTGCATTGAGGCCAATTAAGTATTATCTAGACCACCCCACCAGGTGTTTGTCTAACCTGCTCTTTAAAACCTCCAATGACAGAGATTCAAAAACATCTCTAGCTAACGTGTTCCAGTGCTTAACTACCTTACAGTTAGGAAGTATTTTTTCCTCATGTCTAGCCTAAATCTCCCCTCCTGGAATTAAGACTTCTTCTCCTGTCCCCAGGGGTTAAGGAGAACAAACCAATAGGGGTGGGCTCCTTTCATTTTGAAAGGCAATCTGGGGATTGCCATGTGATATGCCATCAGCTGGAAGTGGAAGGTAGAAATACTCATGTGTGCATCCTTGCTATGAAATATCCAACCTTTGCCAGCTGATTTTACCCAATTCTTCAAAAGTTACATGTCCTGATGAACAGGGTTTCGTGGAGTATTAAGTCAGCCCTTGGTGGGGAGAGATGGCCTGGTATTTCACAATGTACTTACATAAACATTCTGTAGTGGGGAGACCCACAAATAGATTAGACAAGTTAGCCAGACAAATTCAAATTAGAAATAAGGGACCATTTTTTTAAACAGTGAGGCTAATTAACCATTGGCAGAAACTATCATAGGTAGTGGAGGGATTCTTCTTTTCTTGATGTTTTCAGATCAGGACTGGATTCCTTTCTGGAAAATGCATTAGTTATTCACAAGTTACTGTGCTCAATTCAGGGGTAACAGAGTGAAACATAATGGCCTGTTTTATACAGGAGATCAGACTACATGATCTCATGGTCCCTTCTGGCCTTAAACTCTATGGGTCTATGAACATTTTAAAATTAAAGATGCTGTTGTCTAATGTGGAATTCATGAGCTATGTTATAAGGACTGAGGAGCATAATATAGCCTGTACAGAGGGCCATCTGGGACAGATGGCCTTCTCATGCTAAAAATGGATCTGACTTCCATTTGCTGAAAAAATGCCATGCTAAATTCAGAATTCAAAACTTATGTGGCATGTAATAGTATATCTTTTATATGATTGATGATATTGGCAAGAACATAGGAAGGGCCATTCTGGGTCAGACCAATGGTCTATCTAGCCCAGTATCCTGTCTTCCGACAGTGACCAATGCTAGATGCTTCAGAGGGAATGAACTTATCAGGCAAATTATCAAGTGATCCATCCCCTGTCGTCCACTTCCAGCTTCTGGCAAACAGAAGCTAGTGACACCCAGAGCATGGGATTGCATCCCTGACCATCTTGGCTAATAGCCATTGATGGACCTATCCTCCATGAACTTATCTAAATCTTTTTTGAACCCTGTTAAACTTTTGGCCTTCACAACATCCCCTGGCAACGAGTTCCACAGGTTGACTGTGTGTTGTGTGAAGAAGTACTTTCTTTTGTTTGTTTTAAACCTGCTGCCCCTTAATTTCATTGTGTGATGGCTGGTTCTTGTGTTATGAGAAGGAGTAAACAACACTTCCTTATTCACTTTTTCCACACCACTCATGATTTTACAGACCTCTATCATATCCCCTCTTAGTCATCTCTTTTCCAAGCTGAACAGGCCCAGTCTTTTTAATCTCCCCTCATATGGAAGCTGTTCTATACCCTTAATCATTTTTGATCCCCTTCTCTGTACCTTTTCCAATTCCAATATATCTTTTTTGAGATGGGGTGACCAGAACTGCATGCAGTATTCAAAGTGTGGGCGTACGGTGGATTTATATAGTGCCATTATGATATTTTCTGCCTTATTATCTACCCCTTTCCTAATGCTTCCTAACATTTCTGTTAGCTCTTTTGATTGCTGACGCACATTGAGCGGATGTTTTCAGAGAACTATCCACAATGACTCCAAGATCTTTCTTGAGTAATAACAGGTAATTTGGATCCCATCATTTTGTATGTATAATTGGGATTGTTTTTCAATGTGCAATACTTTGCATTTATCAACATTGAATTGCATCTCCCATTTTGTTGCCGTCACCCAGTTATTCCTAATAAAGAACTGATTTTTTTGTTTTGTTTTTAATTGTAAAGCAATGTGTGTCTCAAGTTACTCTCAGCCTTGCTTCATGTATTAAAGCACTTGAAGCTTTATTGACTAGATCTCTGGGTCTATCTACAAATCTTCAAAACATCTAAAATTTTCTTGTACTATGTATGGTTCAGCATAGTCCTGATGGAGTACTCAAAACAAATAATCATCTGATAAACTATTAACAAATAGTGACATTCATTAAAAGATTCAATATGATGCAATGTGTAATAAATAGTATTTAACTAGTTCTAGTTCCATATTATACCCTGGGATAGATTTTTCCAGGAAATGTCTCTATTTCAAAAATTTCAAAGTTCTACTCAGCAATAGGGCAGAGACCATTCCAAGAAATTTCTTTCTGGAGTGTTAAACATCTACTACCCCAGGATCACTGGTGACTGATTACACCAGCTTAAAAGTGATCTGTGAAGCAAAACCACACAAAGAACACTTCAGCGTTTTAAACTGAGAGGGGGAGGGGAGGTTCTCCTTGCTTCTTAAGACATTCCAAAAACTAGAGGGCAGATTCTAAGCTCCAGTGAAGTGGAGAGAGATGACAGTTTACATCAGCTGAGAATCTGGCCCCAGGTCCTCACTTCTCTGGTTTTTGCCAGACAACCTTGGTAAGATCTTTGGGGGCCTGACTAACAACCAGGTGGGAACAGAATGTGCAGGAAACGCTGAGTAAGGCCATTTATGCAGAACAGGTGACTCCTAAAACATTTACATTATGGCCACCATGACCTCCTGATAGATCTTTCTTTTTTAATTTGTGATTCCTTCTTGTAAATGGGAATAATTCAAATTATTCAGCTGTTTTACACATTTTAATGACAGATGTCCTAAAAATATAATATTTGACTGTCAAATAAGGAAAAAGCACAGTGGCTAACATAAATACTTAGAGCAGTGGTTCTCAAACTTTAGTAACCCAATTTTGCCACGGACCCTCAAGACCCCCTGCTCGGCCCCAGGTCCCACCCTACCTCTTCCTGCACCCGCTTCACCTCTGCCCCTCCTCTTCCCCGCCTCTTTCTGCCCTCTCCCCCGAGCACCCCCATCCTCCCCCTCCCTCCCAGCGCCTTCTGCACATCAGGGAACAGCTGCTCTCAAGCCCATTCCAGCCCCTGCAACCCACTCCTGTTCCAGGGTCTGATCCCAGGCCTCAGGGTGGCTGCCCCAGCCGCTCCAGGTCCTGCTCTCACCTCTGCCCATCCCCCAGATGCATGTGAATTTACATAGGGGTGGAGCGCCCTCAATCCTCCCCCATCCCATTCCCCTCCCCCTAGCTAAAAGGTTGCTAGGTCGCATTAATGTAGTCTTGTTTCAAACAGTACTACGCTAATGTACACTAGGGAACTTTTAGTGTGTGCCAGCAGGGTCCACACAGGCCAATTATAGCACAACATGCTAGTGCGCACTAGAATTTACACTTATCTAGAGCGGACTAATGCAGAGTGTAGACAAGCCCTAAGTCGTTGCATATTCATGATCTTATTGACCATCCAGACCTGGCTAGTGGAGCAAGAAATTCTTTTTAAAGATAAATCATGACTTTGGGGCTTTTGTTTAGTAAATTTAGTGTTTGTGACGAGTGCTAGATTGACGGACCTGAGCAACGGAAGTCCATTTATACTAAGTATGGCAGCAGCAGTCCAGACGCTTCCATGCTGTCGGACAAATTTGCTTCAAATCTGATCTAATTAAAACAGTAGATATTGAGAAGGTAGTTTGGATTTATGCATAGTCAGACCTTGGTGTGTCTGCTAACACTGACAATTTTTGCCAGTTAAGATGATAAGTGTTCATTGCTGTGTATCATAAGCATGGTCCACTGGGAAGCAGTCTGTCCACCAAATAACAGTCACATGGCAATAGCTCAAGAGAAGGATGCTATGGGGATGCTTGTGTGATGACTATGCTTTGAAAGGCTCCACATAAACTAGAATCTATTTATTTTTCACTCACGTCTGTCCTTTCATTTTACATTTGATTATTTTGAAAACCTAAAATCATGGAACAAAAATTAGGTCTGAGGGCCTCTGAAGTTAATTTCCACTGCCCAAGTTCTGGCACTTCCTTTTTATTTAATTATTATTATTATTATTTTGATTTTTAAACTATCTGTGTAGGTCTCTTCTGAAAACTGCTGTGACAGCTGCTTTTAATGTGACCTTGATACAGGGTCTCACAAACTCCTTACCTTTTATTTGGAAAATACACCCACTAAAAATTAGGTTGACCTTGTATTTAAGAGAGAAACTATCAACATGAATGTCATATGTTTTGAAAGGGATGCTGCCAGACTGATGATAGCAAGCATTTATAAACTCTTCTGCTTCAAAGTGCTTTACAAGCAATAAATGATTATGATTATTACTAATTTATTTAGGAGCCCCACTCATGAACCAGGATCCCATTGTGTTATGCATTGTACAAACACAGAACAAAAAAAAGTGCGAACATTAAAATATTCTTTTCAATGATTGAATCTGAAACTTGTAAAATTAAACTTTTTATACTCCACTTGGACAATGGGAATAGATTGATCACTTTCCCTTTTGTTTATAATTACCAGTCACTTATACTTTCTCGTTCTTGATTAGTCAGATGCTGCAGTGTCTAAGTAGCAAATACTGTAGGGGAATGTGAAATCCAAATAAACTATTTGCACCAAAATTCAGATTTTTCTCTCTCTCTCTCTCTCTCTCTCTTTTCATTGAAACAGTTCTGCTAATATCATTTAAAATTAAACCTAAATATTTGGACCTCTGCTAAGTATCTTTAAATTCTTGTCTGTTTACTTATAACCACTTATTCAGATTACTAACACTGAAAGTTTGAAAATTCTAACTTTGCTTCTCACCATTTGTTTGTTTTCTGCACATTACTCATTTTAGCTGGTAAGACTAAAATGAATAATTTCATTTGTTTTGTGTTAGTCTCTGGCTGGCATGAAACAAACACTGAAGGGGAATAATTACATTTAAATTGCCTTCATTGTAAAGGAAAAACTTGTATTCACTGGGATTTGTGAAGCTCTTTAAATAATGGAGCCTAAAAATACTGTTGTTTGTAAGTTCAGTAAGTTCAGGGCAAAGCACTCTAAATGTGTAATCTATTTGCATGTGATCTACTTTTCCTTTATTCAGAATACAATTTAGATTCCTAATTACTTAGGCTACGTGTGCTCTATGCGCTGGGTGATATTCCCCTACTCTCATCAAGCTAGTGCAAGTATAAATATCACTGTAGCTATGGCAGCACAGGTAGTGGCAGTGGAAGCAAGGCTGAGCCGTGCAGAGTACATATCCACCAGTTTCAGGCAGGATTGTTCTTGGCATGCCTCAGCCGTTCCTCCGTTGCCGCTACCTGTGCTACCACGGCTGCATGGCTATTTATACTTGGGCTAGCTCACTGAGAACTGGCCCAAGTATGTGTACACAAGCATGGGAATCACAGCCCAGCTCCTAGTGTAGACATAGCCTTTGACTGCAAGATCTTTGGAGCAGAGACCATCTTCTTGTTCTGTGTGTACAGTGCCTAGCACAATGGGGTCGTGGTCCATGACTAGGGCTCTTAGGTGCTACCACAATGCACATAAATAATAAGATGGCCTTGTTTGGCCTAAATGCACGCTCTAAAGCTGGAAACAACGTATATGAGTAAGTTCACCCACACAGATAGCATCATAGGCAAAGGGGCTAATCTCATGAGTAAAGTTATTCATCTTTGCAAGATGAGGGCTTAACATATTGCATACTCAAATGTTATTGCAGGGCCTTTGTCCTCTGTTTCCTGACATTACTCACCCATCATTATTCATCCTTCCATGCTCAAGAGATATGGGTGGGGGCGGGGAAATCATTTGGTTAATAAACCAAGAGGACACACATGCTTCATTGTGTTAGCCTAGTGCAAAGAGCACAAAGAGCCACTCATGAAGTCATTCTAAAGCACTGGCTTCTTGTTTCTCCAAGTTACACATTCTCTACTCTGCCACTTGGTGGAGTTTAGTGATTTAGGCTCCGATGAATGTTCTTTTTCAAACCAGTGTATGGATTCTACTTGTAAAATGATAGATTGTCCCTGTAACCTGAGAACAAAGAAACAAAGCTGGCATGTTACCGTAATGTGAGAACTAAGGAAAAGACACATCAAAGATTCAAAAACAAGAGTTTACTTTAAACTAGGCCTGATGAAGAAGGTGTCAGATCCCAAATATTAATATAATCCCTCCCTCTGAAAGTAAAGAAATAAACAGTATGTGCTCATTTTTTAAATAAGTGATATTTTGAGATGAATATCTTAATATTTGTCAGATCGTTAGATGGGAGGTGTTATAGCAGTCCGAAGTATTATGTTTCATCCTGCAGATTGGAATTAATTTTAACAAGGAAGAACTTTTTTTTCCTGTTGAATCCTGTATTCTAGATTTTGCTCTATATTACTCAAAATTTGTGAGGGATTTGTTATGCTGTTTTTCCTCTAAGTAAAGCTTTCTCCCCCCACCCCAAATGAAAGAATTAAATAATGAACAGCTAGACTCAAGCTCCTCATTTATTTGACAATCAAATCCTGATCCTGCTTCCATTGAAATCAATAGCAAGTCTCTTCAAAGACAGGTGAATCTGGTCTTAGGCTAGATACATTTTCATCTGGGAAACTTGAACTCAGAGCCTTTTTCTAAGATCAAGCCTTGTATACTGTTCTGACCCTGCGTACCCCCTACAGCAGGGGTGGCCAACCTAAGCCTGAGAAGGAGCCAGAATTTACCAATGTACATTGCCAAAGAGCCACAGTAATACGTCAGCAGCCCCCTGTCAGCTCCCCCACCCCCACCGCCTCCCATCCACCGGCAGCCCCGCTCATCAGCGCCTCCCCCTCCCTCCTCACACCTCCCGATCAGCTATTTTGTGACGTGCAGGAGGCTCTGAGGGGGATGGGGGAGGAGCGAGGGCACGGCAGGCTCAGGGGAGGGGGTGGGAAGGGGTGGAGTGGGAGCAGGGCCTGTGGCAGAGCCAGGGATTGAGCAGTGAGCACCTCCCAGCACATTGGAAAGTTGGCGCCTGTAGCTCTAGACCCGGAGTCTGTGCCTATATAAGGAGACGCATATTAACTTCTGAAGAGCCGCATGTGTCTCCGGAGCCACAGGTTGGCCACCCCTGGTCTACACCTTGTTGTGTAATGCAGACTAATTGCTCTACAGATCTCATTAACTCCTGAGCTCTGTAGCTCTCATTAATTTCTGGTTTCTAATGCCTACCTAACACTTTTTTATTTGTGCTAAATCAATAAACAAATTAACATCAGCTGAGTTCTAACTGATCTAAAGAGGCTTGACCCCTGAAACTTGGTCTCCCCCAGTCTGTAGGTCCTTTGTGGTATGTTAATGTCTCATTGATAATCAATGACCAGTAGTGATGATCCTCTAAACCAGTGGTTCCCAAAGTGGGGTTTGCGAACCCCTGGGGGTTCGCAGAACGTTTCAGGGGGTTCGAAAGAAAAATTTCATTAATGGCGGCCAGAGGACTCTGCTGGGACCCAGTTGCAGGGCAGACAGCCCGAGCCCCAGGGAGAGCGGGGCCGGGTAGTTTGAGCCGGCAGCCCGAGCCCTCCCCTGTCAGCGGGGAAGCCGGCAGCCCAAGCCTCGTGGAGAGTGGGCAGTTTGAGTCGCCAGCCCCAGCCCTTCCCTGTCAGCAGGGGAGCCGGCAGCCCGAGCCTTGGGGAGAGTGGGGCTGGGCAGTTGGGGCAGGCAGCCCGAGTCCCGGCGGTCAGTGCGGGAGCCGGCACCCCGAACCACAGCGCTCCGCACAGGGCTGGCAGCCTGAGCCCCAGGGAGAGCGGGGCTGGGCAATTGGGGCCAGCAGCCCGAGCCCTACCCCGTCAGCAGCGGAGCCGGCAGCCTGAACCCCAGCGCTCTGCGCGGGGCTGGCAGCCCGAGCCCCAGGGAGAGCGGGGCCGGGAAGTAGGGGCTGGCAGCCCGAGCCCCGCCCCCATCAGCGGGGGAGCCGGCAGCCCGAACCCCAGCCCCAGCCCCAGGAATTTGCCAAATCTCATCTAAAGCCAGAACCACAGCCCTTCTTGTTACCACCAGCCACAACCTCACCCGAAACTAGAGGTGGGTGAAAAATACCAAGCATTTTTCACAGACAGTTTTGAATTTTTTTCACATTTTTCAAAATTCCCCAAGAAAAATTTACAAAAAACTGAAACGGAAAAATGGTCCATTTTCAAAAACTGTTTTCATGAAACATTTTCTGATTTTTGAAAACCAAAAATGAATTTTTTATTCGAAACCATTTTTTTTGAAAACAAAAGCCAAAAAAACATTTTACAGAAACATTTTTTGTTTCTGGTTTTTCTATGTTCGTTAAAAAAAGTTTCAATTAAAAATATTTTTCAGAGGTTCATAGATTCCGGGCCCGGCAGTTGGGGCATCCATCACACTGAGGAAATTTAAACTTAAATCCCTGAAAATATTCATTTTTAGGAGGGGATTCACGAGATTTCACAATTTAGTGAAAGGGGTTCGCGGGCTGTTAAAGTTTGGGAACCACTGCTCTAAACTCATTCCTGATGCAGTACGCCATCTGCACCTATGTCTTCTCAGCACATTCCTAGAGAAATAGAGGTTTCTATGTGCAGCTCTCTGTCCCAGTGGTCAAATGGAGGTAGAGGGGAAACAAAATGGAAAACATTCTGCAAGCAGTTGTGTGTGGGTGCAGGTATCTCCCCCACATTGAGCTCATGGCAGGATCAAGGCCTTATCAGGCTCCGTCTCAGAAAGCAGAAGCTTTGCAATTTCTTTTTCAATTAAATGTTTCCCAAATAAGTTTTAGTCCCTTCCTACCATGGAACTTATGATACTGGAAGTAAATGAGATACATTTACATGACAATGTGTGTTTGCCACATGCTAAAAATGGATGTTACATATTTTAAAGAATATCCAGAGCTGGCTACAGGTATCTGCAACACATTGGCATCAATTCCCAGTCTTTTCATACTTGAAATTATTGCGAGAAAAAAATAAAACATTCATTGCTTGTCCAGAAGTATTACTATGGCATTTGATACTTTCTTCTTCTGACATACGTGAGAGGGAGTCATTCGAGACACGTATATGATCATATGAAGCAGTGGTTTGTAGAAATATAAATACTGCACATAAATATTGATATGTGCACATTAACTGTCTTGTATAATTCAAATTTCTCTCTCGCTCATTTCTTGCAGCGATAGAACTCTTTCATCTAGGTGATATGCTACCTAATTGTCTTCCACAAATTCAGATTCACAGTGGTAAAACTGCATGCCAGAAGAGCGTTCTATGGAGATAAGATGATGTGACAGACTGTGATAAACTGGGATTTTACCACGCCACAGCTGCATTCAGCATTGAAAAGCCAAAGGCCACGTACTTCAATCATCCTGGGGATGCTGAAACTCCATTTTTACTTTCTTTCTGAATGCTTAACTTGGCTCAGTATCTCAACGAGTTTCTGGGGTGTGAGGTCTCTGTGTCAGGAAGTGATGCTACTGTGTGTATCCTCAGCACAAACAGAAGAGTTAAAGATGAAACTTTAATTATGAGACTAGATCTTCAAACAGTCTCGTGCTTACACTTCATTTGTTTTTGTTTTCAGTTTGTGCCACAGTAATGTTTTTACTTCATTGTTTGCCTATGAATGCGTGTTGTGTTTAGTTAACCAAATATTGTTGCGGAAGTGCCTGAAAGTTAAGACCATAGATCATAATGGCATGTTTACAGTCACTGTACCCTAATAGATACTCTCTGTATAGCACACCCCTGGTTCCTTTTTCTTCCTAAAACAATGGAGTTTACTCATATGAATATTTACAGTGGTAAAGGAATGTTTTTGTGGAACAAGTTTATACAGTCTCCTCCGTAAATCCTAAGAAAATACAATATCAATAGGCTAAATACTATAAGCAATATTGTGTGGAGAAAATATAAGCTATTGCTAGTTTTTAATTAAACATAGTAGAAATTATGCCTCATTTTCTACACCTATCACAGGCAATGAAGAATGATGGCTAGTGCTATTATATTCCTAGACAACCTTGTCATTTTTGTTCCACAATGAACCTCATTTCTTTAAGGCAGATGGGCTTGCTGATAAAGTATAATTCCATGGTCTAAAATAGAAGAGGCTATTTCCCTGCTCAAAACAATATTAACATATTCTGAGAGTCTCAAGTAACATAAAGAAGGGCCAAATACTTGCCCGCATGTGAATTTTGCCATTGAGTTCAATTGTATTATTTATCATAGCTGTGTAGGGTTATAATAGACTGCAAAAGGAAAACTGGAACTTTTTTAAAACAGATGGATTTTTTTTTTAACCAGGAACTTTAAAAATGGCTCTTTCACATAATTTTCCATGATAATAAATTATCATAGTTGCATGGGGTTGAAATGGGAGGTATTCTTTCAAGCCATTTTATCCTGTACCAAAGTGATGAGAGAGACAAGGTGGTGAGGTGGACCAACTTCTGTTGGGAAGAGAAACAAGGTTTTGAGTTTATTAGACAGAAATTGGTCCAATAAAATATATTACCTCACAAATTTTTTTCTCTGTAATATCCTGGGACTGACACAGCTATAACAACAGTGCATATACCAAAGTGCATGTGTAAGTGAAACTTATTTCTGGACTCTGCTAGGAATACAGGCCCTGCTCCTGCAGCTGGAACCAAACAGGCAGATGCTTATGTCCACATATAGCCCTATTGAAGTCAGTTTGGTAACCCATTTGGGTTCAATTGCAGGATCAGGACCACAAAGTCTTTCAGCTGGAAATCAAGGCAGAAAAATAACTAAATAGAAACTTTAAACCTAGCTATCAATTATAGGATAACTTAATCAAGGAGCAGATTTGGCAGAAAGAAAGGTGGTGGTACTCTTCCAAGCTCCGTCTTACAAGGTAAGCTCTGCCCAGGTGAGTTGGCAATATGAGATGTCACTCATTGCATCCGAAGAAGTGGGATGTAGCCCACAAAAGCTTATGCTCAAATAAATTTGTTAGTCTCTAAGGTGCCACAAGGACTCCTGTTCTTTTTACTCATTGCAGAGTGTGCAGATATTCAATATATGATCGTGTTCATTGTTTGGCTCTACAGAGCTCCTTCAACTGTGCTCTCCTTCCGTGTGGTTTGAATACAGCTTCCTTGGGCCAGGCTGCTTCTTTTATAGTGGGGGGAAATAAGTTGTGGTATCTCCCAAAAGCCACCCATGTGTTCTGCAACCACCTTCTTATGCGCTTGGCTCCTGCAAATTGAACAGAGCAGTTCCTTTAATGAGGATATCTCCACTGAAGTTCCAGACTGTCTGGGGAGCAGTGGAAAGTCCTTCTACATCTTACATTTACTCTCAGATCTGGAAGATCTTCATGGTCTGGTGTGGCACCAGGAGCATTACTGTCTTATTTTGCTCACCCTAGTATGCTTTGCATTTCTTTGTCCCTGTTCAAGAAGGGTTTCAAAGGCAAGTGATTCATCAAGCAATCCCTCAGCAGGACTTGAACCTCCTCTCCCAGTTTCTGATGTATCCCAAATTTGAGCCTTTGTGGTAGACTTCTTTCCTTTAAGATGGCCCTACTTATTGCAGTGACCTAAGCCAAACGAGTGAGTAAATCAAATTCTCATAATCTCTCTCCCTTATTCTTCTCTCTTTACAGAAGGGCATTTTTGTTGTTTTGGCTTTCTCCAGAACTTGTTCCCAAGTGGATAGTCAATTTCACCTGAACAATTTAGTCTTAGCACTCCCTTTCTCTATCCAAATCTGGTATTTTCCCCACCACACAATGCCAAGAGGCTGCATTTGGTGGATGTAAGCAGGTCCTCAAGTTTTATCATCCCTGTTCTCAGAACTTCAAAAAATTAAGGTAACTGTTTCCTTGCTTTGAGGGTTACAAGAACAAGTCGCTGTTGCTATGTGGGTCTGAGACTGCATTCTCACAGGGTTTGACCAGTCTGGTAGCCTGTCAGATGCTGTTTGGCTAGAGAAGCTGCCCCTTTATAGACTGCATGCTTAGACACTAATATCCAAGGTGTGTAAAGCAGTGACCATGATCATCTCTTCATTCCTTTTTATGTCACTATCAACTGGGCCCCTCTGCTTCTCAGGGTGCCTTCTTTGGCTGCAGGTTCTTGTCAGCAGCAGAATTTGGCAGTTTTGCCTCCCAGGATTGCTATTTGCTAATAAACTGTCTGTCCTTTTAATCCACTGTCGTAGGAGGAAAGAAAAAAGTATGTACAACAAGAGAAAATTTACTTATCATTAATTGTTTGTCTCACTCTCTCTCTTCTACCCTACATCATACCATCCTCCTTGTTGGCTGGTGTGCTGCTGCTTACTTTATTTTCTTGTAGGCTGTTTCTTTCTATATTTCTCTAGCTGGAGAGATTGTTCTTGGTCAATCTTATAATAACCAGCAATAGGGTTTCAGAGCTTTTCACACTCTTTGCTTCTCTAGTGGTAGCATTATAATACTCTGTTCTGTAATCTGCTGTCCATAGAGAAGAGATTGTGACATACAGAATTACCAGTAAGTAATTTTTCCTTTTCTTATGTACATTTGCAAACTTCCAGTTGTAACACAATTTTAAGTCCTTCAAATATAATTATAAGTAATAAGTCTGAGCACTTCAGTAAAAAATTACAATGCACCAATTAACACTGAAATTATAATTATCAAAAACATTAAGCATATTTCTTAAAATGAAAGCACCACCATTCTTACATCATTTAAATACCATCTGTTTTCTTATAAAATATTACATTTTTTATAATCTTTGTCTGTCTTTTAATTATCTGTGATTTCCTAGGTAACCAGGTTCTTCATATTCTGAAATAACACCTGTAGGAGAATTATTGCTGGACCTTCTTTCTTCTTAGTTTTTTTTAACTTAATTGCTTTGTTTGTGTGTTAGTGTGATCTGAAAGCTTGACAATGCTGGAGCCTGAAACCCTTTTATTTACTTACAGAACAGCACCACCACGGCTACTGCTCATGCAAGCTTTGCTATTGGCTGTGCTTGTGTCTCAAACGTGACTTAAAGGGACCTCTGCCAGAGGGGAGAAGAGTTTAGACTTCAGCTCTGTTCAGGGCTTTGTATCTCTCCTGCCACTACCACTGTCAGGAGTAGTGACCTAGTTATGTGATGTGGACATTATTCATGAGGACTGAGAACACCAACTTATTTTACAGTCGCTTCTGACTTGCCAACAGCACGTAGAGATTTCAGTCATTTTTGACAGGTGGTGAATTCAAGCTAGCAGCTTTGAGCAGAAAGGCTCTCTATCCCATTATCTATCCCTTCCATGAACTCCCATTTTATTCCTAATTCTTTTTTAGAGTTGATGTGGCTCAAATAATGGTAAATAGACCTGGAGGGGTGTTATGGTCTCTCTTATGTGTCTCAATTATACACCAGAGTGCAGGGCCTGGGACAAATCAGCCTGTATGGGCCCCCCTTAACATTTTTTATACAGGTGAAATCTGGTGTGGGGAGGGGACACCAGTGCTGGGGGGTGAGAAACAATGTAGAGTCACAGGGTGGCACCTGTCCTAGGGACAAGGGGGTCCCTTGTGCTGGGGGGTCCCAGAAACGGAGGGGCAATGGATGGGGTGAGCCTGGCACTGGTGTCTTCTGGCCACAGTGGGATGCTGGTGGCTGGTGTGGCGGCGGGCGGGCTGGGGTCACTGCTGCCATTGCTGGAGGCTGAGCCCAAGGCCGCAAAAGAAATACAACACGCGCTTCCTGTCGCTGAGTGTGGGCCTGACCTCTGCTGCTGGTGTCAGGCCCTCTGCTAGCCACCTGGGCCGGCTTGGCCCCCTAACCCCAGCCCCTGGGCTGGCCTGGCCCCCCAGGCACCCCTAAGCCCACTCCCCCTGAGCTGGCCTAGCACCCCCTGCACAACACATGCTGAGGCATGAGGCCCGGAACACTTGCCACGATTTGCCATACCCAAAGGCTGGCTCTGGATATAGGGCCCATTTCTTTGTGTTTATACAGGCCTGCCACTGTAGAGTCATAGTCTAGTGACTGGGGTCCTCATCCCTACTCCATCTAAATAAAAATAATTGCTACTCTTCCAGCGAGAGGGGGAAGCCACCCATCTAGGCTGCAGGTGTGTTTGTAATTCTACAGTCATCCACACACACTGCAGTGCAATGTAACAAAAGTGCTCATCTGTTCCTCCACCCTCCCTTGCACTACAGCCTCTTTTATTTCCATTATGCTGAT
This sequence comes from Terrapene triunguis, assembly GCF_002925995.2. Lineage (NCBI taxonomy): Eukaryota > Metazoa > Chordata > Testudines > Emydidae > Terrapene > Terrapene triunguis. Next base: position 27,693,587 of record NW_020664440.1, read on the forward strand.
TATTTCATACTGGGGACAGCAGTTCACCAGCCGATTCTTTGGTGGGTGGTTGGGTTTTTTAAGAGAGGGGGAAGCTGCAAGTGGTTTGAGACTTACATCTAACAGGCTCAGCCAAGAGAGAAAAAATTCATTGTCCCTAGAGGCGGAGAGTCGGTGGTTGGGAGCATCATGCTGTGCACACGCTGCAGCAAGTCCCAACTACCTCTAGGAGTAGGCTGCTGCCTTGAATATGCTGTGATCGGCTTCTCCATCGAGCCTGCTCCCCTCTTCCATCTGCTCCCTCGCCCCCTTGGGCACCCCAACCTGCTCCGGCACCCCCCACGTTAATCCTCCATCCCTTACCTCCGATCTATTCCTTTATGCCCCCCACCTGCTCCTCAGCGTCCCACCCCCAATCTGATCCTCCCTGCCCCTGAATGCCCGACGTCCGCTCCCCCCACGCTCGGGATAAGGGCACCGGGCAGGGCCGCAGCTTCCCTGGGCGTCGCTTCTCCACGGGTGGGGAGGTGGGGGCGCTGGACACGTGCTGCTCGCGGCCGCCCCAGGAGCCCGGGGTGAAGCCGGCTGGGGCCGGGTAGACGCGAGCCCGCTCATTGTTCCCCGAGGCGGGTCTAGCCGGCGACCCACGCCCCCGGCCCTCCTCATTGGCTGGCGGAGGCGCCCGGAGCTCGGGCCGCTCAGCAGAGAGCGAGGTCCATTGACAAAAGCGCCGGGCGGCCGGGCTGGGGGCGGCCGCCTGCAGAGGGAAAGTGCCTGCTGCTGCTCCGGAGTGGAGGGGGCGTAGGCTGCTGGGGCGGCTCCCCGGCTCTGTAACCCTCCAGTGATTGTTAGCGGGGATCAGGGGGAGCCGGCCCCAGGCTGCGCTGGGCAGGTGGAGGCTCGAGGCAGCGGCTGCAGGGAGGCGAGGGCTGCGAAGAGGGGGCGGCGGCGGTGCTAGGCTACTGGAGCCGGAGCCCTGCGGCCGGGCGCGCCCGGTCCCTTTCCATGGCTGCGAGGAGGGGCGGCCCCCCCTTGGAAGGTGAGTAGCCGGCTGTGCAGCGAGGGGGGGTTGGGCCCGCAGGTGAGGCAGCAGCTCCATTGTGCAGCTGGGGCACCTGCACCCGGCTGGCGCATTCGGCACGCCGGGAACGTGCGGACCCAGCTGGCAGGCAACCGCCGCCGCCTCCTGTTTGATGCCCCCCTCCCCCCGCTGCAGATGCGGTGCTTGTGCCATGCATGCCCCCCCCCCCCGCCGCCAAGGCGCAGGATTAACGGCACGGACCCCCTCGCTCCGACTGCTGCGGCAGTCGCGGCCTCTGTGGGCTGGTTCGGCGGTATTGGCCTCTGCTCCAGCCCATCACCCTCTGGCTCTGTGGAGTCCCAATATGGCTTTGCGGCGAGGAGCTCTCTGCCTGCAGCATCGCTGATGGGCGAGCCACAGCGGGCGGGGGAGGGAAAGGGGGCAAGTCCGTGGGGGGGGGGCGCGAGGGGAGCCTCGTGGGGGGTTGCAGTGCGCGTGGAGACCTAGGCGAGGAGGAGGAGGGGCAGCGTGGCTGCGGAAAGGGGCCAGCCGGCTGGGAGGGCGGGGCTGCAGGCTGAGGGGGGAAAGGGGGTGCGCGCGTGGGGTGAGCAGGTTTCCCCAGGGCCGGGCTCTGGGGAGCGCGGAGGCGGGGTGCAGGGCCGGGGCTCGGGGCGCTGGTGGCCGCGGCTGCGTCAGTGCGCTGCGCTCTGCCCCGCAGGTGACCGGGCCGGGGCCCCGCACGCGGACGGACCATGGTGACTTCCCCGCTCCGGGGACAGCGGCGGCGGCAGGAGCCGGAACCTCAGCGCTAATGGAAACTGGGTGCGCTGCCAGCTCGGCACCTCCGCGGGGGGGCGGCGGCGCGTCTCCAGCTGCTGCCCGGCCCCCGCCAGCGGACGGGAGCGCGGCCGTCGGTGGGCTCGGCAGCCGGAGCGGGGCGGGCATGGAGACCGCTGCGGTGCCGGAGAGGGGCCCGGCCCCTGTCCCCCCTCCCCGCGGGCCCGGCGCCAGGGAGCCCAGAGCCGGCCACCTGCGGTTCCTGCGGAGGAGCGTGGTGGACTCGGACCAGGAGGAGCCGCCTCTCGAGCTCTCCGAGGCCGAGCCGCGCAGGATCGTCCTGATCTCCAAAACCAGGAGGATCATTGCGGAGAGGGCTAAGGAGCGGCACGGGGAGGCCGAGCTCGAGCCCGCTGCGACCGAGCCCGCTGCCGAGCCCGCAGGGGCCGCCCCCGGGGTGCCGGCCGCGGCCGAGGAGCAGAAGGAGCCGGGCAGGGATGCGGAGAGGAAAGAGCCGTCGGACAAAGACCAGAGCAAGTCCAAGAAGGAGGAGCCCGAGGAGGAGGCCGACATGAAAGCCGTCTCCACCTCCCCCGATGGCCGGTTCCTGAAGTTTGACATCGAGCTCGGCAGGGGGTCCTTCAAAACGGTCTACAAGGGGCTGGACACAGAGACCTGGGTGGAGGTCGCGTGGTGTGAACTTCAGGTAAGTTGGGCTGGTCCTGGCCACCTCTCTGCTCTGAGCCCTTCTGGCAGCTAAGGACACAGCCTGTGCCATCCACCGACCTGCAAACGCAGCCTTTAGAGTCCCCACTGCTGATCCTCCTGCGTCTAACTATAGCAGGAGGTTTTCATTGGCTCAGAATCTGCCACCTTATGTAGGCTCCTGCCTGCCTTAACCCCCTGAGCACTGGGCTTGATCATTGACATTTCTGGCAATGTAATGGGCTAAGGATGAGACTGATGAGAAGGTCAGGAGTTCTTCCCTTGACTGCCCAAAGATTGTCAGAAGAGGCTTCAGGGGGTAGTTATATGTCACTCAAACTGACACTTGAGACATCCGTAACTTGATTTAGCAGGAGTCTAGCTGTAACTTAAAAAATACATAAAAGATCTTAAAATACAATTGCAGCAAATAGGTTTACTTCCTTTACAAATCTAAACACGGGGGTTGGAGGTCTTGGGTCTCTTCCCACTGAAACCTCCTATTTTGAAAGGGTTATTAAGCTGTCACAAACTCATTCTGAATTGAAACTTGGGAAGCACTTTCTAATCAAACATGCCTTATATTTTTGGCCATATCTGAGTTAGTCTTTCAGCAAAGTCAAAAATTTGTGGATTCAGATGTCTTTTAGAACAAATGCAACTGAAGTTGTTTCCCCCACTCTAGTATCTCTCTTATTTTTTTAAGCCTTTGAGCCCTGTAGGGTGAAATAGTACATTAATAAAACTAATTAAAGGCCGGAGACTCTTCAGTTTCTGGGCATAGACACTACATTCTTTTAACTATTCCTGTAATTCTTTATATTTTTCATACAAACTTATATGCACCACAGACAATGTGGGTTATATAAATTGCAACATGATGTACCCCAGTTTTTTTGGTGAAGTTTTTGGTATCTGTTTCCTGACTCCACCTAGGTTATTAATATACATTGACATGAGACCTAAGCTGTTGTGACTTTTTCGATCCTTAGGTTTTTTTTCTTTTAGTGAGATCTTCTTTCTAGACTACCTCTTAAACTAGGTTGTGTTGTATAGATTTTGCTGGGGCACTGACATCTGTACCTCAAATTGAGCCATGGCACTAATCCTGCATTCCTTGTGCACCCAAAACTCCCACTGAATACAGGATCAATCCTCCTGCTATAATAGTGTTTAAGTACAATTAGTAAAGGATAGAGAATGGAAGCCCTGATTCTGAAAATCAATGTAAACTCTACTTTGTCTCCTGTGATAGGCAGACAAGTGGACATACAGCCTTGCCACTTTGGTTGATTTTATTGTATGGTATCTTGTAATCCATTGCAACCCCATATTGTTTAATTAAATGTATAGGGAATACTTATCTCAATTTTTTCATTTGAATTTCTGCTTTTAAGAGCCAGTAAAATAAAAGCAACTTGCTTTACTTGTATTGCTGGGTTTTTTAAAGGGCTGCAGAGCCAGTATTGTGGTATATTGCAGCAAGAGAAGTAGGAAAAAAGGCAAGATAGAAAAGGTCCCAGTAGCATGTGGGAGACTGTACAAGAAACAGGGGAGAAGCTGCATAATTGACAATTGGAGAATTTGTCAAGCTGCATGCTGCTGGGAGGAAAAGAGAAAGCATCATCCCAAGCCAGCTTTGTCATTCCGGTTTGGGTTAGGTTGGAGGGTGCAAAATATTAGCGTGTTTAAGTTTTTTTTTTTATTCTGATAACTAAAGGTTCATTTAAAAATATTTTCTAGATGTTCTCTTTAAGTGAATGTTTGGATATAATGAAAGGCCAAGATCTGACGATCTTATTGTGGCCCATGTTGTGCAAATTCTGTCACAACAGAACAGTCACCACAGTTTGGAATTCATTTTACTGTCAACTTTGCTTTAACTCTGCTTTATTAGAGTAATATTTAAATCTCTATAATAGATTGACTATCCATAGCTGCTTAGAAAGATCATTATGTCAGAAAATAGATACTTTACAAATTGTAATCTTCTGGTAATCTAAATCCTCCATGAATCTTTACAATTGGGTACAGTAAGCTACACTGTGAAATTTCACTAGTCTGTTTTTACCCCTCATTTTATTTGGGTAGGAGAGCTTGAATGTGCTCCTTTGTGGAGAAGGTGTTAAGAGGGTTAAAAGCCAGATTACCCGTATAGCTCAAAATGTCTTTTATGGAAGAATATGTAATCATTACTTTGCCTTCCATTATAAACCAGAGGTACCGCTCGTTTCAAATCTGATGGAGCCACTAAACATTGTTTCACCCTTTTCCACAGACTTCTTTCTATAATTGAGAGGTTTAATTTTTGGACTAGACAAATACAGGAAAAGTGATAAGAATTCATCAGGGTATTTCTGGCTGCCACGTCTAACAAATCAGTGTCAATTAGTTGTATAGCTTTGACGGTAATGTTGGAGAAGGGTCAGCTTCCAGGAGATGTCAGATTTTCAAGTTACTTTTGAAACTAGTTTTGGATTAATGAAGTGTAACTGAGTGGTGACTGCAGGGTTTTGTTAAATATATTTTTTTAGTGTCAGGCCTATGTTCTCAGCCTTTATTTGCAAGAGAAGCAAATAGCTAGCATTATACATTGATGGAGTTATGTATTACATTTATAATCCTGAGTTACATGCAGTTTATGTCTAAGATCGACATTTCTAAGTAGTCATGCTTATTTACAACATTTTGAACATTTCTACATGTACCTGGTCAATTATACTTGGTTCTGTTTTTACTTCTCTATAGAAACATGGTCAGTTGCAAGTGGCAACCATCAATGATACAAAACCATCATTACCCTACAGTTGAAAACATAAAATGTCTATCTTGATATTTTCATACCGCAGAAAGCAATTTTTACATTGCTGTATTTGAATGTTACATCTGTAGATTTCTTTTAGGGGAAATGCACACGTGTACTTGTCTTTTTTCCCCCAGTGAGATACCTACATTTCCATGCTGATCAGTTGCACTCCTTCAATCTTGGTTACAGTACATACAGTCAAAATCATAAATACCGGGAGGTTTTTAAAGGTATGATCATATCACAATTATACATGAAGCTTAGAGAATGAGAGCCAATGGAACACCTCTGCTATATGTAACTTGATTAGCTTTCAATGAAGATAAAGTAGGACAGAGAAAAGTTCTGCTTTGGCAAAGTGATGCAGTAAATGATACTCTTCATGTCTCTAACTTGATTTTTCTAAGTCTGACCCACAAGCATGTACCCCTAATATATTTCAATTTATCTTCTCATAGATTGAGTTTCCAAGCAGCCATCACTCCTTTGTCCTTGCTCAGCTTTTTTTCAGTCCAATCATGGTTTGTTTGTTTTTAAATCTAGATGAAAGCTTTGTGAGCCATTTTTGAGATCTCTGTATACTACACCACTGGAAAAGTTTTTCAATAAGTTGATTTTAAGTAAACTTTAACTCCAAAGAATTATATATTTATTTTGTAGTGTAACTATGATTGAAGAGATGTGCTAAAGATGTAGAATTGGAATCCTGGATAGGTTCAGGTTAAAAGTTGAATTGAAACTAGGGTTTCAGTTTGCCTGAGCAAGATATTAAGATTTTAGCCAAATCTTAACTAGAAAATAGACAACTTTACTATGTTGAATCTAGCCTGGAACTTAAGTATTGGCGATGGTATTTGTGTGCTTGCTGAAGTTTGAAAGGGTTCAGGTTCTTGTTTTTGCCCTCCTCTAGTTAACCGGTGGCACATTCTCAGTATACAGCTGCAATTCAGAATAGCCATATTTCAAAATGCTGTGCCTTCTAACTATAATCTCAGTTTATGAGCAAGGAATGTTACAGTTTGCCAATACGCAGGTTAAACATTCTTTTTGGATAGATGCATGCCGACAAGCTTGAAAATATAAGTCCCTTTTTGGGACTTGTAGAAAAATTCTGGGGGAGGCCATGTACAGACCTACATCACTGAGTAGTCCTCACTAGTGCTCTTCAGTTCCTATTTTGATTCTGATCACTGAGGTTTCTATGTAGAGCTTTTTTTGTTTGTTGTGCCACTGTTGCAAAATTAGTAGGGAAAGAGGACATCCTTTGCTTGTCCTCCTTTCAAAGATGAAAGGATCAGAGAAGTGGCTCCTTATCACCAGTGAACATTATTAAAGCACCCCCCTCCCACTTAAAATGGTTGTCCAAGGCCAAAGTCTTATTTTGACTCCCCCCTCTTAATTACATTTTGAAGACCTCCTGTACCTATATTAGTGGACTTTTTTAACAGGCTTGGCAAGCTGGTCAGATAATGTCAGTTGACTACCAAATATTCCAGCAAGAATCCCCTACTGTAGGTATCAACAACGTACCATTTTGGTTGCATCATGGTGCCATCTGTAGCAAGCCTACTTAAATGTTGTGATCACTCACTTTACTACATGCTAATGCCACTGGGGGGAGGGGGGAAAGGTAAATAAATTAATTGCAAGTTGAACATCTTGATTGGCTGGAATTTTCTAGAACAAACATTGTATGTATGTTTATTTGGCCTGGTATACAAAGTACATTGCTGTTTACAAAGCATATTAAACAAGATAAAAGAATGTACCAGCCCCAAAGAATTTACATTCTAAACTGACTAGACAAATATACAGAAATTAATTCAGAAGGGAGTGGGAGAGGGAGAAGAGGGTTCAATCATTAAACCTCCACCCCAACACAGAGAAGAGATTCGCAGCCATTAAGCTGCTTGAAGAGTTGGCCTAATTATCATAGTCATTTTTAAATGCACTTTTCTTCTTTTATAGTTGCTGTGTTTAATTTCATTTTTCTGTAGCTGTTCAGTCTGGAATAACTTACGTTTAAATGCTAAAAAGTAATAATTCTTTCTCGTATAATTTTGTTGTTGCATTTTCTGAGCTGAAATAGTTCAGATAAGTACACTGCTTTTTGTAATTAGGCATTAGGATCTATCAAAGGCTAAGCCTATTGGTGAGCATAAAGTCTTTTTTCTTTTATGTCACTGTTCTAATAAACTAGTGCTTTAAAATATTTCACCTGTGTGTGTGTGTGTGTATGTATGATATATAAATTTTTTTTTTTTTTTTTTTTTGACCAGTCAAATGCCCAACCCTCTCCACCAATGTGTCTGGACTGCATTGGATATATTCTAAAGGCTGATACATGCCTTAGTGAAATAATTGACTTGATTAGAAATGTTTCAGAGTAGCAGCCGTGTTAGTACTTGTGGCACCTTAGAGACTAACAAATTTATTTGAGCATAATCCGAAGAAGTGGGCTGTAGCCCACGAAAGTTTATGCTCAAATAAATTTGTTAGTCTCTAAGGTGCCACAAGTACTCCTGTTCATTTTGATTAGAAACGCAACTCAGGTGATTCATGTTGTCATGACTTTCCTTTTAGGGTATTAGTCTGAATTAAAGAACTGTAAGCACAATTTGCAATATTTTGAGAACCAACAATGTTGATTTTCTTTTATACATTTGTACTCCTTTGATATATTCTTTGCATAAGAAGCTCATGCCAGGTTAGCTGATGACTAACTGATTTTAATATTGTGTTTTTCAATATTCTACTGTTGCACATGAGATTAGGTTTAAGATTTTAATTCAAAGCATTAACTCTGGATCCATGTGCATTTGCTAATCTTTGTTTCCAAGGGTGATATTTGTCTTTAAAGCTCAGCTTACAATTTGGAAACTGAAAATTACTTAAATGGAACAAATCACCTACAAGAACGATCATGTATTAATACCAGCTTCTTACTTTTTAATGAAAGGAAGACATAGGGTTTATCTTTCATTTAATTAAACATTTAATGCTGAGTAGTAGAAAATATTCAGCATGATGCTAAATGGGACCACTCTTGAATTATTAAAATGTAAGAGGAAAAAAGTTCAATACATGCAACAAAATGTCAGTGTTCCAATTAGTCTTCCAAATGCTAACGAAGGCCTTGATCCTGCAAGGTGATTATGTGGGTGGAATCTTGTGTTTGTGAGGAGCCCTATTCAAGGGAGGAGGTCACTGAATGGGCAACTTTAATAGTTGCAAGGTAATTCTTGTTTGTATATCATTGAAGGTGTGTTTGATATCTCCAGTTAATGAGCAGCCACAGATATAACTCAACAAACTGTTACATTATCTGAAAGGTGGTTGAAGTGCAACTGTCTATTCTGGATAGAATCGTTTTTCATTGTTGCATTAGCTTGGTGTTCGTACAGCTCATAAAGGCTGACATCTATTTCATTTATTGACTCGGGGAAAAGGCTGTAGATACTTAATAGGCTAATACTATCAATTAAAATGACTTCATAGTCTGAGGTCTGGTCTATACTACCCGCCTGAATCGGCGGGTAGAAATCGACCTCTCGGGGATCGATTTATCGCGTCCCGTCGGGACGCGACAATCGATCCCCGAATCGGCGCTCTAACTCCACCAGGGGAGGTGGTAGTAAGCGCCGCCGACAAAAAGCCGCAGAAGTCGATTTTGCCGCCGTCCTCACAACGGGGTAAGTCGGCTGTGATACGTCGAATTCAGCTACGCTATTCACGTAGCTGAATTTGCGTATCTTAAATCGACTCCCCCCCTGTAGTGTAGATGTAGCCTCTATTAGCAGGACTAGTTTAGAAAATGTTCTTAGTGGAAAGTAGGGAAACCTGCATCTTGGGGGTTCTAAATCTGTATTAAGACTTTCTCAATAACATTACAGTAACTTTCAACCAGACTAGCTTTATCTGAACTTCACGATAACTCTTGAAAGGATGATTTCTATTAAGTTTTGATTGTTAGTTAATTTAATGGAACTTCATTTTTGAAAGAAATAAGTCTAAATTTTATTTAGTATGTTAATATGAAAACAACACTCGAACTTGTACAGCATAAAGTGTTCACATGTTGGTATAGCTATCAGTGCCATTAGAAAGCTAGGTAAAAATGTGGTATTAAAATACCAATAAATTAGATTGTCTTTGCTGGGTTTGAGAAGCATTTAAATTGAAACCCATAGCAAGTAGAGCTGAGCCAAATCTCAGATACTTACTTAGAATTTAATTAAATTTGACTTATTATTTTCAAGTGCAAAAATAATTTTATATATATTTTTTTTAATCAGCTAGATATATAGAGAGTGTGATTGAGCTGGAAACTTAAATTCATAACTTTGCTAGACACTAAAATTCATGGGCTTAACAGAGAACCTGGATTTATGGCTGATTACAACAATCTGTAACCCACTAACCCTCCTTTTTGTCTTACGACCACGAGGGTATAAACGGGCCACTTCACTTTGCATGGTCCCTTAGAATATGTACTATCTGTTCAACCTTGTATTTAGCTGTGACACGGAGTACCTTTCCCAGACCTGAGGAAGAGCTCTGTGTAGCTCGAGATCTTGTCTCTCACCAACAGAAGTTGGTCCAATAAAAGATATTGCCTCATCCTCCTTGTCTCTCTAATATCCTGGGACTGATGTGGTTACAACACCCCTACATACAGCTATATATTTGTCTAGTAAAAACATAAACTGTGGATGTATCTGAGATTTAGTCTGGTGAAATATAGATAAGAGGAAAATGGGTGAAAATTACTACAATTTTGTCTGCAATGAACTCTGCCCCCTTTGCTCATGTATTGTCCATAGTTGGTAGAGAAACATTTTTAGGCCTAAAGCATAGCTGCAAGGCTTGTTCTGCTCTATGTAAACTTTTATGCAAATATTTAATGTGCTAATTTGCGTATTTACAAATCTGCATATGACCTTAAGCTTATGGTCAATATGCTCTTCCTTGAGCAGTGATGAGGACGGGACATGGGAACAAATCTTGGTAGCTTGGGCTAGGATAGCTACTTAAAGGGGGTGAGAGGGTCAGTCTGGGGAGTAACTGGATGAGTAGCTACTGGAACAGCTGGAGGTTAGGGAGCTCTAGATGAGGCTGCTGCATGGTGGGGGGGCAGTAAATGCAGGGACTCCTGGATGATTTGGTGGGAATAGAGGGTCCTGGGTGCTACTGGAGGGAATGGTAGAGCTCCTGGGGTGCAGTTGACTGCTCACTCAGGGGTTGTGGGTTGGGGAAAGCCTAGTGTAGCGGCCTTCAGGGATCAGTGAGAGGCAACTTGAGGCTAGTATTGGGAGAGGGGCGGAGGGTGTCACCATCTTCTCCAGGCACCTTCCCCTTTCTCTCCAGCTGCCATTGGCATCTCTGGACTACTCCTTGCTGGCACCAGCAGGAGCAGGGTGCCTGGTTGTCTGCTCGGTAGGTGCCAGTAGCTACTAGCATCCAAAAAAGCAGAACTGCAGGGAAATGTGGATGGGTGATATCTGAGCTGGGCTGTGGGAGTATGGACATAGCTGCCAAATGCTTGACTGTCAGGCGGGATGTGATGCTGGGCAGCCCTGCAGAAGGGGTGAGCTTCAGTGCTCTGAAATGTGAGTGGTTCAGTCAGTCGGTGTGTGGGGAATACTGGAAGTGTCCATTCAGGAATGCGGAGTTAGTATTTTGTTTTCCATTTAATAACTAAGTTTGGAGGTAAAAGTGAAGCTAGAGTTGCAGACCCATCACTGCTTGGAGTGCTGTGCATACAGCTCTGTAAAGAATACTAGGGTTAAACAAGCGTGAGTGTGGCTTCCTTCCTATCTACCCTCTAATGTCTGGGGGCCTCTACCAAAGTCTGGACGAAACGTGGCTGCAACATGGGTTGGAGGCCTCCAGAGTTAGAGGAAGAATAATCCTGTCCATCTCTTGCTGCTGCTACCCACCTCTGAGACTGAGTTATGGCGCGTAATGAACCTCTTGCCTGTTCCTCCTTGGGCAAGGTGGGTTGATTACAAAGCAATTTAAATTGTGATTTAAAGGAGCAAGCAAGAAACCTTGGTTTAAAAAAAAATCAATTTTAATTGTGTTTTGCATTTGTACTTTATTTTCTGAAAGAGGTGGATTCTCAGTGATTGGTAACCATTAAATTGTGTTCATTTACAACTAAACATAGCTTTGCACTAAAGTGATGCTTCTTTTTGCTAGCCAGGATTATGCATTATATCTACATTCTTTTATTTTATTCAGACTCTTAATTTTTTGTTTTTGTTATGGTAGAAAATTGTGAATGATGCATTTTTTTATTCACTAGATTAATTTTTTACCTGTAATTTGTGTCAAGCCCTATTTGGATGGAAATTCAAATTCAATTAATAAAGCACAAAAACAGCATTTATTGAAATTATGTATCCAGCACATTTTCTCAAAACATGTTTTGCTTTTAAAACATATATTAAGCAATGGAAGTATTATTGCTAGTTAATTAATTGAACTGTATCAGAGGGGTAGCCGTGTTAGTCTGAATCTGTAAAAAGCAACAGAGGGTCCTGTGGCACCTTTAAGACTAACAGAAGTATTGGGAGCATAAGCTTTCGTGGGTAAGAACCTCACTTCTTGCATCTGAAGAAGTGAGGGTCTTACCCACGAAAGCTTATGCTCCCAATACTTCTGTTAGTCTTAAAGGTGCCACAGGACCCTCTGTTGCTTTTTAATTGAACTGATTATTTGATCAACATGTCTTTCAAGGTTTTAGAACTAGTAGATCTCATCACCTTGCACCTATATTTTATTAGTACGTTGGAAGAGGAAAATAAGATTTCCTGCTTTTTCAAATCCCACTTGGTTTCTTAGCTTAGAATGAACTAGTCTTTGAACTGGAACTAGCTGAATAGACTGGAATGCATATTCTCTCTGCACCTGCAGAAGAGGCTACTGCTGTCAAAAGCTGGTTTAGTATTTCAATGAGCTGTGATTCCAGGTCATTAGCCAATGACTTCCCCCAGTTCAGTGATTTGACTTCAAAACTTGGCAGCAGGTACGTACTACTTAATTTACATTAAATACAAAGAAATTATATTATTTTAATATTTTATAATAAATATGAGCCTTAACCTAGGTTGTCAATTTCAAATTTAGTATTTAAAAGGTTTATTAAAAAAAATCTGATTTAAAAATTTGTATCCATGTTGTCCCTAGGCCTACTTTGGGGTTACCAAGGAGTGTAGATTCTTCAGTGTCCACTCCTGCAAACCATAAAAGGCTCGTCCGGCCTCACCTTGAAGGATGAGGCCAGTGGTTAAGGCACTAGCTTCAGACTCAGGAGACTTAGGTTCAAGTCTCAACTCCGCCATAGCCTTCCTCTATGACCTTGGACATGTTGCTTAGTTCATGTGCCTCAGTCTCCCTCTCTGAAATGGGGATAATAGCACTTCCCAACCTTACCAGGGGTGTTGTTAAAGATTGTGAGGAACTCAGATACTGCCCTAATGGGGGGCCATATGAGTACCGCAGATAGCAATCTCTTTCCCTACACCCCCAGATGGACACTGTGAATCTCTCCTGGGGCCTCTCAAAGCCAAACTCTCATGTAAATCTTGGGAGGTGAAACTGACAGTCCTGTGAAGCATTAGTATATTTGGAGGTAGGGGGTGGGGCCCAGTCTTCGAGTTGAGAAACTGACTCCCCGCAGTCTGAATAAAATAGGCTTGTGTACCACTTTCAGTCTAGTCAGGTCTCTGAACCAAAATAGGTTAATGGTGACTAGCAGACTTTAAGGCTTGTGGGAGTTCAGGAGCTGAGCCTCAGGAAAGGGGCTTATGAGCCTTTTGGGTGCTTAAGGGAATTCTCTCCTCCTACAGATTTGTAAACCCACAGGAAGTGGGGGAAGGCCCGCTGATGGTCCTGGGTTGTGCTCTTGCAGACCATTTCTTCCTGCAGACCTCAGGATATGCATAGAGAGAGAAAAATGGCAAAAGCATAAATCTTGGAAGGAATCACGGGGTCTTCCTTCCCCACTTCCTGTGAACCTCCTTTGGTTTGCATCATGGAAGAAGCCCAAGCCTCATGACCCTTAAGTAGCTGTGACCCAGCGACCTCTTGGTGCCAACTGGCAGAGGGGGTGCATGGGGTTTTACAGGGATCCCCTGGGTCAGATATATGCATAATCACATTCACTAAAGCAGGGGTCGGCAACGTTTGGCATGCGGCTCGCCAGGGTAAGCACCCTAGCAGGCCGGGCCAGTTTATTTACCTGCTGACGCGGCAGGTTCGGCCAGCACATCCCTCGCCCGCGCCGCTTCCCGCCGCCCCCATTGGCCCGGGACGGCGAACCGCGGCCAGTCGTGGCCGCAATCAGCCGAACCTGCCCGTCAGCAGGTAAATAAACTGGCCCGGCCCGCTAGGGTGCTTACCTTGGCGAGCCGCGTGCCAAACGTTGCCGACCCCTGGACTAAAGGGTGGCATGTGAGGTCTCTATTGAGAGCCAATAGCCCAGTAGTGGTCATAATCACTGCAAAAGCATGTATGGATAAGATTAAGGAGTTGGGTGTTTATACTGGAAATTATGGTCTTAAGGTCTTCCAGGTGAGGCAGGTCACCAGGAGATGACACACCTTGGACAGTCTCCTTTCAGACAGCAGGCAGGAGAGGCTTCTCTCTCTTGTTGGATTGTGTGTGTTGTGCATTGTCTCTCTCACACTAGGCATATTTGTATACTGAGCCAGATGCTGATTGCAAAATCTACAAGAAAGGAATAGACAGGAAAAAACAACTAGCAGGGGGGTGTCGTGCTTATGACTAAGATCAAAGAATTAGTCTGATATATCAGAGGGTGCAAACAGACACAAGATTTTTCTCCTGGGAGGCATGACTTGTCTGATGAATGGAAGATCACAGCCAAGTCTGTCTGGAAGGACTTTGGGTGAGCATTACTCTGTAAGACAGGAAAGTAACTAGTTAAGTAAGCCTAGGTTCTAGAATGTGTTATGATTTTACTTTATTTGTAACCATTGTTTCCAATACTTGTGCTTGCTGTCACTGGAATCTCTATATTTTGTGTTATAAACTTTCACTTGTTTTCGCTATAAACATATCTAAGTGCTGTGTGTCAAGCAGAGTGGTGATTTGAGGTGGAACTGGTAAACTGGGGTATATTGCTTCTTTGGGAGAAGCAGATCTGTGAGCACTGCCAGTGCTCAGTGGAACAGGGGCTGGACCCTCCAGGGAGAAGACACTCAGAGAGCTCAAGGACTGGAATGTGCCTATTGCTAACTTGTAGAGAGAACAAGACCTGGGGAGGTCTAGAGAGGTGTGCTTGTGTTGCCTATGGCCGATAGCGTTGGAGACCTGACCCTAGGTAGGCACAGACAAGGCTTCCTCACACTAAGGGCAGATAGTAACATGGTGCTTCACTGTCCTGGGTACCCCCCGGGAAGCATCACAGAAGTGCTCGGGGGGGTGGGAGGGGAAACTCCCGTACCATTCTCTAGGAGCCTAAGGCGGCTTGTTGCTTCCACACGTAAGCCATGGGAACTTCGTTGCTTCCTGCCCTGCTCTGGTGTCTTTTGTAGAAAAACAGCCACTAACAAGCCTCCCCAGGGATTGGTCTATGTTTTGAGGTCTGACTCATCAAGAACTTGGACTACAGACTTTTTAAAATGGCTATTTAGGTCTCTAGCAGTCACTTGACTTGCTCCAAATAAGCACAGCTCTGAAGTCAATGGAACTGTGCCCTCTTAAACTCTGCTTGCCATGTAAAAATAGTCTGCACGTATATATGTTCAGATTTAAAATACAAGTGGTGTATACATGGTGACATGACTTACAATAAATTTATTGCGTGCTGAACTGTACACTGTAATGTACCTCTTGGATCCTGGTTATTCGTAGGAATAATGGAAGACTCCTTTGACAGCCATTGTTGTGGGGATACACGTGTTACGGATTAAGCTACCAAGGAGAGAGTAACTGAAGTCCTAATGCCATCTGTTCTTCAGCTGTTTGTGCTATAGAGGGATACAAAACACTTATTCAGGAACTCGAGGAAGATAAGAGAGAGATGGACTCAAATAACATATTTTTGTCTACTTTCTGTAAACTTAGTTTGATCCATGTCCAAATTTGTTTTTATATGGAAAATTATACATTCTTAAAAAGGTATTTGATCCTTAGTGTCTTGTGACTTAAAACAAACAAACAAACAAACAAAAAAACAGGCTACCAGGGTTAGTTTACTTTTCTTTTGAGCAAGATAAACTAATTCCTTATCAGATCTAGTTCTGAGCATTTTACTCTAAGAAAATGGTTAAATAAGATGCCAAAAGGAAATGGGGCATCCCTCTGTTAAACTGTATTCTTCTTGCAACACCTTAAATCCGTTAACAGATGTACAGTTAACACAATTTCTGCTAACTTGTCTTTAATCCTATATTTTGAATCTGAAAAACAGCTTTAGTTCAAACTGTTCTGGAAACCAATTGGTTAGAACTAGTTCTTTCTTTACTTGGAATAATTTTTAACCTTCATGGATTTTACTAGAAACATACAAGTAAACTTTAATCTGTTGTACTAAAAATATACATAGTATACAGATATCAAAAAGCAATGACTTTTTTTGTTGTATTTTGCCTTTTCATTACCTCTTCGTATGCTGATGGCCTTGACACGATGTGATTCCTCAGTGTAGGCAGTTTCTGTCACTGGCTGCGGATCACCGTTGTTTGTGCATCTCAAATACATTAGAATTCATCGTGTAGTAGTGATGCAAGGACAGTTGAAGGCATTTTTTGCTTTAGCCAAAAGCAGCGGATTACTTACACTTTATGAAACAGAGAGCATTAATAAAAAGGAACAAATGCCAGTTTGCCACTTCAGAAATGCAGAGAACTAAATCTTTATTTCCATAAAAAATGTGAAATGAGTATCGCTATAGCGTGTCCTTGAAATGGATGTATTCCTTGCTCTTCTGGCATATGCTTTGAGGCTTATAATTATGATATTTTGACATATGAAGCAACTTTTAGCAAGGCTTTTCCAATTTGTTTAAATCTTTCAATCAAAGCAGCGTTTTGAGTTGACCTCTGCACTTGATGGAGTTAATACAGCTGAACTGGGTTTGCTAAGCTGAATCAATTTTGTCTATTAAAATAGAACTGTGTAGGAGAAAAACATGAAAGTCCGAGTTGACATACTATATTGTGCTGCAGAACTATACTGGTTTATTCCTTGTTGAAATATTTGGTAATGTCTAGATCTTGTAAAAGTACGTTGATTCCAAATGTTTGTTTGCATTGTTTTTGCTCTTCATTACTGAATTAAGGAAAATTGCTATTTTGCATGAATTTGAACTTGCTTTTCTTCCATTTCATAACAATGCTTCCTTTTGTCTTGGAAATTGCATTGCAGACAAAGCAAGTGTTGCATCAGTAAAACAGACTTGCTTTTCTCTCAATCAATCACTATAAAAGCCTATACTGCCCTTGACTTCTAATGGAGGACAAGAGCATGTATCTTTCTGGCAAACAAAGCAATTCTACACAATTATGTTAATGTTTTTGCCATGTTTCTTTTGGGAAATTTTAAGATTATATGTAAAAATATGCATTAAACATACCAACCACTATTCCTTTGCTTTTATCGATGTGATCATTTGTCTCAGTATGATACTAGGTATGATACAAACCAGAGTGTGTGGGGAGGAATAAAATGAGCTGGCAAGAGCTAGCTGGACTGCACCTTTGTAGCCTGTTAGTGGTCTTGGATCTTCATTCTGTATTCTGCCTTCTTTGTTACGTCCCTTTTGATATACAGTAACTCCTCACTTAACGTTGTAGTTATGTTCCTGAAAAATGCGACTTTAAGCGAAACGATGTTAAGCGAATCCAACTTCCCCCTAAGAATTAATGTAAATGAGGGGGTTAGGTTCCAGGGAATTTTTTTCACCAGACAAAAGACTATATTATATTTTATTTATTTTTATTACACACACACACACACACACACACACACACACACAGTATAAGTGTTAAACAATTTAATACTGGTACACAGTGATGCTGATTGTGAAGCTTGGTTGAGGTGGAGGAGTCAGAGGGTGGGATATTTCCCACGGAATGCCTTACTGCTAAATGATGAATTAGCAATTGGCTGAGCCCTCAAGGGTTAACTCTCGCACTCTACAAGGCAGTAGGAATGGAGGGAGGGGAGGCAGCATCTCAGAGGCATTTCCTCTCTAAGTACACTGCCTTGTTAATTAGATCAGCTTGCTGAGCTTAGCTGCTGCAAGCTCCCTCCGTCCTGAGCCCTGTTGTGTGTCCCCTGCTCTATGGAAGATGGGGTAAATGGGGTGCAGGGGGAGGGGGGACACCCTGACATTAGCCCCCCCCTTTCTGCCCCCCACATCAAGTAGGAGTCTCGGGGAACGGCTCCAAGGCAGAGGGCAGGAACAGCACATGGCAGTGGGGGTGGGAGGGACAGCTGCAATTGCTAGCCTGCTGGGCAGCTGCTGCACAGAGAACTTAGGGAAGCGGGGAGCTGATGGGGGGCGGGGGGGTGCTGCCGGTCCACCCTGGTTCCAAGCCCCCACCAGCTAGCTGCAACGGGCTGCTCTTCCTGCAAGCAGTGGACAAAGCAGGCAACTGCCAAAGATGTTAGAAGGGAGCATTGCACAACTTTAAACGAGCATGTTCCCTAATTGATTAACAACATAACAATGTTAACTGGGATGACTTTAAGTGAGGAGTTACTGTACACACATTCTTCCTCCCTACCCCTTCCAGTGTGTAATATGCACACTAACTCCATGCACCATCTTTCATGGATGTGGTAAGATTCCTGGCAAGCTGCACTCATGGCTAGTCATAGCACGAGAGCTGTAGGTTAGAAACTTAAACATGCAGTGAAGGGAGGGCAAAAAGCAAAACAGTCCATTTTTTAAAAAGATGTTTAATCTAAGATCCCATGGGAAAAGTGTTAATTTGACTTATAAAATTCCAATATCAACTTCACAGGAAAGAAATGCACCTTGCTAAATCCTCTCATTCAGACAAGAGAGGGCTCTCACTGAAATCTAGCTCTCTGGTTTGTAGCAAGCTCCTGAACTGGACTAAACTCCCAGGCCAAACCAAGCTTCTAAGCAATATGAAACTTCAAAGTTACAGTGAGTTTCTGAGCTATCCTGGCCCTCCCAGGTTGAAATGATGCTGAGTTATACAAAACTCCAAAACTGGAATTTTGGTCTGCTTCAGCCCTTAGGAGCCTTCTGATTAGACTGGGTTCCTAAACTGGAGTGAGTAACTCGGTGCTGAAGCAGGCTTTCAGTCCTTTTATCTACCTTAATAGTTTCTGGCCAATTGGGTCCCTCCATCCACTGATCTAAAATGGTCCCATAGTGAGCCATAAATACTGCTGTCTTTCCTGGGTCAAGACACTCAGCAAACGTTATCTGCAGACAGAATTACCTTAGTCTCTCTTTCAAAAGAAGGGCCATTAGAATGAGGATAGGAGAAAACAATCCTGTTATATGTATCCAGCAGTTGAGTTGTTTTTTCCAGTCTCTCTTCTAGGACTCGAGAGAATTTAACAGAAATAGTACCCATTGAACCCTTTCAAAGACGAGTCCCTTAGTCTTCCATTCCCTGACTGCTCCATCATACTGCTCTGTGAACAAATAGACTACAAAACCATACTGAGCAGCAGTCCGTGCATCCCACCTATAAAGAAGAAAAAACTCTGGCCATAGCCAGAGCACAGAAGGGGGGCATGGCGTGCAAGATTTCACAATAATGCTGATAACATTTGGCCTGAGATGGATTAAACTATTATTTAAAAATCTGTATTAAAATAAAAATCTCGTAAGTGGCCATCTGTTGGCTGTTAACTTGCCTAAATGAGATGTGCATTTTTGCTTTTAAAACTGAAACCTTCTAACTCTGAATTTATTTTTTACATAAATTACAGAAATAGTTGGGCTCATCTGCCATTGAATGACCTGCACACTGGAAAGTTATAGGGAATCATTGACTAACGTGCCTTTTAGTTTTCTTAGTCACATCTTTCGCAGAGGAATGGTGGGGCAGGGAGGGGGACTCTACTCTGATGCAGTGTCAAGTTTCCATTCTCACCCATTATTTTCTTCATCTGGTTTAAGAGAATATTTCTTCTAATGTCTTTGTCTCCAGTCCTACAGACACTTAAGCTGGTGCTTCCCTTAGCACATGTGAATAATCTATTGACATCAATGATCTTACACATGTGCATAAACATCTGACTGTTGCAAGACTGGGACTATGCATTCATTACTATTCAACTCAGTAACCCACCCACGTTTCCCTCCACCAAGGTTGTTAAGTTACTGGACAGCAACTCACTTTATAAAAATACCAGCCTTCATATTAAAAGATAACTTGTAGGCAGGAGGCACAAGGAAAAATGGGCAAGAGGGAAAGACTCTCCTGGTATGGGGGATGCTGGTAAAAGACATGTGACCAGGTCTAAGTTTGTGAGTGAGGAGCATTAGTGCCACACCCACTGAGCATCACAGCAAATACACGGCTTGCTAGCCTGGCAATGAAATCCCTGTGAGATGGATGGTGGAGCACAAATGCCTTTGCACACAGGCCTGGAGAGGAGTGTGGCTTTAGTGGTGTAGAGTTGGGTTTGTTACAGACTCTGAAAGGATTCCATGGTGACTCCATAAAGGGTGCGGGAATTGAAAAATGCATTAACAGGAAGGCTTAATTAAAAAAATTTACACCCCCTCTGTAATCTTTAATGGACTTAGATATTCATTAAAGAAATAGTTTTTGATTTCGACCAACATGGACATACCTCGCTATCTAATAGCAAGCACAAAAATAAATAAATTTAAATAATATCCTAGAATTTCTACAAGAAATGTGGACTGCTACACCACTACTTTTCTGTCTGTAGGTTTTTAAAAATTCCTTTTTTATAAGATTCTTCCTATAATTTCATAAACTAATCCAACAAGATATTGCTTCACGTAACTGTAGGGTGACCATGTTTTCCCTAAGGGAAAATGGGACACCGCATGGGGCCAGCCTGAGGCCCCCCGTGCGAGCCCCTCCCCTCCAGCCCTTCCTGCCTAGAAGCTCCAGTCATGCATCAGAACCCTATTGTGCTAAGCACTGTACAAAGATGATAAAAAGAGAGTCCTTTCCCCAAATAGCTGAGAGAACTCATGTTGCAAACATAAATCCTGTTTCTTTGCTCTGCCAGGATCAACTTGGTACAGGATGTGCATGGAGAACATGAGGGAGGCTGCCTGATGGCTAGGCCTGATCTGCACCAGTCCAGGCCCAGGCTAAATCAGAGAATAAATAAAAAAAGACTGGTTTCTTGTATCCTGTACATAAAGATTGAACAGGTGGCAGAGCATGAAGCCAAGAATGCTGAGCCTCTGTGCCAAGAGCTCCAGTTCAAAGACTCCACACAGATTCTGAACTAGACACAGCAGAGCCAATTAAAGTAATTCTCCATTAGCTGGTCAGATTGACAAACAAGGCTCTTATTCTAGAAGCTGCTATCTTAGTTTTTACTGACTCAAGGAAAATCATTGTCAAGTGTCCACAGCGATCTGGAGGGTAGGACTAGGGATGAGCCAAAACCAGAACCTTGAATCCAAGATCCTTTGAATTTTGAAGGTGGGAGGGGAGAAAGTTAAGATTTGGATTCCTGCATCCAAATCAGCTACTCTTGTTTTGGGTCCAGACCTTCGCTAAAACTGAAAGGGAACTGCATTCTTGTGCAGAGCGTGTGTCACGGAATTCATGAGGTTTCTGGACTGAAATCTCATAAGAACAGCCTTGAGTTGGCCTTGATCTCTGGCCGAAACAGAAGTTCGATTCAAAGCACTGCCTCCCCAGTACATCTTCAGCTAAGACACTTAACTTGTTTCATTTAACCAATTTTATGATGCCACTTTGTAGATATAAGATTTCAGTCTCTGTCACGCAGCCTAATACTTTGAATATCTATGATGCCAAAGTTAACCTAAGATTAGGGCTGGAATGTGCAGGGAATTAGGGGTAAACTAAATGTAATTTGGTGGTATGAGGAGAAAAAGTGTTTCATTATATTATATATATTATTATTATTATTATTATGGCATATTGTTATGCAGCGACAGTTAGATTGCAGTAATTAAAGATCATGGATAATGCTTGTTATGTTTGACTGCTCTATGTTTGCTTAGTCACTTAGTCAAATCTTCAGATGTTGTGGTTCATAATTCAGTAATGCACAGGCTGAATTTTTTTTTTTTTTATAAACCAATTTTACCTCACTTATTTCCCCTATTGTAGCATATGTATGTTCTTGCTGGTATTAGTCTTTTAGTTATAAAAGTAAATGTGAAGTTTAAGCAAGCTAAACTGAAGGCACAAAAAAATAAAGTAGTAGTATTAATCCTTTCATGGTTTTCTGCAGATTTGCAGGACAGAAACTGGAAGTTTATCTGGTGAAACTTTCTCTGTGATGTAATTATCATGAAATGTCCACTTAGAGGAATAAAACAAAGCCACTACATTATTTCCAATAAACTAGTTATTGTTTGCAATGGGAGAGATCTCTGCTTTTTCCCATCCTCAACCTTAACTACTGTTCCTATTTAGGTAGGCCCCACAGAGGTCATATGGCATACATGCATGTACATTTAATAAAACGAGCAAACAAAAAAACCCAAACCAAAACAAAAAGCCTTTAAAAGTTTGGTTTGACAATGGATAAAATGCCAAGTGTGACAAGTGACCCTAAGGGCATGGCTACACTTGCAGATGTAGAGCGCTGTGAGTTAAACCCGCCTTCAGAGCGCACAGTAGGGAAGCGCTGCAGTCTGTCCACACTGACGGCTGCTTGCGCACTGGCGTGGCCACATTTGCAGCACTTGCAGCGGCGTTGGGAGTGGTGCATTATGGGCAGCTATCCCAGCATGCAAGTGACTGCATTATGCTTTTCAAATGGGTGGGTGGGGTGGAGTGTGACAGGGAGTGTGTTGTGTGTATGTAGGGGCAGAGAGAGTGGGTTTTTGGGGGGCTGAGAACATGACAGCATGCTGTCTTATAAGTTCAGATAGCAGCAGAGCTCCCCCTCCCCCCCGCCTTTCTCTCTCTCACAAACAGCATTCCCCGCAGTCAGAAACAGAGCTTTCAAAGGGCATATCTGCATTCCTACAGTGATTCAAAACAATGACAAGAGTGGCCACTTGATTTAAGGGAATTATGGGACGTTTCCGGAGGCTGATCAGAGCTCAGTAATGCGACACCTCGTCCACACTGGCGCCGTGGCGCTCCAGCGGGGGCGCAGCAAACGTTATTCCACTCACCGAGGTGGAGTACAAGGAGCGCTCTAGCTGCAGAGTCAGAGCGCTCTACGTGCCTTGCTAGTGTGGACGGGGAGTGAGCTAAGGCGCCCGGGGCTCCTTTATTGCGCTGTAACTCGCAAGTGTAGCCAAGCCCTTAGTTTGTCTCTTTCTCAAAGTGAATTTAGTCATTGGAGGCTGTTGGACTCCAAGGATTGGAGACTGAAGTCTGTTAGCAACAGATCCGGTACAGCACTGGGAGCATGTCTCTCTCAATAACTCCCCCTAATAGGCTTCCTCCATGACTTGGCGTGACCACACCAGGTTCAAAGTAGCATGGTTATAGGTGCACTTAATATGTAGCCCACCAATTGTTACATGGGCCAGAAAGCTACTGAATCAGTTATCTAGAGGTGAGACTTTGTACAGCCCATTGCTAATCTATTGAGAGCCAGATCCTCCACTGTAAACATTTCTTGTGCATATAATTGTGTATTTTAGAGGGAATAGGGATGTGTTAAAAGAAATGGAAATGTTTTTACAGATATCTGGCTACCTCACTTGGATAAACTGTAACTATTTCTACTTAGTTCATCCTTCTCTTGGATCTATGCTTAGGTAATTTCTAAGGCCAAGATCAGAAATAGATATAACCTACATGAGATAAATCAGAACACGTTTAGCTTGATATTATAAAATGGCTGTACAAAGTGCAAAACGGAAGCACTGGTACAAAGTCTACCTGGTGTAGAGTGTAACCAAGTATGTTGATATGTAACGATAGATCCTTTTAACATCCTTACTCCTGTCCATTACTTGTAGTACAGTGGTGCCTAGAATCCAAGCTTGGGGCCCATTGTGCTGGGCACTGTTTAAAAAAAAAACCCCAAAAATACCCCAAACAAACAGAAACAATCCCTGACTCGAGGAGCTTATAAGCTAAATAGACAAGACAGACAAAGGCTGGGAGAAGGGATGATCATACTCCCTCTCCTTACAGATGGGGGACTGAGGAACAGCAAGCGATTTGCCCAAGGCCACACAGGCAGTCATGGGTATAGCCGGCAATTGAACCTAGATCTCCATAGTACTAGACCAGGGCCTTAATCTCAGGGCCACCTTTCCACATTATCATTGATATTTTTGGCTCAAACCCTACCTGCATTAGGCTGATTTCACCCACATGATCAGATCAAATACCATGCAGTATTTAGTATGATATTTCAAGATCCAGTGTCCATCAGTGGCATCTAGAGGTATGCTTTGTTGATGGCTATACTGGGTATGGTTTTTATTTCTTCTTCTAAGACTTGTTTTATTTGAAAGGGACTCAGTCAATTTAAAATGGTCACTTTTCCAAAATGACTAAAATGTCCCTTCCGGTACTAGGCCTGTCCAGAATCACCCGACCGTCTTTTGTGGCTTTTAAAATGAGTTTCCTATTTTATTTTAGTTTTCTCCGCTATGTTGGATAAAAGACCGAAACAAATAAGAGGGGAAACTGACTGGCTATAGAGGGGAAATGGTGAAAATGACCATAGATGCCGTCCTGTCAAATATACACAGTAAACACCAAGAACGTACAGAATACTGTAAATGCTATTTATAGTTGCTTTTTCTAAAACCTCCTTATTGCAGTAAGGTGGCGGGTTAAGTTGACCCCGTTTATCTTGGATGTACAAGTACATAAGTATAAGCTGAGATGTTTACAGAGTAATGTAGAATTACTGGCTTTTTCTTTCAGAACATACTTTGATGTCTTAGTTTAAAGAATATTGCACATACCATGTGGTTTCATTTATATAGCATTAAATCTTGCAGATGACTGAAATTTTAAGCATGACTTTGTAGGCTGAATAGAATGTACAGTAACTGATGGATATGCTTTGATTTCAGAATTGTGGTTCTCTCACCTTTTGTTTTTTCTGCCAAGTTTTCATCATCATAGCAACACTTGGTACTGCAAGAAGCCCATGACCTTCTAGGCTTGCTTGTAGGTAAATACATCTCTGATACTAGCATCCATTAGAATCTTTTTTTAATGGATGAAGTAACTAAATTAAAATAAGAAGGATAAAACATCTGTGCCAGTAAAATACAATTCAACCAATTAAAATTGCTGGAGTGGGTTTACTTCTAGCAAATGAGTATTTCTTTGTTAAAAGCTATATTAAGCTTATAGATTTTTCAAAATTAAACTGAATACATAGCATTCATGTAATGGAAGCTGTTCAGAATATATAATTTCTCACTAGGCAACACAGCATAGTTAATACAAAGAGCTTTCCAGTTTCAGTTGTGAATTCTCAGGGGGCCCCCTTCCAAGGGTGTAGGGAGAAAGGTTAACTTTAAACAAGACTCAAAAAGCAATATGAAACCTTAAAATGACTTTTGCAAAGTGATGGATAAAGAGCCACTCTTGGAAGAAATAGGTTTTGAAGATTGTGCACTTGGCAGTTAATTTCTCCCCTTTCCCTTGGGTGTTTGTAAAAGATTGCGTTGATGCTCAGCTATTGGTTCATGGCAGTTCTTATCGTTTGTGGATATCTGTAGTGAAACCAGGCTCCCCTGAAGACTGTCAAAACTCTCATTGACTTAACTGGAGTCAGGATTTCACCTCTAGTATTATGTTGTGTTTTTCAAAAAAAATTCATACTAGCATCAGTTTTTTAAGAGTGGGTCTTGAAAAATGTTGCAAGGGGAAAAAATCACTTTGAACCTGCTTCATAAAAAAAAAAATACTCTTCAATTTTAACTGCTGCTTTAATATGAGACATGGAAAAATACACTGGGGGGTTGATCCAGTGCTACTTGAAATCAATAAAAGTCTTTCCATTGCCTTCAGTGGGGTTGGGTTGGTCCAATGATGAGAATAGCCAAACCTACACTTTTTTAGGAGTAAATCCAGAGCAGAAGAATTGTTCAGTAAATTCTTGCTAGAAGTCCAGAATTCAGATATGACTATTTGATATTAATTTAATTTAGAGAATTATACAGGTGGTAGTAGTGTTCGTGGTTGATCACAAGGGAAAACTGGTAGTGGAATAACAATAGAAGAGCTTCTTGAAGTCTTTCCATGTGTAAGCAAGGGAATGGTCCCGCTATTGTGGGCAACTTTCCTGGCTTATGCACTACCCCGGTGAAGTGGGCTAGTGAAAGGATCTGAGTCCTCGCTCCTATTTCCTGTACCCAGGGGCCTGCCTGAGGGCTTCCCTTCCACTCTTCTGTGTGGTAATCCCAACAAGGCTGGGCCCAGGATTCCTGGGGGGCTCGACCCCCAATCTTGTGGTCACTTAGGACAGGGCCTAGGGTGTCCCCACTCCAGAGTGCTCTCTCTGTACTGGATGCTTCCCTAACTCACTGATCATTACATATAGTTCAAAGCACATATAATTTATTAAACAACAATCAATTAAAAAAAATAAGGAAAAAATGGGAAAGGTTAAAGGAAAACACGTCACGCTGTTCTGTGGCATGGGGAGATCACAACCAGCCGTAGCTGGAATGTAAGGGAAGTTCAATCTGTTCCTCACAAGTCCCAGGCCTCCTCCTCAGGCCCTGGCTGTGCTGCAGGGATGCCATGGGTCTGACACTTGTTCCCGTGTGTGGCCATTCTAGGTGGCAGGGCCCTACTTCCCAGCGTTAGCCCCCTCTTCAGGGTTACAATCCCCCTCAAGTCTGGCCTGCAAGGCGTCTTGGCTGGGGGCGTCTCCCTGTGCTGGGTTCGCTGCCCAGGGTCGCTCGCTCTCCCCAGCTGCTCACCGCACCCGACTCTGGACGGCCCCAGCCCCAGTTCCACTCTGCTTCAGCACTGCTGGTGCTCTGCCTCCAGCCCAGCTCCCTGGGCTGCTTCTCTGCGCCCCCCCGGCTCTGGTTGCTGCAGTTCTCCTCCCAGCACAGGGCTGTTTTCAGGGCTGCTTCTCTGGCTTTTGTTGCTGCAGCCCTGCTCCCAGCATGGATCTGCTCCCTGGGCTGCTTCTCAGGTTCTCTCTGGCAGAGACGGCTCTGCTCCCCGGCTCAGCTCGGGCCCCTGCTCTCTCCTTAGCTCGGCCCACTCATTCCAGGCAATTCCAGCTCACATGGAGGATGGACCCCCCCCCCCCCCCCGGCCTCCTGACTCCCTCATTAGCCGCCCGTCCTGTCAGTCAGGCTGACCTGGAGCATTGGCTTCTCCCCATTACTCCTGGGGACTGTCAGTCTCAGGGTCCTGATTTCCCATCGACCCTTCCCCTTTCTTTTGGTACTGGGAGCTGGCCAACCAACCCCTCCCCCCCACTAAGTTTTAGTAAGGGGCCAACCGTCCCCTTACACGTGCAAAAGCCTGGTTAGAACAAAACTTGTATCTGATGCTGATGCTCACTATCTATAAGATGTTTATGTAAGTGGGGGAATGGTCCCGCTATTGTGGGGAACTTTCCTGGCTTTGCACTACCCTGGTGAAGTGGGCTAGCGAAAGGATCTGAGTCCTCGCTACCACTTCCTTTACCCAGAGGCCTCCCTGCCCTTGAGGACTCCCCTTCCACTCTCCTGTCTGGCAGAGTCCTTGTAAACCCCGACAAGGCTGGGCCCAGGATTCCTGGGGGTCTCGACCCCCAACCCTGCTGTGGTCACCCAGGACAGGGGCTAGGGTGTCCCCACTCTGGGGTACTCTCTTTGCACTGGGCACCTCCCTGACCCACTGATCATTTCATACAATTTAAAGCAAATACAAGTTGTTTAATTAAACAATTAATTTAAAAAAAGAATAAGGAAAAATGGGAAAAGTTAAAGGAAAACACATCACCCCGCTCTGTGGCAGAGAACATTACAAACAGTGTCTCTGGAACGTCAGGGCAGTTCAGTCTGTTCCTTGTAGGTCCCAGGCTCCTTCTCAGGCCCCGGCTGTGCTGCAGAGACACTGCGGGTTGGACACTTGCTCTGGCGGTGGCCACGCGCTCTCGGTGGCAGGACCCTTTTTCCCAGCGTTGCCCCCGCCCTGACAGGGTTACAATCCCCCTCCAAGTCTGGCCTGCAGAGCCTCTTGGCTGAGGTGTCTCCCTGTGCTGGGCCCACTGCCCAGGGTCCCCCTCACTCTCCCCAGCTGCTCACCGCACCCAGCTCCGGACTGCCCCAGCTCCAGCTCCACCTCCACACTGCCTCAGCACAGCTGCTGCTGCTGCTCTGCCTTCAGCTCCCTGGGCTGCCTCTCTGGCTCTGGTTGCTGCAGCTCTCCTCCCAGGGCAGGTCTGCTCTCTCTGGGCTGTGCTCTGGCTTTGGGGCTGCAGCTCTGCTTCCAGCAACTTAACTCTGGCCCCTGCTCTCTCCTTAGCTCGGCCCCACTCTGTCTGACCCAGGCCATTCCAGTTCACACGGAGGACGGGACCCCCCTGGCCTCCTGACTCCCTGATTAGCCTGCCCGCCCTGTCAATCAGGCTGATCTGGAGCATTGGCCTCTCCCCACTGTTCCCGGGGACTGTCAGTCTCAGGCTCCTGATTTCCCATCGACCCTTCCCCTTTTAATGCTGGGAGCTAGCCAACCAAAACACCCCCACTGAATGTTAGTAAGGGGGCAACAGTCCCCTTACATTTAACATGTATCCTCTGAGAGGTTGTCCATCATTGTTGTCACTTATGGTGTAGCAATAAAATTTCCTACTTTGGAAAGGGAAGTGAATGGAAGAGTGATACATTGCTAATTATCTGGATGAAATGCAGCACACTTAACAGATCAGAACTGATGATATGCAGTGGTAGAGCACTTTCCTTTCTGCAGTGGTGGAGACGAAAGTACCAATGCTAGTAGCCTGATTGTGGTTTGTTTTTTTTGTTTTTTGTTTTTTTTGCTTGTTCTTGCAGACAAAAAAGCTAACAATGTTAGGAACCATTAGAAAAGGGATAGATAATAAGGAAGAAAATATCATAATACCACTATATAAATCCATGGTATGCCCACACTTTGAATACTGCATGCGGTTCTGGTCATACCATCTCAAAAAAGATATGTTAGAATTGGAAAAGGTACAGAGAAGGGCAACAAAAATGATTAAGGGTATGGAACAGCTTCCATATGAGGAGAGATTAAAAAGACACGGCTTGCTCAGCTTGGAAAAGAGACAACTCAGAGGAGATATGATAGAGGTCTATAAAATCACGACTGGTGTGGAGAAAGTGAATAAAGAAGTATTGCTTCTTCTCATAATGCAAGAACTATGGTCACCCAATGAAATTAATAGGCAGCAGGTTTAAAACAAACAAAAGGAAGTACTTCTTCACACAACACACAGTCAACTTGTGGAACTCGTTGCCAGAGGATGTTGTGAAGGCCAATACTATAACAGGGTTCAAAAAAGATTTAGATAAGTTCATGGAGGATAGGTCCATCAATGGCTACTAGCCAAGATGGTCAGGGAGGCAACCCCATGGTCATGGAGGCAACCCACATGCTCTGTCCCTAGCCTGAAGCTGCCAAAAGCTGGGAGTGGACGACGGGATGGATCACTCAACAGTTGTCTGTTCTATTCCCTCTGAAGCACCTAGCGTTGGCCACTGTTGGAGACGAGATACTGGGCTAGATTGACCATTGGTCTGACCCAATATGGCCGTTCTTACGTTTTTGCTGCCACACGCTATTGGCAAGTTTGAGGGTCACACTCTTTCAGCATATTCCTTAGGATTCTTAGGAAAGGAACCTAACTTGAATGAAGCTGCATGCAGAATAATTAGTTTAGATGTTCGCGGGATACATAACAAACCTGTTACTAACTTGCCACATTTCTGAAGTAGAAGGTGAAGTAGAAGAGCTTGAAGGGATGAGAAGAAGTTTCTGAACTAAATCAAATGGATAGGGTGTGGAAGGAGAATGTCAGAATGGTATATAGTGCAGTGTGCTGTTTTTCTGAATAGAATATGCATCTGCTGTAGCAGGGGCTACAGTTAGTCTGCTGTTTATATAGAACACTAGAACTTTAAATGCAGTCTTAATACCATTCTAATGTGTATATAAGTGGGGTGAGGATTTGCTCTTCCCGCACAGAGATCTTATGGTGATAATGGCTTGATCTCTAGCAAAGCTTTCCCACGTTGTTATGTAGGGAGATGTCAGGGTTTGCTCTCCCCTTAAATTCCTGTGTTCAGGACAGCTAGGGTTTCTCTTACTCCAGCAATGAATAAATGCATTTGAAATGAAAGAATTGACACTAGTCCTTTCTTCCAAATCAAATAGTATTTTGTTTACTTTCATTTCCCCCCCCCCACCCCCTTACCTCTGCCCTTTCTGCCTTCATTCAAAAGTATCGAATTGTGCAGTCTGTTCTCATGGCATACATGGTCAAAACCAGAAAGTACTTTTTAAAAAAAATCCCACAAAAGCCTGATCCCAGGAGACTTTCAGAGAGCTTCCAGTAGTTATGAGGGGTAAACATCAAGGTAAATGTTGCCTGTATGTGAAAACATCCTATTATTTTATTACCCTACTTCCTGCTTGTTTGTTTTCATCCATCCGCTATCTCTCCTTTTTGCGATGTAAGCTCTTTGAGACAAAGAGTGGTTATTTGCTATGTTTATGCCTAGCACAATGGGGCCCTGACCTGGTTGAGGCCTGTGGGTTCTGCCGCAGTACAAATGTCAAAGAATAACCTTTTGTGGTTTGCATGTCAGGAATGGATGGGGCTCAAACATGTGCAAATCTCCTTGGAAACTAGTTCTGAGGTCTATAGAAACATAGTATGGAAACCTATAGCAAAGATGCAATTAAAAACCAAATTTATAGGGCATAGATCTTAATTCTGAAGTGTGCACATCTTACTCTGTTCATTATATTTGAAACTATCTTTCGTCAGGGTATTGTTCAGGATGTCTGAGATCTTGCCTAATGTAGTTAACAGACCTAAAAAACCTATAGGGAATGAAAGGTTATTGTAAACCTTTTAATTTTGGAGACCAATCAAACAGACGCAGTCTTTAATCCCCATTTCTTTTGAACTGTGGCCAACACATAAAAGCTATAATAAACAGCAAATTATTAGCTGCATCCTCTTTTCTTTTATCTAATACAATATCCTTTAAATTAACATGTGACCCTTTGGATAAAAAGTGGTGGGTTTCTGAAATGTAATCTCTCTCTTCTGGTGGAGAATGACAAGATAGGTATTTCTTGGCATCCAAACAATAATTGCTGTAATCTATTGATCTCCTAGCAATTAAAGGATGGATTAAATCCTGCCACTTATTAATGCAACACTTGCTCATATTTCCTACTGTTTCAGACTAATGGCGGAATATGGTAAGGTCATTAGTCCTTAGCAGCCATATGTAGAAGCTGCTTCCTTGCCTTGATTTCTTGTGACAAAGTTCTTGTTAGGGTCTGGGTTCACTTTTATTCAGGGGCAAATTGTTGTTGATTGATGTATTCCATAGACTGATGAATCCACTGAATGGATTGCCCTGACAATCTCTGTTGGATCTGAAACATGGATTCAATTTGTGTAGTAGCTATATTAAAAGATAAAGTAGGACATTTTCAGGGTTTCATGTGCATGTGGTGTGAGACTGGGTTAGTTAAGTGTACTGAGTCAACATCTGTTTATCTTTAAACTGTATGTTCTCCAAGATGGCTCTTTTGTGTTGCAACTGAACTGTGCTTTACAAAGTCCTTAATTTTCTTCTAGTTTTGTTTTATCTAACTAATTTGCAGTCTTCTACACACTTCTCCCTTGTAGGTATGGGTTTGTTATTCTGTTAAGTGGGTTCCTGGTACTCTGAATAGCAAGGTTTCCCACATCTGTGGCGCTGGTGAACGCTTTCGGATTAAAATGTTTTCACAAATACCTTTGACCTTAATTGTGTGTAGTACAAGCTTTATGACTTTAGTTATCCCAGGAAAAACTCATTATGAAGTCTCAGAGCAAAGTTTGACTATAATAAATGAGATAAAGCACTTACAATAACACTTTGTTCCTCTGTGATGCATGAGCCAATCTTGCTGATGAAAGATGTTCCACGTGAGGATGGAATGGGGAAATAGTCTTAAATAAATTTCAGTTGAGTAGAGAAGGGAAGGTTTGCAGTCAATCCCGGCCATTGAAGAGGAACCTGACTAGCAGAGATATGAGGGTTCAAATACCAGTTCTTGTCCTCAGTGCATTGGCTGAGTGTCTGTCTTTCAGGGATGGTCAATATCCGCTGAATTCCTAGTGAGAGTGTCACTTCCAAAATCTTGTCTTGGGTGGGATTGTCTCTCTGTCTTGCAATGGCCTAATCAGTACCTTGGGTGTAGGAGTTGGTTATCTGCCTCTTTGTCCTCTGTGGGTCATCAGGAAAATGGTGCCACAGCTGATTTCATAGTTGCCTTGTTGATGTTTAAAACAAAAGGAAATCATTTGACGTTTATAGTTGGAATTGGAAGTGTCTACATTTTGTGATGAATGCATTCATGTTCTGTTCCCAAATATGTAGCAAGGCATGGTAAGTTAGCGAGAAGGGATTGTGGATCGTTCAGGGAAACCTACACTTCTGCTCTGAAGTAGGTTAGGATCCACTTTGATTCAGTGTAAAAGCGGGGTTGCTGATGAAGAGGCCCCCATGTAAACATAGAGCAATGCAAAAAGACAAGACTTTACTGGATGCTTTCTTATGAAGTTCATTACTTTAAAAGCTTCAGGAAGGACCTAGTACAGATTTTCATTCACTTTCTTAGGGCTCATAAAGCTGCAAAGCCACAATGCAGTCAGTGTGGTGTGTTTGGATCCATATGACAAGGCCTTTTCTCCCCTGTTGCTGCATTGGCACCATCCAGACAGATTGCAATCAATCCTACGCGTGGAAAGCTTTAATTTTCTGTTGGGAGGAAAAAAACGTTCCAACTGCCTGAACTTTCAAAGTAAGAGAATCTTAGAAAAGTTGTTAGAATGCCGCTTTCCGACTCCCTGGCCTAGTTCCCTATCACCAAGACTTTTTAAAACTTCATTCAAGTGTACTGTATCCTGAAAGAGCCTATCACCTTAGTTTCTAAAAGCCAGGACCGGCAAAAACAGGGAATACTATAGACCAGGAATGAGGGATATTGAAGTGGCTGTGTGGGAATGCTGCATAGCATTGGCCCATATTCTAGCTCTAATCAGAGGAAGCAGTCACATGTTGTGCTCCCACACTTTTTTTCTGTAGGAAAAAACAGATGATTATTTTTGGTGTGTGTTTTTATATTGTTCCACCATTTACTGGCCTTGTGTTTTGAGAACCTTTGTCATCACCATCTATTATTTCTCTGCTACTTGTTTCATGTTGGTCAGTGTCCTTAGTTGTTGGGTAGGGATCTGAACAGCTGTGGTTGTAGGCAGCTCTTCAGCCCCTGCAGGTTTGTCAGGGCTCCTGTATGTGCCACTATTTTGACAGATCATTGACTTTATTGTGGCTTTGTGTATGATGCTAGAAATATTTTAACCTGTCTCCTAGGGGAAAACTTTAAATCTAAAATAATTTATAAAAAGTGTTTCCAAACTAACTGTAACACAGCTCTAATACTGATAAGCAACTAAAACAAGGTTGCACACACAATGCAAACACCTGTGTTTTCCGTAGTGAATAGCTAAGCTGTGCTGTATGATATATTTAATAGAATATAGCTTCATAGAGTATATAAAAAACTTGGAAGTCCATTTTTTTTCATTTGGTGTAAATGTAATATAATCTAATAATTAAAGCAATCACAGATATGAATCTGATCTACAGAAAAAGAAAAAATTGTGACACTGAGTCAAAATAATGAATGAAGTCTCTGGCATATGGGATATTACTTTCCATGCCTCTAGGAAAAAAAGCTGTTCAATGACAGTAGTTCATGAATTCCTAATGTGAATTTATAGAAATATTCTTGAGAACTGTTAAGTGGAACTTGGCAGAGACCTGTATCTATATATGCTCATGTGCCCATGTTGTGTTTACTGTTGACTAGGATATAAAGCAGTGACGTTATTTTGTCATTTAATATTTAGAGTGCCACTGTTTATATCGTGGGGGAGGGGATATAGAAATGGAGCTGAAACTTGCAGTGTTACATGCTACATTAGCAGTAATTTTAAAACAGGCTTTTAATAAAATGGAAAGGAAATGTTTTTAATCTTTGGAATCAGGAAGCAGTCAGCAAAGCACTGTAATGGGAAGCATGCTAGCTTCTACCATCTAGCTCTTCCACATACCGGATAGTAACCAACAAATCATTGCAGTGAATGGTGTACTGAAGTACCAGACAAGCCAATCAATACCATTGACTTTGCCCAATCCTTTCACAGTTTAGACTGTTATTAGGAGCTGGCTTATTTTTATATGAGGGTTGTTTCTTTTGACGCGGTCTCATTTCAGTGAGTGTCAGGATTCACATTTGGTGCATTTCGAAAACAAGGCCTCTCGCTGTATTAGAATCAAGACAATGGTTCACAAAAGGTATACCTAATGTCATCCCTCCCTCCACCCCCCTGAAAACGGCTGTAAAGTGCATGTTTGGAAAACGTTGATGCTGACAATAGAGATGCTGGTCAGAATGCAGAGGAGCAGTTATAGAATCTGAATATAAAGGATGATGACCCATTGCTGATCTTTAGTACACCCCACAGCATTTGCCATCGAATATTGGAGTTATTAAAATATGACTACTTAGAAATGCTGTATTAAATGTTTAGTGCCATTAGTAATAGCCCTTTTTGAAAAGTTTATGGTCGTTTTTGTTTTGTTTTGTTTTTTTGTTCTTCGTGACATAACAGTGCTGCTGCTATTCATTTTCTCTTTATACACTAGCATCATACTATTTATTCGTCACAGAATTTACATAGTAGCTGCGTTTGTAGCCCATATGGTTTCTAAAATAAACTTCAGAATCTGAACATATGCAATATCATCTTCCTGGTGGCCTAAAACAATAGCTCAGAGATTTGAACTGTCCCAGTGACTACAAAGGATTACTTGACCATTTTAAATTGTATCTAGCTTTCAGATTTAACATCAATTGATATGTTAAAATGCTAAATGTTCACTCCACTTCTTCCCACAAGAGTTAGGGAAAGATGACATGCGAATTCTCCCCACAGCTAAAATCTAGGCTCCTGGTTGCCCTGTTCTGAGAGCCAGAAGCCTCATTGCCAAAACTACCAACTTTCTGCCGACAGCTGGTACAATCTTATTTCATTTGGCGACTGACTCCTTTTTGAAACTTCTCAAAGATGCTACAGAACTTGTGTGGCACACTGTAAAAACCGAGGGCACATGCTGGGAGACTGCTGCAGAATGTATGTCTGGTTTGCAGCTGGGTGAGTGGGTGGGGATCCAACATGCTTGTCAAAATTAAGAGTGAAGCTGTTTTTTTCTTAATGGCTTCCAATTTTCTAAATAACACTTCCTGTTTTAAAAGTAAAATGAAAAAGTCTCCCTTTGCTTATACCCAGTGAATTGAAGCCAGTCAGGTTAAGAGTTTTTGTCACTGACTTGGTGAAGTAAATTTGCCTTATGACTTGTCAGGCAATTGTCAGCAAGCTGGAGTTCCAATCAGCCTTGGAAGACCAGTCATTTTGATTGACATCAGTAAAATATTGAACTTCGGCGCAAGGATAATCTGATATAACTCAATGGTCACCTTCCTAACAAGGACTAGGAATTTGTATGTTCAGTTTCCATGCAAAACGCTGTTTGATGTGGAAGCATAGAGACCATGCGCCTTGCTCAGAAGGACACTCAGCACTGGAATAGGGCTCTTCAACAGCTGAGCTATTGAAGCCTGTGAACTCAAAATTTCTGATAAGAAAGCAGCGGGAATATGGGCAGAGCAGGTACTGGGTGTCGGGAGTATATGTTGTACCTGTGCAAAGAGCATATCAGTTCCTGTGCTCCTTCTGGCCCTTGTTGTTAGTGTTGTGGATCATATGTAGAATACGGATTTTGGTCTATCATCCTTTAGTTGACCCAGCCTCAATTATGACTGTGAAACTGGTGATAAATATTTTCTGTTCGATCTTCCTGCAGTCTTACTCTTTCAATTAAGAGAATCTGAATTATTTTTATAGCCTATAATCCAAGTTGACATCTTCTGTGGCAAGTTTTGAAATAACTAAGAAACTTTAAACCTTAATTTCCAAGACTTCAGTGGAAATGTCAACTCTATGCTAAATGTGTCAGAAGTAGCAGCGCCACAGGGTAATGGTACCACCCATCAAGACACTTCAGAATGAACGAGCCTTTTCTCAGGGCTTGTCTTTACTATGGGCTAAATCGGTGGTGCTGCGATCAATGCAGCGGGCATTGATTTAACGGGTCTGGTGAAGAGGCGATAAGTTGATGAGAGCATCTCCTGTTGACATAGTGCGTGATGTATACACTGTTGTAAGTCAATCTAAGGTACATCGACTTAAGCTATGTATCTTACGTAACTTAATTACCGTAACTTAGACTGACTTACCTCGTTAGTGTAGACCAGGCCTATGTATCACCCTGATGTGTATGTAGAAGTATTTGGTTTTAAAAGAGCCAACTGTGTTGAGGATGGCATATGTTATTCTCAGCCTTACCTGAAAACTTGCATCTGATGTAGACTTCATCATCCAGAGTGGAAGGTGTTTGGGGAGCTAGGATACGGAAGTGTACAAGACTAGCAGATAAAGCTAGCTGCAACATGAAATGCTAAAATTATGGTGGGAAGTATAGAATAGCTTTGGATGGGTGGGGTAAAATACTGGGGTTTATTTTTTATTTACATTAAGATTTAACTGGTCCTGAAAGTGTAGGTCCCTCATGACTTGTTGGATATGTACTCAGTGAAGCAATCAAGTACAGTATGTCGACCAGCAGACATAGTTGCATATTAACTTAAAGATGGTTAAGAGTTGCCATAGTAGTAAAAGAGGAAGGAATCTGATTGTTAAAGTGCTAACTTAGTTCTAAACTGCTTTCTCAAATGTCCATGTATTGATGGAATTGTTGTTATATAAAGGATGAACACTTTATATGATCATTCTTGTTCCTTCCTAGGTTATCAGTGTTGTTATTGGGCATTATTTTAAAACCACAAAAAGTTTCTGTAAGGATACAAAATGATCATGCGTTGGCCATCCTCCCATACAGAAGGGCTTGCTGTCAGAGCTCTCTAACTATATTTCTCTCTGCCAAAATTGCTACTGATCTCCATAAAATGTTGATATAGCATGAGAATAAATAGAAATAATGCTCTTGCTGTGGTTAAGAGGGCATATGTGCACCAGCACATGAACTGTCTTGGTCACACCTGATTTCCTCATAAATGTTTCCTATGCCAAGAACATCTGTTTAGGAAAATATCACCAATCCCCAAGGCATTATTTTCAATATGCTTCCTTGTCAAAGTAGGACAAATTTAGGCCATTGAACCTTAACAGTGTTTCCTGAACCGAAAATGAGGGTTTTGTGCTTCTCATGTTGTAAGAGAATAGTATTTAGCAAATGCATAAATCATTTCCACTGGTGCTTTTCTGGAGAGTAATTCAGCATCAACATTATCTGCATTGTCCCATCATACATAAAGGCAGGTGGAGTTAAACAATCCAAATATGGATATATCGGAGCTGGTGCTACTCAGTGTACTAACAAAATACTGAGTCATAGGGTCAGAAGCATTGTCTTGTTGTTACAGCCAGAGGTGGGGTTCTGAGCTCCTGGGTTCTATTCCCAGTATTAGTCCAGGCTCACTGTGTCTGTCTGGTCACTCAATGATAGACCTGCGGGTGGCAATTTTGCAACAGAAAAGCTTCAAAAACAGACTCCAATGAGAAACTGCTGAGCTTGAATTGATATGCAAACTAGATACAATCAACTTAGGCTTGAATAGAGACTGGGAATGGCTAAGCCATTACAAACATTGAATCTATCTCCCCATGTAAGTATTCTCACACCTCTTATCAAACTGTCTGTACTGGGCTATCTTGATTATCACTTCAAAAGTTTTTTTTCCTCTTACTTAATTGGCCTCTCAGAGTTGGTAAGACAACTCCCACCTTTTCATGCTCTCTGTATGTGTATATATATCTCCTCAATATATGTTCCATTCTGTGCATCCGAAGAAGTGGGCTGTAGCCCACAAAAGCTTATGCTCAAATAAATTTGTTTGTCCCTAAGGTGCCACAAGTACTCCTGTTCTTTTTGCGGATACAGACTAACACGGCTGCTACTCTGAAATGTGTCTTCTAGAACACCACTAAGCTTTCACTGTATTAGGTTCCCCATCTGCAAAATGGGGTCACCTCCCTTACATTAAGACCTGATTAACATCTCTAAAGTGCTTTGCGATCCTTAGGTGAAAGGTGGCTTTAAAAAATCACTACTGCACCACAGAGTATTTATATTAAAGCCTTCTCATAGAAATGTCTGCATTGGCTCCAACATAAACAAGATTAAAATCCGTGCTAGGACCCTAGTATAAACAGTTTCAATGTAAACTGTTAACTGAATGGAGATTTTTAGCAATTTTCTGACTTCCCTTCTTTTTAAAACAATGGCAATATTACTGTTGAACTTGCTTATTTATTGTAACTCCCCAACATGCACTGGAGTGAGCTGAAAAATAGAAGCTGGCTGGGCTGTCAAAGTGTTCTCCCTTTCAGAGGGACAATTGATGTGTCTGACTTCTACAGTGTGGACTGATAACGGCTTTAGAAATGTGTATAATCCATTGTGAATCAGAATGGTGCTTTTGATTTTAACACGCCGCATAGTTGTGTAGCCCTGCTCTCTTGTACAAGCTCTTAGGATAATTTCAGGCTTTATCTTTACTGTTTATCACTGCGTCTTCCCCAAATTCATTATGTAGTTGCTTGTTTGGGGTTGACTGATTTGAAAGAGATAGAGAAATAGCAGGGCCCATGGGCAAATGACTCAGTTTGTGGGACTTATTTGTCAGAGGGGAAATTTTAATAACAATTATTAATCTCTTGCCAAAATTTGGACGTTAGGAAATTTAGTTTAACTGTAACTGGCAGAGTAGCGCCAAATGAGCATTAAGCTGTAAACTGAGCTCCAATTTTGAACTAGTTTAGTCTTGAAGACACTGGAAAGTGTCTGTCCTTATCCTTTAAAGCATCTTTTCATTATATAAATGGCTTTATGACTTCCTGGAGAGCAGTGTCTGCTAACTAGGCCATGGTGGTTTGGGGAAATGTGTGCACGATTGGATGCAACTTGCTTGAAAAATGAGAGACATGCATGGATTTGGCTTAATCTCCAGTGTCTTTTCTACCAAGAATGCCCTGTAATCTGACTGTTGCAAACTCAAGTTCCTTGGCTCTATATTCCAGAGCATCCCTGTGGAAAATGGACTGTGTTGGCTTGACATTGTGTGATATGAGATATTTTAGGACACATGCTGTTAAGCAAAATTGTATGGCAGGATCAGTTATTGGATGAAGACCAAAAGACCATCTACCACTGGGTGCAAACACAGAGACAGCGGCTTCAACTCCTGGATGGAAGCTGTAACCAAGCTGTTCATTTGGAACTTTGAGGGGTTGAATTCAACGCACTGTTGGTTGGGAGCAGGAATGTAGAGAGGGTCGGGGAGGGAGATTGTGATCAGGAAGGGAAGCACAGCTGGGCTCTTATAAGGTTAGGCCATCTGGCAGTGAGAAGTAGAAGGGTTAATGAAAGCTGCTGCTGTTTATGTTCCATCTGGTTAAATAAAAGTTCAGTGGTTTTTCAAACTCAGAAGTTGGAGGTAGAGTCAATCAGTGGGATTGGGAGAGATCCGGAGGGCCCTTGAAATAGATTTAGGAGACACAGCCAGGATTGCCTGATATTCAGAGACAAATGTCCTGAAAGGAAGCTCAGAGGCCTAAATTTAGAGGGCTGTACCAGCTGCCCACAGACACCAGCATTGAACAATGCATGTGCACGGGAAGGGGCAGGTTGTGATAGTCTCCACTGAGTGTAACAGCAG
Organism: Terrapene triunguis; assembly: GCF_002925995.2. NCBI lineage: Eukaryota > Metazoa > Chordata > Testudines > Emydidae > Terrapene > Terrapene triunguis. The sequence continues at coordinate 27,733,104 of NW_020664440.1, forward strand.
GCTGTGCAGAAGAAAGAAATGTGGTAACTTGGATGCAGGGATTAAAGGAAGGAGGAGCATGGAAGTCTTCTAAAAGCAGTTTGTGGGAAGTGGGCTCTTACTCCTCTTAGGGAAGCAGCGTTCCTTCTCTTTGGCTAGTGCAGCGTCTGTTTCAATCTACTTTAACCACTGGATGGGTGGGCCCTAGCCCATATAGGGCTTCCGAGATGAGGACAAGGACCTCAAATAGGCCCAACATTCGATGAGCACTTATTGAACTCTTTCAAGTAGCATATGTTTGTGCCAGTTAGGACCCTTAGACAGCAGATAGCTGCATGAGGCAGTTTCTGGGTGGTCTTTCTTGGCCACCTCCAGGAAAAACACCTTGCAGTAGTTTAGTCTCTAAGGGTATGTCTACACTACGGGATTACTCCGAATTTACAGAATTCGATTTTTGGCAACCGATTGTATAAAGTCGAGTGCATGCGGACACACTAAGCACATTAATTCAGCGGTGTGCGTCCATGTACCGAGGCTAGCGTCAACTTGCGGAGCGTTGCACTGTGGGTAGCTATCCCATAGCTGTCCCATAGTTCCCGCAGTCTCCCCCTCCCATTGGAATTCTGGGTTGAGATCCCAATGCCTGATGGGGCCAAAAACATTGTCGCGGGTGGTTCTGGGTACATCTTCCCCCTCCCTCCGGGAAAGCAACGGCAGACAACCGTTTCGCGTCTTTTTTCCTGAGTGAACTGTGCAGACGCCATACCACGGCAAGCATGGAGCCCACTCAGCTCAAGACAGCAGTCACGAACATTGTAAACACCTCGCACATTATCGTGCAGTTTATGCTGAACCAGAACCTGGAAAACCAGGCGAGGAGGAGGCGGCGACTGCAGCGCGGCGACGAGAGTGATGAGGACATGGACACAGAATTCTCTCAAACCGCGGGCCCCGGCGCTTTGGAGATCATGTTGTTAATGGGGCAGGTTCTAGCTGTGGAACACCGATTCTGGGCCCGGGAAACAAGCACAGACTGGTGGGATCGAATAGTATTGCAGGTGTGGGACGATTCCCAGTGGCTGTGAAACTTTCGCATGCGTAAGGGCACTGTCATGGAACTTTGTGACTTGCTTTCCCCTGCCCTGAAGCGCCAGAATACCAAGATGAGAGCACCCCTCACAGTTGAGAAGCGAGTGGCGATAGCCCTGTGGAAGGTTGCAACGGCAGACAGCTACCGGTCAGTCGGTAATCAATTTGGAGTGGGCAAATCTCCTGTGGGGGCTGCTGTGATGCAAGTAGCCAAAGCAATCACTGAGCTGCTGCTACCAAAGGTAGTGACTCTGGGAAATGTGCAGGTCATAGTAGATGGCTTTGCTGCAATGGTATTCCCTAACTCTGGTGGGGCGATAGATGGAACCCATATCCCTATCTTGGCACCGGAGCACTAGGGCAGCTGGTACATAAACCTCAAGGGGTACTTTTCAATGGTGCTGCAAGCACTGGTGGATCACAAGGGACTTTTCACCAACATCAATATGGGATGGCCGGGAAGGGTTCGTGACGCTCGCGTCTTCAGGAACACTAATCTGTTTAAATGGCTGCAGCAAGGGATTTACTTCCCAGACCAGAAAATAACCGTTGGGGATGTTGAGATGCCTATAGTTATCCTTGGGGACCCAGCCTACCCCTTAATGCCATGGCTCATGAAGCCATACACAGGCAGCCTGGACAGTAGTCAGGAGTTGTTCAACTACAGGCTGAGCAAGTGCAGAATGGTGGTAGAGTGTGCCTTTGGACGTTTAAAGGGTCGCTGGTGCACTTTACTGACTCGCTCAGACCTCAGCCAAACCAATATTCCCATTGTTATTGCTGCTTGCTGTGTGCTCCACAATCTCTGTGAGAGTAAGGGGGAGATGTTTATGGCAGGGTGGGAGGTTGAGGCAAATTGCCTGGCCGCTGATTACGTTCAGCCAGACACCAGGGCGATTAGAAGAGCACACCAGGAAGCGCTGCGCATCAGAGAAGCTTTGAAAACCAGTTTCATGACTGGCCAGGCTACAGTGTGAAAGTTCTGTTTGTTTTGTCTTGGTGAAAACCTGCCCCCTTGATTGACTCATTCCTTGTAAGCAACCCACCCTCCCCCCTTCGATTACAGCTTGCTTTCAAAGGAAATAAAGTCACTATCGTTTAAAAATCATGTATTCTTTATTAATTGATTATAAACACAGGGAGAGAACTGACAAGGTAGTCTGGGTGGGGTTTGGGAGGAGGATAGGAGGGAAGGAAAAGGCCACTTTAAAAGTTCAAAATAATGACAGCCTTTTGCTTGGGCTGTCCACTGGGGTGGAGTGGGAGGGTGCACGGAGCCCCCTCCCCCACGTTCTTGGGCGTCTGGGTGAGGAGGCTATGGAACATGGTGAGGGGGGGAGGGCGGTTATACAGGGGCTGCAGCGGCAGTCTGTGATCCTGCTGCCATTCCTGAAGCTCCACCAGACGCCAGAGCATGTCCGTTTGCTCACGCAACAGCCCCAGCGTTGCATCCCATCACCTCTCCTCACGTTCGTCCCTCCTGGCCTCATGTTCACTGGCATCTTTCCTGTACTTTGATACCGTGTCCTTCCACTCATTCAGATGAGCTCTTTCATTGCAGGTCGATTGCATGATTTCCGAGAACATTTCATCTTGCGTGTGGTTTTTTTGCTGCCTTATCTGAGATAGCCTTTGGGACGGAGGAGGGAGGCTTGAAAAATTTGCAGCTGTGGGAGGAAAAAAAGGGAGAGAAGTATTTAAAAAGATACATTTTACAGAACAATGCTTATACTCTTTCACGGTGAACAACACTATTCACATTACATAGCACATGTGATTTCGGTACAAGGTCGCATTTGCATCTTCTATTGAGTGCCTGCAGCTTTGGTGTTAGAGATCACAGACGCAAGTCCGGGCAACAGAATTCGTCTTGAATGCAGCCATGGTAAGCCATTGTCTTTCGGCTTCTGCAACCTTCATAAAAGCAGCGCCCTCCTTTCCCATACCAAGCAAAGCCCGTTGAGTGCTGCGGTTTTCCTGTTAACGTGCAGCAGCAGAAACCAAACTAACCCCCACCACCACCACTCATCCAATTCTCTGGGATGATCGCTTGACCCCTCCCCCCACTGCATGGCTAGCATCAGGGAAGATCCCTGCTAGCCAAAAGCGAAAAGCTCAGTGCCAATGCCCCACCCCTACCGCCCTCCCCCACTGCTTGGCTAACTGCAGGGAAGGATTTCTTTTCAGCCACAGGCAAACAGCCCAGTAGGAACCGCCACCTCTGTCCCCTTAATTAAATTCCCGTATTTCAACCAGGTTACTATGAACGATATCACTCTCCTGAGGATAACACAGCGAGATAAAGAACGGATGTTGCTTGAATGCCAGCAAACACCGGGACCATACGCTGCCAGGCTTTGTCATGCAATGATACCAGATTACTTGCTACTAGCATGGCATGGTCAAGTGTCCTACCATGGAGGACGGAATAAGGCTGCACTGCCCAGAAACCTTCTGCAAAGGCTTTTGGAGTACCTCCAGGAGAGCTTCACGGAGATGTCCCTGGAGGATTTCCACTTCATCCCCAGACACGTTAACAGACTTTTCCAGTAGCTGTACTGGCCGCGAATGCATCCCAAGTCCTCAGGGCAAATTAATCATTAAAAAATGCTTGCTTTTAAACCATGTTTTATATTTACAAAGGTACACTCACCAGAGTTCCCTTCCATGGCTTCATGGTCTGGGATACCGCCTTGGGAGGGTTGGGAGGGTACTTCAATCAGCTGAGAAAAAGATCCTGGCTGTAGGGGAGAACGGAGTGCTGTGTGCTGTCCGCAAGCTCGTCCTCATCCTCCTCCTTCTCCTCATCTTCCCCGTCTGCAGAATCCTCAGAATCCTCGGAATCCACGGTCAGGGGTGGGATAGTGGTGGCGGCCCCCCCTAGAATTGCATGCAGCTCAGCGTAGAAGCGGCATGTCTGCAGCTCTGCACCGGACCTTCCGTTTGCTTCTTTGGTTTTCTGGTCGGCTTGACTGAGCTCCTTAACTTTCACGCGGCACTGATATGAGTCCCTATTGTGGCCTCTCTCCATCATGCCCTTGGAGATTTTTTCAAATGTTTTGGCATTTCGTCTTTTGGAATGTAGTTCTGCTAGCACAGAATCCTCTCCCCGTATAGCGATCAGATCCAGTACCTCCCGTACGGTCCATGCTGGTCGAAATCTTTTTCGATTCTCGGACTGCATGGTTACCTGTGCTGATGAGCTCTGAGTGGTCACCTGTGCTCTCCATGCTGGGCAAACAGGAAATGAAATTCAAAAGTTCGTGAGGCTTTTCCTGTCTACCTGGCCAGTGCATCCGAGTTAAGATTGCTGTCCAGAGCGGTCACAGTGGTACACTGTGGGATAGCTCCCGGAGGCCAATACCATCAAATTTCGTCCACACTAACCCTAATTCGAACTGGCAATGTTGATTTCAGCACTACTCCACTCGTCGGAGAGGAGTACAGAAATCGATTTTAAGAGCTCTTTATGTCGAAGTAAATGGCTTCCTTGTGTGGATGGGTGCAGGGCTAATTCGATTTAACACTGCTAAATTCGACCTAAACTCATAGTGTAGACCAGGCCCAAGTGACAGATGCATGAATCACTGTCAGTAGGTCTGCATTGGAGAGGAATGGGCGTAGTCATTTGTCCAGCTAGAGGTGGCAAGAAATTTCTGGTCACAGCAGCTATTAGCTAAATTAAGCTGTTTGAGTTCATTTATCATGTCTAAATCTTTATTGCTTTGTCTTGCATTAACTCAGTTTGTGCTGGAGGCATGTTTGAAGCTATGCAATGTTTTGAAACAGAAGTACACTTAAAATTTAAACATATTTAAATTAAGTTTAAATAGAAGTTAAATATAGTTTAAATTTTCTTAACATTGTACATAAATGGGTCAAAATATTAAAGACGGTGTTCTTATGAGTCATAAAGACATATGCAAAGACTGCAAAACTTAGCACTGGTCTACACTACAAACTTATGTCAGTATAACTACATTGCTCAGGGGTGTGGAAAATTCACACGCAGATGTGACAGTTATACTGAATGAACTCCTGGTGTAGACAGTGCTATGTCCACAGAAGGGCTTTTCCCTTCACCATAGCTACTGCCTCTCGGGGAGGTGGAGTATCTATGCCAATGAGAGAAGCTCTCCTGTTGGCATAGGTAACATCTTCACTAAGTGCTACAGTGTAGACAAGCCCTTAGTGAACTAGTGTAGCTGAGTATGTTGGAAGTGGGATCATTATGAGACAACTACCCTCTGGGGTAAGGAATCGAAATGACAAATGTGGCGGCTGGGTGGGTTGAAGGGACAAATGGATCTGGCCCTTCCATTTAATTTGAACAACAATCTCCTAAAGCCTTCTGCATGCATAAGCCCAAAGAGATACTTTAGATGTTCCAGGGCAAGGGCAATTACTGGAAATAAATACGGGCTGTCTTACAGAAACGCTGTATACTTCTCTCTTCAGTCCTTTTAATCTGCTCTATAGAGGTTTGTTGTTTAACTTTTCTACACAAGTAACTTTTCCCCCACAATGAAATGAGTTGTTTGGCCAGTGAAGCCCCTACAATATTTTACTGCACTCACCTGTCACTAATCTTAGGGAACGGGGAAAACTTATTTACAGGATGTACATTCTTTACATTGAACATCAGTTACCACTGTTGATTATAAAATGCTTTTCTTGAATTACTAGTTCTCCATCACTAGTAATTAAGTCATTTCATACTCCAAAAAAACTTTCATGCTGGGCAAGGTATAGGGACTTCAGAGAGGCAGGCATTTTGCAATTGTAGAAGGACATGTTGATCTGTCCACTTGAATAAGAAAGAACAGATTACCTGAATAATTCTGGAAATAACACACTTCTAAATTTGTATATAAACCACTGATTTCCTCCTACTAACTTAACCTATCCTCTAGCAGGATTTTTCAAAACAGTTTTTACTAGTTTGTTTTGTTTTATGTTTTGTTTATTGTCAAATAGCAAGGCTAATATTTACATAAATGATATCTTCACTGGACAAGTAGGAAAGCAGTCTCTTTTTATTAGTTTCTCCATTAAGTGTTTAACATTTTAATATAATCTGCAGTATAATGAATAACACTGTTTAATGTGCATGAATACGGAACTAACTGGATCTTTGTATTCACTGAATGCATAACCTTGTATTAAATTAATTACTCAGGACTTAAAATGCTGTCTTTAAGGAGTGAAACTTGTTAAGAGTCACTGATTTTTAATTAAACAAAATTCCTTATCTGTGCTATTGCAAGTGCTTTAGATTTTTAAAAATCCTTTAAAAATGATCCATTTTACTGTAGCTTTTATCATGTATTACACTTAATTTTTTTGCATTTCAGTGAAGGTGGAGAATGAGCATAATTAGTTACTTCCATGTTCTGATCCTTGTTGTTCAGTCTCAAGCATGTGGCTGCAATGTTTAGGTTGCAAAAAAAATGCAGGGAATATTTTAAATGCAAATCAACATACTGCATTAGCCCTTTTTGACTAATATGTTGAATGTTCCTGGGTCTATTTGTAAATTCCATCCCCCTCCCCCCCCTTTTTGGCACGTTGCCAACTTTTTTCCTGACAAGTGCAAGTGAGAGTTGATAACCCTCAAACCTCAGCAGAATTTCCTGGTGGCAAAGAAAAGGTACTTCTCTGTCCCGTGGGCTTTCTGCTGCTGAATTTCAAAGGCCTGCTGCAAATAGTGGAGAAGAGTTGGAGATTCTCAAAGACAGGTCACAAAAGTATTTTATTGTGGATAACTTTTAAATCTAAATGTTGGGGTCACAACCAGCTCCTTCTATAATTACTAGAACTTCTGATAATAGCTGGGTGAAATTTTTCATCCAAGACTTTTTCTGGCAAAAAATACAAATTTGGCAACACTGAAAATTTTGAAAATTCATGTTGGTTTTCCTGAATTGTTGGGGAGCGGGGGGATTCAGAAAGTCAAAACATTTTGTTTTGGTAGTTTTGGAGTAAGATTTTGATTTTTGGGGAGAGGGGTTGTTTTTGTTTTTTGGGTTTTTTTTGTTAGAAACAATTTTTTATTCAAAATTTCTCCAAATTGTTTTAAAACAAAAATTTCAAAAATGTTTAAAAATGGACAAAATCAAAATGAATCTTTTTGTTTGACATGAAAAGAGTTTATTTTACTCTTCAAAATTGCCAGGGAACCAAAAAATCCATTATTTGGCCAGCTCCTCTCCTGATATGCTATCCACTGTCCTGAGTTAAACCTTACTGTGCTTTGGGTATTTTAATGTTTTCAAACATTGTACTACATTAGATAGACAAGAGCAAGTGAGAGATGGCTTTTAGCTTTGAGTTTATGTGACACGTCAGAGGCATCTCTTGTGGGAAAGTAGTGGAATGAATGTTAGATGCAGTGCTCTTTATTACATAAGAACAACAATTTGCAGAGCACTCTGAAGATGTTGGTTGCTAGAACCTGCTATAATCAAGGTTACCAAACATTTTCTATTATAATCCCCTTTTTCACATTTATCATCTTCTGAAACCATTTGACTTTTAGGAGCTGAAATTCATGAAGTTCATGATATTGACATTAAAGTAGAGACCCAGCTGAATATTTTATTTCCTCCTCAATAAGGAGGAAAGATCAGAGCTTGCCTGGTTTGGGGGAACATGTTTAAAAATAGTATGCAATTAAAAATTCATCTCTCTGTACACTCAGTGGGCATCTTCTAAGAGAGAGAGCGCCAACTAAACTCCACCCTTTGACTTCACTATACATTATCTGTACCTGGGCACACCAAGAAGCTTAGTGTAGGGATTAAGCTATCTGATCTTGGGACATTTAGCAGGGGGCATATATACCTACAAACAAACAAAAGTCCTCATTCTCTCCCTCCCCTCTCCCCTGCCCAGAGCTCCCAAAATCCCAAACAAAATTAAAACCTCTTAGTGCCTGGAGAAAGTCTGATACAAAAGATAATGGATCACAGCCCAGAGGCACAGAGTTTAATGCCAGAAGGAACCACCAGATCATCTAGTCTGACCTCCGGCCACCAACATGACCCAGCACAATCACACTAAACCCATCAACCAAAATTAGACCAAAGTATTACAGCCCACAGAAGATTTAACTGTTATGTGCCAGAGACGGACAATAGGAGGAACTGAAATGCACCAGTGCCTGAGGCCCCTCCAAGGGCAGGGAAATGGTTCAGTGAGAAATACCCAGATGATCCCAGTAAATGACCCATACCCACACGCTGCCGAAGAAGACAAAAAACTCTGACCTGGTGGGAAATTCCTTCCCGACCTCGCCTACAGTGATCATTTAGACCCTGCATATGAGAGCATGAGCCAGCCAACCTGAGAGAGAGAATGCTTTCCTGCTGCCCTGCCATATCAAGCTCTGTCCATCTCTGATGATTCAGAGAAAGGAGACCACTCCCCCTCGCCCCCAAAAAAGGACCCAGAATACACTGGGGGAAATAATCCCTTCCTGATCCCTGTAGGTGACTGGCTGAAATCCCGACACATGAGAACATCAGACATGAACCAGAAGGCATCCCCAGGACTGCTGACCTGTGACCCTCGCCATTACAAGCAACCCCATTATATAATCCCATAAATTGGTCCAGGGCTCTCTTAAAACTAATCAAGTTGTTTGCCCCCACAACTCCTATTGAGAGGCTGTTCCAGAACCTCATTCCTCTGATGGTTAGAAACCTTCTTCTGATTTCCAGCCTGAATTTGTTCACAGCCAGTTTACCCATTTGTTCTTGTGCCAGCATTGCCCTTTAGCTTAAATAGCTCTTCACCTCCCTGGTATTTACCCCCCAGATGTATTTATAGAGAGCCATCATATCCCTTCACAGCCTTCATCATGTTAGGCTAAATGAGCTAAGCTCTTCTAGCCTCTTCTCATAGAATAGGCTCCCCCATTCCTCTGACCATCCAAGTAACGCTTCTCTGCACCTGTTCCAGTCTGAATTCATCGTTCTTGAACATGGGTGACCAGAATTGTACCCAGTGTTCCAGATGAGCGCTTACCAGTGCCTGGGACAATGACATTCAACTTCGCCCTCTCTTCTGGAAATGCCTCCTAGGATACATCCTAGGATTACATTTGCCTCTTTTTCAACCCCATCACATTGATGGCTCACAGTCCTCCTGTGATCGACCAACACACAGAGGTCGTTCTCCTCTGTTGCTTCCAACTGTGGAGCCACCTGCTTATAGCAGGAGTTCTTATGATTAGATCCTAAGTGCATGACTATGCACTTTGTACTATTGAACATTTTAGAGTCTCTGCAGATACCGCAGAACTTTGTAACTTAAACTCACTTAAAAAAGACACTATTCTGCTATCCTGTTATCCTAGCCTTGCAGAAAGTTCCCCAGCTAAACAAATGGTGGCAACAAAGGTTGAAACTTCAAAACCTAAATGGGACATTTCAGCCTTGACTTTCATGAAGCATAAACTCACTACTGAACAAATGAAAATCCTCCATATAAACTCCCAACTATTTCAATACAACATTGAGGTGAAAAGTTGAAATTGCAGGTGGAAAATGCAAAAGTGTATGTTCCAACAATGTTAACTATGCCATGTTGCACGTGTCAATGTATTTTCCTGTTTCTAGCTTTTTTGGTTGAGTGGTTGCTCTCAAAGTAATCATTTCCTGTATCTCTACTTACCCCCAAATTACTAATAACAGATTAATAATACTATAATTTAAATAATTAAAAGTGAAAACTTTTAAAATCCAATTTACTTGCCATTCTTTGTTTTTTACTTTGTTTTCATTACCCAGGTTGAGAAATATACAAAGTTTTTCAAGTTTTTAGTGCTACAATATTTGGGCTCTAAATACTGCAATGGAATGTTTGTGAATTGATGAACTGTTTTCATTGGAATTTTAAAATTGTGCAAACATTGCCATTGGTTTCAGGTTTGTAACTTTATTATTCTTATAATAAAATTTAGATGGGGGCCACATTTAAGTTGACAGAACTTTAAAATTGTTAGTAGTGTCGGCCAAAGCACTTATCAAATCATGGGAGATGTGCAATGCAGAAGAGTTAACATTACTGGTGGAAACTTTTTCTATTTCCTGACTCTTTGTGACTGTAAATATGCAGCCTTATTGTTGTTAGTGTAAATTTTTGGATATAATTCACTTACTGGTGAGAACATCTATTCCTATGGAATAGACTCCCCAAGTGAAGTTGTGGTAGCCCTTATCACTTTGCGTAATGTATTCACCAGTTTTAAATATCAATGTGCTATTGGGAGAATTCTGTATTTGCAAGGAGATGGACTGGATAATAGGTTTTATCCATCTCTACTTCTATTATTTTTATGACTCTGTGAAGAAAATAGACAGCTAAATATTCAAAATACTTAAAATGTATTTCAAATTATAGGATTCTATGAGGGAATAAAAAACTTCTTATTTCACACTTTATCCCATCAGTAGAATGGCATGCACTGTTAATGCATAAGACAGAAAGTATGTGACTTAGTAGCATGGGGTAAACAATGCTTGAATACTGCTTGATATTAGATGTAGTATAAAAGTATCTTTGTTCATATAACCTGCATTTGTTGAACTCTCTGGGTAATGGGTCAAAGGGCAGAGTGTCTATCCTGAGAATACTTTATCGTGAGAAAAACCCATGTCCATTTCCAAAACAGATATGCGCCATAAAACTCACATCTTCAAGAATGATCCTCCTTATCATGGTGGCATGTGGCTACCACTTGTCACTTTGCCTCTCCATTATGGTGGAATACTGTCCAGAAAGCAGCAGACTTCATCCATGAAAGAGAGGTCTCAAGTCAGTGTCCACAACACAATTGATAGGTGTGAGGGGAAACCCACCATGGATTATTGATATTACATAAAAGTGAGTGTGAATCTAGAATGAGATCGTGTCCAGGAGCAGTTTCTTTATGTAAGACTATTACCTGTGTAATGCTGACCTTGTTAGAGAGACTGGATTATATGATGCAGAAGGCGCAGCCAAACTAAATTTGTCCAGGGACAAATCTAAATTAAGAAACTTAATTTATTTTGCCCATTCTTTGGGCAGTGTTTATTTTAGTTGGTGAACCTCATTGTATAAATGCTATGTTTAACATAAGGCTGAGTAGCAGAATGTTTACTTCATCTCCAAGTACTATGAAGCAGCGCTTCTCAATATGTGGTCCGTGGGCTGCAATGAGATAGTAGTACATGATCTTATTCTCCATAACTTGTTCAGTAAATAAAACCATACATTCAAACAGAAGGGGGGCAGACACACGAGGGGCTCTGCAACTTTAAAATAAGCCAGTTTAGAGATGCATTGGTGTGAGGAGGGAAACTCTCAGACAGGAAGAACAGATTAATCCTCCATGATAATAACTGGCTGTGTTGGAGTTGTGTAGTGGTACAAACAATGCTGAAGTGTGGGTGAAAGCAGAGGCCACCCCTCCTCCTCTATTACTCTGCCCCACAAGAAACCTTTCAGCCTAGTTGGGGACCGCAGTCTCTTACTCCAATCCCAAATCTGCTTTGGATAGTAGTAGTGCTCAAAACTCTCCTCTTTCCTCCTTCATGGTGTGGCTGGTTGAGGAGGAGCCAGCTACAGTGCAACTTCCTGCCTCTAGGGGCACTCTGTCCCCTTCCCACACTTTCTAATCCATCCCACTGATCGTTTCATGGTGAGTGTGACATGTAATTTAGCATAGCATCCAGTTAAGAATCCATTCTCGCTACACTGATGAGAATTAGAAGCTGACCTGCTGAGTGCTTTGGAGTCTTTAGCTGTGACAAACTAGGTCTTAAAATCTGCATCTGTTGCTTTAAAGACTTTTGAAGCTGGAAATAGAGCTAGAATTGGCCATTACTTTGGTCTGGGATTCCTTATTGCCTCTAGGAATCGTGGGAGTTTGTTATGGAGATGTTATGGCTTGTGCCCAGATATTGTGGTAATGGGTGCTATAAAGATGCCTTTTGTAATACATGCAAAGTGTTCTTAATATTTTATCAAACTGATAAGTGATCACTAACCTGAAAAAGTGGTACAAACGTTTCTCTGAACTTTAACAAACGCTGCATTTCACAAGTAAATGACAGAAAATACCATGTGCATTTCAACCCCCAAAACATTTCTAATTTACGCATTTTAATTTTTTAGCTTCATTGAGATGCAAATACTTGAAGATTGGCGATATATTGTGTCAGGGAGTATTAGCTATTGCAGACTGAAAATGGTATTTTTCTGTGAAAAATATTTGTAGGGTGGGGAGAGGGTCTAAAGTTAACTCTTTCTTATATTCCGTCTAAATGTAATAATCTGCTGCACTAGTAATTTCAGCAAGTAATGTAGATGCTACTTGCAGCTCATTTAAAGATGATTGTGTTAAACAACACACACAGTTTTACATAGGAACGCTGTATAGTTTTGCTTAGATTAATGTTCACATCCTGAAAACATCTCTATATACAATATGTCTCTGTCACTTCAGTTCTAGTTGCGATAATACTAGGTCTGCTCTTTCTCCTTCTCTTTCCCCCAGTGATGTTGTTGGAAAAAAATCTTACGGATTCCAGTTGGAGGAGGATGGGGACTCGTAGTGAACAAAATATGTTTTCAAGTCAGTATGAAATGTGAGAAACTGATAGTGGATTATTGGAGTTTCTCTTTTCATAGTGGTGTCTCTTGACTTTGAAATCTTAAGGATGTGCCATTTTTTCCCCTGTAAAATGTCCTGCTATTTATGAACTTTATTTTTAAATCCCTTTTGAGTGTTAAGAAAAGTGATCGAACAATAACAAAGGAAAAGTAAATAAAGAGGCTGATAGTAAGTAATTCCAATTTTTGGACTTTAAGTTGACAGTTAATGTCTTTAATTGAAAAGAACCACCACAATGATAAATGGGTTGGAGGAACTGACTCAGAAAAGATTCACGTAACAATGTGTGCACTGTATCTGAGGGAGAAGTATTTGTAAACTTGTATCCTCTCTCCCAGGCATTGCTTACTGCGGAATAGGATGCAAGTTTATAAATACTTCTCCCTCATTGTTTACAAGCTAAAATAAACTTTGAAAAGGAGAACTTAGGTTTAACTTTAACTTTTTCCTGATATTTGATGGACGATTGTGAAGCTGTTATTGCTGGGAGAAAATGGGAGGATTTATTCCTAGAAACATTTAAAACTAGACTGAACAGAACACTAGAGTACACAGGGAACGGTTCTTCCTGGCAGGGTAGGTATAGTGGTGTTCTCCATCCTAACACAAAGGGAGCTTCTGTTAAATAAGTTCCTTTACTTGTAACTTTACATCCACCTAAGAGCACACAACCCAAAGCCTGCTCCTACCTGCAGCTGGCAGCTCTCCCTTCTGATTAGCATTCAGAGCCCAGAACTTCTATGTCAGGGTGATCATCTTCCACACTGTTACATAACCATCACAGCTGCTCCATACAGGTGTGCACTAGATTACTAATAGATCTTTCCAATTTGTTAGTTATTTTGAAAGCCTTTCTGAAACTGGTAACATATTTATTGGGGAGGAGAAAGTGAATCATCAGTGTAACAGTACAGTATTTCATCACATAGCAGTTAGCTTTTACTTTGGTTCACCTGACAGTCTTGGTGAATGAAGCCTCTGTTGTGCAGAGGAGCAGCAAAGCAAACTTCCCACGTACATTGCCTTGCTAATATGCTTCTACTGTGACCAGTTGAGGGTGGGAGGCTTCCTCTGGGAGCTGAAGAAATGGTTCAGCCACTGATGCTCGTTCAGTTCTTGGCCTCTGCTGACACTGTCAATTACTTCAAAGTATGGTGGTGAGTTTGTAATGTGGGAGCTGTGCAGGGGCCTACCAAACATCCATTAAAAGAGAACAACTTTTAATACCTACTGAACTAAACTGGATTAAAACTTATTCCAGATGAAAGGTCCATAGTTCATTAGCAATATCCTGAAGCTCCCAGTCTCCCCAAATGGTAAGGTTTCCGCCTTCAAGAAGGAGGACAGTTGTCTGACATTCTTAAAATGTACACAGCCAGGGTTCTCTCTGGACAAATAGGTAAAATCTCTTTACACACTTTGCAATCAAGTGCTTTGCCCTGTTAAATGAACAGCTCCCATTAACTAAGACTGTGTCTACACTGCCACTTTCAGCGCTAAAACTTCAGTCGTTCAGCGGTGAGAGAAAACACACCCCTGAGCGACAAAAGTTTTAGCACTGAAAATCACCAGTATAGACAGTGCTTTGTCTCCGGCGAAAAAGCTACCACAGCTCATTCGGGGTGTGTTCTTTTTTTTTTTTTATCGCTGGGAGAGCTCTCCCCCGGCGATAAAGTGTGTCTACACTGCCCACATCACAGCACTGCTGCGGCCACACTGTAACATGGGCAGTGTAGACTTACCCTTAAATACAAACAAGAATAAAATTTAACTACATCCAAATTCACTTTTAAATGTTTTTTAATATAAAATCATGTAAGTAATTATAATTCCGGGGCCCTCCCACTAAAGATGGGGAATCTTATAAAATTACAGAAAAACACCCTTGCAAAGTCAAGTACTTTAAGTTTCCATGTGTAAAGATATGGGGAATTTTTTTTTAAAAAAATACCTAAGTCACTTATCAGAGGGGTAGCCATGTTAATCTGGATCTGTAAAAAGCGACAGAGAGTCCTGTGGCACCTTATAGACTAACAGACATATTGGAGCACAAGCTTTTGTGGATGAATACCCACTTCATCAGACGCATGTCACTTAGGAACTTTTGAGAACTTTACTCGGCTTTTAATTAGGGTTGGGGTTTTTTTTCCATTGTGTAGATAGTTAGCAGAGTTGGAACCCAAGTCCTGCAGTTCCAGAGCACAGATCTCTACCATTTGAGATGTAGCGGCAATGGCGCTAGTTTGGAATTTTTAGATGGAAATTCCACAAAATTGAAATTTTTTTGATTTTTCTAATTTTTTTATTTTTTTACTTTGTCAGGAAAATCAAAACAAAATATTTAGTTTCAGGTTGATTCAACCCTCACTGAAATGCTTTGGCTTGTTGAACTGAAACATTTTGCTTTGAGATAGTTCAACATTAAATTGTATCTAGCAAGGATGCAGCAGTACCTCATGGGAGTTGTAGTTTGGGTGCTTTATGCCCCAGTTCTCTCCTGTGGGCTGGGCTCGGCTCCTTGGCTGGTTTATACCTCCCTTGATGTACCGCAATCTCCCCTCTGACCAAGCTGCATGGGGTATCGTAGAAGTCACATGACTGCCGTTCATCACATCAGTTTGGCCAAAGAATGAGAACATGAGGCAGGCACCTGAACTACATTTCCCATAAGCCACTGCAGTATCTGAGGCAGATAAAGTTGAATGTTTTGAAACAAAATGTTCAACATCTCTAAACTGATATTTTTTGGAACTTTGTTCCATAAAAAAATTAGGTATTTTGCACAAAAATGTCAAATTATCAGAATTTCCGTGGGATGGAAATTCCAATTTTCACCTAGCTCTAAGAATCAACCAGTAGCAGAAGTAGATTGTTATTCTGTAGCTGAACTAGCCCTTAAAGGATGTGACAGACATTTGGCCAGTGCATTATGCAACTGGTTGAGAGACAATGGTGGGAATTGGGTTTCCTGGGTTCTCTTCATGGCTCTGGGAACAGCATGTGGTCTACGGGTTAGAGCAGTGGTTACAGAAGGCATATGGATTTGGCACATTCATTCTAAAAGGCAGTGTGACTGAGACTTGCTTCTGTCGTATTAGATACCTGACTTCTCGTCTCTGCCCTGCCTGATGGGACCTTGTGCAACCTCTGTTATCTTATTTGGAAAATGGGTGAAGGTTACTTGCTTATCTCCTAAAGTAGGGGTATGAGGCCTTGGTTATTAAGGATTGTGAATTATATAGAAATATTAACACTTAGTTTATGAGGAGACCAGAACTTGTGGCTTCCAGGTCAGTGAATGTCCTTTTGGTCTAAGGGTAGCTAACAAGGAGTCTTTCCTACTATACGGGCAGGCATGACACGGCTGCCAAATGCTTAGATGTCATACAAGTTGATGGTACTTAGCTGGTGGTTAAATGCTCCTTGAGCCATGGTTACATCTTAAGGCTGAGAAGAATACTTTGAACATTCTGTTTTAAACTAAGGCTTTCTTCAGTTTCTTAGGAGAACTTTATAGTTAATTGTTTAAATAACAGTATCTGCATCACAGCCTGAGTTCAGTCACTAGCAAGGTTGTGTTTAATTTGTCCTAAGTTAGCACAACTCTTCAAGTTGTCATAGTAGCTGTTTTTAATTAAAATGTCACTCAAAATACATTGTGCAGGAGTATTTCAGTGCATCTCCAGGTTCCTGTGCTGAAACACCCCATCTTTCTACTATGAGACACAACTATTATAATTACCGTATGTTTGATTATATAATAAGTGGTAGTTCTTAAATGGATACATAGCATTATTAAACTGGAACTGAGCTAAAGTAAATATTTTGGATAAGTTATTTAGATCTTTTGTTTACCTTCAGTCCACTCCACTGGATAAGACTTGCAGTGAGTATAAATTGGAGACCTGTAGTTTATTCCCAAATCTGTGAATGACTCACAATGATCTTGGGCAAGTCACTTAAACTTTCTGTGGCACAGTTTTCCCATCTGTAAAAAGTGGATAATATGCCCACTTGTTTATATAGTGCTTTGATATATACGGAATTCTTATGATCATATTCATTTTCTAGGATAAGTATTAGACAGATACAGATAGGGACTCAATTTCACCATTGGATAATCTTTCTTGGGAAATTTTCCAAGGGCTCAGAATAAAGCGCTCTCCTGTTCCTGTATGACGTGTGAGGACTTTAGTCAGAGCTTATGTGTTCCAGATGGAGGAGATACTAGCAAAACAGGTTTCCTACTGTTAATTGGGGTGTCATTCTGAGAAATCTAATATATAAGGCTCAGCCTGTCCTTTAATTTTATTAATGGGGTTTCGGTACTAATTCCAACCATAGCCAGTGTTCAGCACTAGGAAATTTAGTGACGTGAACATTATGTTGGCAAAGGGGGAGCCTGATTGGTGTGAAAATTATTAGATTAGCCAGCATGATTGTCTGGGAGGAGGAGAGAGTAACTTATGTGTTCCAGATGAGTGACTGACTTTCACAAATCCAATTTACAAACAGGAAATGTAATTTAATTTTGTTTCCTACCTCAAACATCATTTTGTCTAACTCCCTGATAACCTACTCTGAAACAGCGCATACTCTGGCAAGTGCAACATGAGAAATAAAATAATAATTTCGGTATTTTATCAGAAATGTAAATAACTATCACTTGTTCAGTTGTATACCTTGCCAATGTAAATGCATTTGGTATATTCAGAATTAAAGGGAAAAGGGAAAAAAGAGGAATGAGAAAATGAATAGGGAAAAAGGTATTTATAACTTTTCCTTTCTAGCTTTTATTTTCTGCCTGCTAGGAACTATCTTTCATAGTGGAAGGATACATTGCATAACTCCAAAACCGTTCGCTTAAAAGAAATGTAAAATTTATGAGCGTACTCTAATAACAATAAACCACACTAGATCATGTAGGCTCTTGTATCATGGCTGAGAGATTGATTGTAGACACTGCACCTGAGATATTCTAATAGCCTACTATGCATACCGTGTCATGGCTTACTGCTGTAGTGGCACTCCATAAATACTTATCAGCAGCAAACTAGAGTAATAATAAAAATGTATACTTTAAAATTAATACAAATTGTGAACACCAGGTAGGGTAGATGGTTATGGATTATTGTGACATCACTTGCAAAGATGTCTTAAATCATCCCGTACAATAGAATTTTGTATTTGTTTCCATCAACATCTCTGCTAAAAGTATAAATTTGCTTTTGCCTTGTGTTTTATAAGGCTGAGTATCTTCAGTGCAATTACCAATTGTGGTCTTGGAGTCATGGTAGATATATTAAAACACAGCAAACTTGTTTTAAGATGGTGCATTTAGGATTTATTTTAAAACAGAGATGTCTTATATTATATGTGCAGGAAAACTTATTGTCCTTCAGAAAACAGATAATTTGTCTTATATCTGCTCTTGCTACGATACTGGAGCTCTGATCATGTAAACAAATTCTACTCTGAATCATTTTAAGTTTACCATTTAAAATAATCTGCTGGTAAATATGGGCGAAATGCCTCTCTTTAAGGCGTTCTTTATAGCCTATGAAAGAGAAGAAGCTAGCCAAGTCCTTTTTAAAACAAATCTACAGTGAGCAGCTCTCTTACATCATTTTGCTTTATTGGTTCTGTTTAAATTTTGTCTAGAAATGTTGAACCAAGGTTTACGCTATGCAATAGCTTTGAACTTTTGGTGGTTAAAGTTATTTTAGAAACATTAGTGCTATGCAGGAGTGTTGAAAGGCTTTCAATTATTTTAAACATCTGTCCTGCAGAGCCAAGATTTTTTGTCCCAGTAAAGTGAGATTCAAAGGAGCCAAGAAGCTCGGACACCTTATAAGGAGATGAAGTGTGTAGTCATCTGCAAAGTCATATTCGTGTCTCCCAATTCACACTGTAAACACTTTTTCAAAGTATTTTTGAGGCTCACGATTTGGTGGAAACTCAGTGCAAATCTATAGGATAAAACCAATAAAGTGAAAATTGACTAAGCAGTGAGCTTGTATGTTAACTCAGAATGACTCTTCTATTTTGTTTGGTAAGCGCGGACTGGCAGACAGCTGCTTGTCTCTCCGCAGCACAGTGCCTTGTCAGTACAGTGATTGTGGCAGCTGATGCTAAAGAAGTGAGCAGGAGGAGAAGGAATTTGAATAAAAGGAAGCAAAGGGGAAATCGAGGTGCACATCCAGTTGCCTCACTTGTGTCTGCAGAGGATCCCTTTGGAAGATGAACTGGGGTGCAATGAGAGGCTGGCAGTATGGAATGTCATGCACCCCCTGTGCAGTGGTGTCCAGGGGCAGAGGAAGGGTGAGACTGATCCTTACCTTGCAGTTAAAGGGGCACTTTGTAAGGGCCAGCTGAGGCCATTGCTGCTATTGGGCTGAAGTAGTGACTGCAGAGCGACTCCGAGGCTGATCCGTGGTTTGGGGAGAAGGATTACCCCCTTGCCTATCTGCTCAGCATTCTGCCCACCAACTTGGGCTGTGCGCTGGGCAGAGGGTTCCCCTAAAGACAGGATTGCAGTCTGGGAGGAAGTGCTGCATAGTCATTAAATGTGAGGCTCCTAGGCAGGAATAGACTATAACAAACTCATTGGCTAACCCTGGCTTAGTCACTTTACACCCAAATTGTCATAAATTCCCCCTGATTTTGGGCGCCCAGCTTGAGAGACTTTAGGCATGATATTCCAGGGTTCCGTTAGCTTTTGTGATTTCCAAACACTTATTTTGTGGAATTGGTTTGCTCCCATGTCACCTCAGCATAGGCTCTCCTGGCCTCCTAACATATGACTTTATCTTCATCTTAAAGCTTTGCCTTGTGTGCATTATACAGTCTGAGAATATGTGCTTACAACCTTAGTAAAGATTTTTGGTTTCCAAATGAACGTTGAGTGAGTTGTGTAGTTAAAACAGCAACCAGGATAGGTTTTTTCCTGCCTCAAAGCAGAAAACAGATTAATTTGTAAGCCCTCTTAAAAAGAGCCTATGCTTTGGCCAGCAATTTGTGGGTCAGGTTGAGCCTGATGGAATTTGAGCAGCTTGGTTGTAAACTCTTACAAAGACTGTACACAATATCAGTTTGACTCTTTTGAAGTTTGCACAGTGGGACTGGTTGACCCAGACCTGGAACGTACTTTACCTACCCCTACGCTCGTCATTCAAGTGTTGGCAATTGGCACTGGCTCTCTTCTGAGGCTGATGCTCATCCTGTAAGCAGAAGAAACTGTGTTGCTGCTCTTTAGAACTTATTTATAGGTATTCTTTTGATTTAAAAATATGTTCTCTAAAGAAGTGGGTATGAAATATGAAGATGCTTTGAAGGGGGGGAGGAGGTGTCAGGTTCTGTTGTCCAATCCAAAATGTGTGTGGTTTTTGTTGTCATCCATTTTGAGTCTTCAGTCCCAGTACGCTTGGGCACATAATCTGCAGCCAGGGATATAGAATATAATTTGCCTATTGTATGTTCGCTTAACACTTTTAAAGTTACTCATGAACTACGGGTGGAAAATTCCCCAAGATGCTCAGAAACCTAAAAGTTAGAATCAAAGAGCACTGTGATATATATTTTTAAAATTTAGAACGTTTTGTAAAATTGCCCATTTTATTGTTGTCCTCTTTCCTGCTCCTGTCTTGACTCCCCTCTCCCCCCTCCTCCCCCCAACAGTATGCTTTTCCCGACTCTCACAGGGAATTTCTCCCTTTCCTCTTTAATTGGAGTGTGTCTGATTTATTCCACGGGGCTTAAATTAAAAGGAAACTCAGCAGTAGGGGAAGGACTGATGGGGTTGAAAGCAGTTGTCAGACTCGTCAGTGCAGGCTCATTGGGCACCATTTTTTAGCTTTTTTAAAAGTGGTTTGATATAGAACAGCAGCAGTGGTGCCTCGTTACTGCCAATTGTAGTTACTGCCGTAGATGTCCGCCTGTGACTGGTAGAACGGCTGCAAGTGTACTGCTGCAAGCCTTGCCTTGTAATAAGGGATCTGCCCCCAACAAGGCAAGCAGCTGCTCAGATGGAGAAGATTGTTGCTGTTGCCCTGGGCAACCTTAGTATGAGTAGTAACATTGATGCTGCTCAGTAAAATGTAGAGAGAACTGAAAACTGCTGCTGAGCAGCAAAGCTGGCACGTCTAGCAATCCTTGGAAAACTTAAATGTCGCCTCCTTCCCCCTCACACCCACCTCGAGGGTAGACGTTCTTCCCTCTAAGGCGATAAATATGAGTTAAAACATGTAGCAAATTTCGGCCTGGATTTTCTGAAAAATCTCTACCAATATAAAGCCGGTTTGTCTCCAGCCATGAGAATTCTTATTACCATGTGGAATTCTTTTCCCTGCAGATGCAGGGAGGCCGTATCAATATGGCAATAGCATTATCTCCTTCAGAGTCTCAGTTAAAAATAAGCCAAGTGACAATTTAATTCGCTAAGTGGATATTATTATCTACATCCCTCTAAGGTTGCTGAGAAAGGTAAAATGTCTGAGTTTGAAAAATGAACTAATTTTGGACCTGATAAATGCATGTGTTCCAAGTGATTTGTTAGCTCTGAGTTTGGTCAGTAAGAAACAGCTCTGCCTTTTAAAGAGCTAAGGAGCTTTATTTGTAGGGCAGTGGACTGGAGTGATCTTAAGCTGCTTTACTGTCCATGGGAGAGAGATTGACCACAGGTTATCGTACAGTATTAAATGGATGCTCCTAATGAGAGTAAATATTTAGGCTTGTGGCTTTTCTATGATTTATGAAGAAGGCTTGAGGGATTTTTAAGGGCTTCTGTGACTGACCCTTGGGTGCATGGGAGCCAATGGGTTCCCACCACCAACTGGCCAGTCAGGTAGGATGATGCTTCCCCCCCTCCCCCCCCCCCCCCCCCCCCCCCCCCCAGCTATCCATATCCCAAGACTCATGAGGGAGCTGGACTCCTGCAATAGGAGGTGGGGGGGAGATGGGTATCCTTAAAGGAGCCACAGCCCTCTTCCCCTGCCAATCCAGCCAAAGCCCATCTGCCTCTAAGGCTGCAGGAGTGCATTTTTCCCCAACAGATTTTTCTTTAAAACTTTTTTCATTATATTTCTACTCTGTGGAAACTGGAAGGTTGACTGAAGAACTAGTGGATTGACACCATCCCAAGAGTCAAGAGGGGGACAGTTGAAAGGAAAAGATTTTAAGTCATTCCTTTAAACTCTTGCACCTGTCTATCTTCAGGGTCTAAACATTTGCTTATGATTAAACACCCTTGCCTCTTCAATTAAGGTGCAAGAGTTTAAATATCCCTGAGATCTTTCAGAGATTCTCCAGGAAAACCAGGAAGATGGAATTTGTCATTCCCGATATTTCTGATCTTAAAATTAGGCAAGAAACATTTTCAGGATGCCTTTTTACATCCTAGAGAAGACAAAAGCACAAAGTCAATTTTTAAATCTTTTTTTGGGGTCGAATTTAGTGTAAAATAGCTTGGAAGAACAGGCAGAATTGTAAACGAGCAGAAAAATTGGCACATTCTTTTTTGAGGTGGCATTGTCTAGATTGTTTCCATAGCAATGGAAAAGGCCATCCATGTAAGGAGGAGCTTACCCTTTATTCAGTAGCGTGCAGCTTACAGGCCTGATCTGTTAAAGTGTTGAACATCCTCAATTGTAAATGATATCCACAGGCGTTGTGGGGTACTCAGCACACCTGAAAATCAGGCCCTGCGTTTGTTTTTTCAGTCTTTCCAGTTAACTGTACTTTCAAGACCGAAAATGGTTCAAACCTAAATCTAATGAAATCATTTAGATATGTGTGAATGCACCAAACTATTGACATGGTTCAATTGTGGGATTTTAGTGATGCCTCAGAAGGTGAAAATGGATACAGGGCTACTTGTCCTTCAGCTCAGCTCAGAGACACAACTTAATGATGACAAGAACTAAATCTGAGGCTAGTGCCCCTGTGAAGTTCTTGTTCCTCCACATTACTCATTTTTTATATAAGTAGTTTTTATAATAATCATGCTTGACCCGATCGTAAAAGAAAACTAGTACAGTCAAAACCATAGTAAATGACTTACAAAGTAATAAAAAAAAAAGTTTTATTCAATACTAATAATGCTTATTTTGGATTACAGGACAGAAAATTGACAAAAGTAGAGAGACAGAGATTTAAGGAGGAAGCAGAAATGTTGAAAGGTCTTCAGCATCCAAACATTGTTAGATTTTACGACTTCTGGGAGTCCTGTGTAAAAGGAAAAAAATGTATAGTGCTGGTTACTGAATTGATGACCTCTGGAACGCTAAAAACGTAAGTACTGTGCACCTGGTGACGCATCTCAGAATAGCTGCAGAAATTCTTAGAAAAATACTAGTTATAGACTCTCTGGGGGGAAAAAGGCATCTCAGGACCAAAAAAATGATCTGTTCTCTCCCTTCAGTCATTTGTCCCCATGTTTGAACTCTGTTGATTTGAAAGCAGAATTTCAGCACCTTTTGCTTTTTCCCCTGAGCTACTGTTTCAGTTATGTAACTATCAGCAGTTCTCGCCTTTGTTTTCTATTCTGCACATGAAGCTCTGTCTGAATTTGTCGGGTTGTTGTTGGTAGTGGTTTTGTTTACTTGTTTTGGTTTGGTTTTTTTGGGGCGGTGGTTGGTATTTGTGGTTTGCATTACAAAACTGCAATAAAATAGTTCTTTAGCTGGAGGGGTTCATTTTTTGATGCAAGAGCTGCTCCAGGTTATCTCCTAAACAGCACTAATTAATAGCTTATGGTACTGACACTTGTTCAGTTGGTTATAAAGCAGTTGGCACAAACTTCGGAACAGATTTTCATCCCCGATGGGAGTAATACACATCACTGCACATCTCCAACGTGCCACTCTGCAAGTGCAAGAAGCAGGTTTTGAGTTCCTCCAAAACATACCCTCCATATCTACAGTCAAGATGTGTGTGTTAGGCTAATGGTATAAATGCAGGTCTGCAGTACAGAGATCAAAAGACTTCCATATTGTGCTAATCTGAATACATAAAACATTTATGTTCTAGCATAGGTCTCTGCATAAAATGAATTGCTTTACTATTAAACTTCCATACGTCTGAATATTGGTGGTATTCTTACCAGGGAAGCATGATACAATAATTAACTTCCTCCCAAAAAAATGAAATGTCTCAGTGCTTTCTTTAGAGAGCACAATTTACTTTCACCATGATGCTGTCTCTGAGCTGCTTGTGGTATGGGGGGGTGGGAAGGAGTATTCAAAACAAGGTCATAGTTTTGCCCATTGTAAAACCTTTAGAGTTTTATATAACGCTTTTTTTCTTTATGCCTATTGCTCTGTGTGTTTTTGCGGCAGGTATCTGAAAAGATTTAAAGTGATGAAACCAAAAGTTCTTCGTAGCTGGTGCCGACAAATCCTGAAAGGTCTACTGTTCTTGCACACGAGAACTCCGCCAATCATTCACAGAGACCTAAAATGTGACAATATTTTTATTACGGGACCGACTGGATCTGTGAAAATAGGAGACTTAGGTCTGGCAACCCTCAAAAGAGCTTCATTTGCCAAAAGTGTAATAGGTAATCATTCTGTTCTTCATTGTTGCCCTTCTTGTCCTGCTTTGGTGGTGAGCTGTTCTTATTCGCATTGTTCGTTTCATTTTAGTGTTTATACCCTTGTAGTTTGGCTGCAGAAATGAAGGTGGCTGTGTGTGGCTAAATCCTCTATACTGCTTAGGAAAATCTCAGTCTATGGTCCTATCTAGAAAATGTTACCATGGCATGGTAAATTCTCTTCTAAATCAAAACAGTAGAGGCCTCCCTATTTCTTCTTAAATGATTTTTAATGTCTTCTCACCATATCCTCAGTATAGGTAATGTTTGACTAAACCTTAATTATGTATGTCCTTTTCATTTCTTATCCTAAAAAAATGAGTCGCTAGTTCAGCATTTATTTTTGCCTTCAGAGACATACTCATTTGCTGCGGGCCTACATTAGCAGCACCCTTGCACTGCAGCTGTCTTTCACTTTACAGTGAGTACGTGTCTTAAAAAAAAAAAAAAAACCAAAAAACCCCACGTAACCCAAGTACTCTGTATCCCAGGACTGCTATTTTACTGAAACCTAATAACACTTTAAAATCAAACCGATTTTCACCAGAACATTCAAAGGCTTTCTCCTCGGGAAAGCCCGAATTCAGGGAAGCACTCCTAGGCCAGACAGCAATTTTTATCTCCATTTTCAGTGGAATTTCAGCACATGCTTAAGTGCTTTCCTGAATCGAGGCCTAAGGGCAGTATTTCCCTGCCAAATGTTAACTTTTTAGCCCCAGCCACTTTGGCACCGACGAAGTTGTTGCAACACTTCTTTGAGTGGAGAAAGTGTGTGTGATGCCCCTTTTCCTCAATTCTAAATCAGTTCAACCCCTTTCACTCAAACTTCCTAAGCAAATTTACCCTTTGGAGACTTAAGACCATGAAAATTTCAGTTTTCTAGGTGAAAGTTTTAGAACGTTGTAATTGAAAATGAAGTAGCAAAGATGAGAGGAGTTACCATGGCAATGCTCATGTTCCAGCTACAGTATTTAAGTACTCTAAAATTCAATTTCTATTCATAAAGAAGCTTTTAGGCTTCTGGAGGAGTGGATAATATCTTATCATAGCAAACTAATCCTGGTAACACCTATTCCCCAGTCAGCAAAACAGTATGCTCTTTTGAAAAGTAATTGCTTAAGTAATTCTTTTGCATCCTAAAGCTTAATAAAAGAATACCTTTATTTATATTGGTATATTTCGGTAACACCAGCATATAGGTGTTAGACTGATATCATTGAGATTAAAGTGGCTGAAATTTTGAGGCCAGATCCTCCGCTCATGTAAATCTGTCTAGCTCCATTGATTTTAATGAACCCATGCTGATTTACACCAGTTGAGGATCTGGCCCTGGATTTTGATATTTGAAGGTTCTGTCCACTCTAGGAGGCAAGTTTTCCATTCAAAAATTTTCCATCCTCACTATCACCACTAATACCAGTAGTGTAGTCGAGGCTTTTGTGGCTGTTAGAATTTTTACCACTGAGCTATCAAACCTGCTCAGAGCAGATCTAGACAAGACGTTAGCAAAAATACTGGTGGCTGCTGGCAACTTATCCGCTCTAGTGATGGTAGTAGTAGAGGGAAACAGTTGGGGAAAATCCTAGAGTAGGCAAGACTTAATGGAAGTTGAGAAAACCCCTTTATAGATTTGGCTACCTTTGGTAATTCTCTTCGGACAAGTGCTTACAAAAAAGAGCAATGGATTGAGTAGCATTGGGCAGATCAGTGGTTCTGTGAATGAATACTGAGCCCATAGTTATTCCAGTTTTTAAGGACTATTAAGCATACAGAAAATCTTTTGAATCAGATTAGTTAAAAATGAATTCATACACAGACCAAATGAGATTCCTGCCCCTTGGACAATATTTTTGGAATGCTACTATAGTATCTCCTGCTTTTTAGATTGCTCCCTCCTCAGGTTGGTGACCAAGTTACTTCAAATCCTGCATAATTCACCAGTTTCTCTTTGTTCTAGGCGGAATGGGATTCAGTGGCAATGTAGTGGCGCTGTAGAGCATAGTCCACATCTGACACAGCCATGAACCATTTCGTAGTTGCAATGTAAGGTTCTGTCACAGGTGGCAGATAAAAGCCCAGTATCAGAATGCAGCACTTTTCTGTCAAGTCACCCTAAGCCAAGGTGTTAAAACTCTATATCAAGATTCAGGGTAATTACAGCTGAGTCTTGCTGACAGGTGGGTCCAACTAGGATATAAAGGGAGTGTCTTTGAGGCAGTGGCAACAAGAACAGAGGAGGGCCCGAGAGAGGCCCTAGGAGTATCAAACCTGGGAGAAGATTAGGCTGAGGCTTATTTTGTGTCTTAGGCCAGGTCTGTACCAGAAAAGGTTTGTGGGTATAGATATCCTGGCAAACCCTCCTACTGCAGATGCAGCTTATACCAGCAGAAAAGTGCTTTTACTGATACAGTTGATACCTGTTCTCCAGCAAAAGCACTTTTATGGTGGTATGACTGTGTCTACCCTAGGCTTTCTACCAGAAATATTTAAAAAAATCATACTCCTAACCAACATTGCTATACAGTAACTCCTCACTTAAAGTCGTCCCGGTTAACGTTGTTTCGTTATGTTGCTGATCAATTAGGGAATATGCTCATTTGAAGTTGAGCAATGCTCCCTTATAACGTTGTTTGGCAGCCACCTGCTTGCAGAAAGAGCAGCCTGTTGCAGCTAGCTGGTGGGGGCTTGGAACCAGGGTGGACCGGCAGCCCCCCATTAGCTCCCCACTCCCATAAGTTCCCTGTGCGGCAACTGCCCAGCAGGCTACCAATTGCCAGCAGTTCAGCTGTCCCTCCTCCCACTGCCATGTGCTGCTCCTGCCCCCTGCCTTGGAGCTGCACACAGGAGCCTCCTGCTTGCTGTGCAGGAGAGGGGGAAAGAAGGGAGTTAATGTCAGGGTGTCCCCCTCCCCACTACTCCTGCCCCCTGCTTACCTAGGGTTACCATATTTAAAAAAAACAAAAAGAGGACACTCCACGGGGCCCCGGCCCTGCCCCAACTCTGCCCCTTCCCCGCCCCGGCCCCACCCCTTCCCCAACATCCCCGCCCTAACTCCACCTCCTCCCCTGAATGCTCCGCCCCCCTGCTCCTCCCCCTCCCCTGCTTCCCGTGAATCAAATGTTCGCGGGAAGCCTGAAATAGACAGGCAGCAGGTAAGCTGGGGCTGGGGCGGTGGCGGTGGGGCGCGAGGAGGCGCGGCCCAGTCCAGCCCCCCCGGCCAAGCGGCTCAGCCCCGGTGTCTCCGGCCTGGCTCGGCTCGGGCCGTGGGGCTCCGGCCGACCCCGGCGGCTCCGGCCCCGGCGACTCCAGCTCAGCTCGGGCCCCGGGGCTCCGGCCCCGGCCCTGGCCGAGCAGCTCCGGCCCTGGCCAAGTGGCGCCGGCCAGCGGCCGAGCACCCCCAGTCCCAGCGGCTCCGGCCCGGCTCGGCTTGGGCCCCGGTTCTGGCCGAGCGGCCCCGGCCTGGCCCCGGGTGAGCGGCGCCGGCCGGCGGCCGAGCACCCCCAGCCCCGGTCCCAGCGGCTCCAGCTCTGGCCCGGCCCTGGCCCTGGCCGAGTGGCGCCGGCTGGTGGCTGAGCACCGCCGGCCCCAGCGGCGCCGTCTCCGGCCCCAGTGGCTCCAGCCTGGATGCAAGCCCCACAACCCCTCCCTATTTTCCCAGACATGTCCGGCTTTTTGGAATTTCCTCCCGGACGGGGATTTGAGGACCAAAAAAGCCGGACATGTCCGGGAAAATCCGGACGTATGGTAACCCTAGCTTACCCCTTCTCCACATAGAGTAGGGTGGGGACAGGACAGGGCTCAGGATGGAGAGAGCTTGCTGGCAGCAGCTGCTGTCTCAACTTCCTGGTCTTTTTAAAGGCAATGTACTTAGAGTGGTGTCAGCACACTTAAAGGAGCAATACGCATCTCTCTCTCTCTCCCACACACAGGGTGTGTGTCTCTGTCTGCCATGCTGTCTCCCCTCCCTCCAGTCGTGCTGCCTTGTAGAGTGTGAGGCTACATTAACAAAATGTTAACCCTTGAGGGCTCAGCTGAATGCTAGTTCATCATTTAGCAGTAAGGCATTCCCCAGGAAATATCCCACCCTCTTCCACCCTCTAACTTCACCACCTCAACCAAGTTTCACAATCATTGCTGTGTACAATATTAAATTGTTTGTTTAAAACATATACTCTGTGTGTGTGTGTGTGTGTGTGTGTATATATATCTATATCTATATCTATATCTATATATATAGTTTTTTGTCTGGTGAAAAACATTTCCCTGGAACCTATTCTCCCCCGCCCCCCATTTACATTAATTCTTATGGGAAAATTGGATTTGCTTAACATCATTTTGCTTAAAGTTGCATTTTTCAGGAACATAACTACAACGTTAAGCGAGGAGTTACTGTACTGGCAAAAGTTTCTAATGTAGACCTGGCCTGAGATGCCAATAAGGCCAAATCCCAAGAAGGAAGTGAGTTTGGTTACTAACCCATAATCCATGCTTTTTTGAAGACTAGGGAATGACATGGGCCACTAGGAGTCCTTCAGAAACCAAAATCATTACTGTTAATGTAGCTAGAGAAAACAAATGTCCCTTTTTGCACCCTTTCATTGATATCCTAGCTGGTGGAAATACTCTTTCTTCCTTTAAGATCTGTGATAAGATCTAGATAATTCATGTTCAGCTTAAGCAGTGCCTTATTCACTCCTCTTGCATCTTTCCTGGCATTCATTTGATAAGAACATTATATTTTATGTATAGACTCCCACCATCCAAGCATAAACCATTCCATGACTAGATGCAGTTCCTTGAATAAATTGTTTGAAGCAAGCACCAGTGCTAAAGGTATCAGTTCAGCTCTGTAGACCTCACCGTTCAAAGTAATTGTTTTTCAGAGGCTCTTTGACAAGAGTTAAACAACTGTTGTGACTGAATTTCTGAGTCTTGGCGCTTAGCGTGGGAGTTACTCATAGCAGTGATGTCATTACTACTTCTATTTGTTCTTGATTTGCTGTATAGAAAAGGGAACTTTTGAAGGGATTCTAGGTAGCGATTTGTAATGAGCTGCTAGTTCCAGTTATGATGGAGTTTTATTTCAGGTTTACCACAGTGTGTCCAATTTCTGCCACCCTAGCCCCCACTGAGAAGGACCTTACTCTGAGTAGTTCTGTTGATTTCTACTCACTGCAATGATGGTAAAATCAGTCTTAATGCTAGTGCTCTTCATGCATGACTTCATATAAGAACTTGGACTACCACACATCCCACCAAAAGTACAACTTGCTAAGTAATTACTACTTGTATTGCTGGAAACAATCTGTAAACTGTCTAGACCAAACGTGAAGTTTCTTGTGTCTTTCTCTTTCCCTTCTCCTTCTCTCTCTCCTCATGTCCCATAAAAAAATCATTATGAAACTTTCAGTTTATTTCCAAGCCCTATACTGTGTTTGTGACAGGTTTGGTTACAGAGACCCCCTTGGGACTGTCACCTGATGTGCTGAGCTAACCTCCGAGCCCGTTTTCCCTGCCAGCTTTGGGACTCCAGAACCCTGTCTTGCTGAGCCAGATATGCTATCCTGCTGCAACACAGACCCAGGTCTGGTCCATGCGCCCAAAGCTGCAGACTTTAACCAAAAACCGCTCAGCAGGTCACCCAGACATCCAGCTCCCAATGGGACCCAAACCCCAAATAAATCCGTTTTACTCTGTATAAAGCTTATACAGGGTAAACTCATAAATTGTCTGCCCTCTATAACATTGATAGAGAGAGATGCACAGCTGTTTGCTCCCCCAGGTATTAGTCACTTACTCTGGGTTTACTAATGAACAAAAGTGATTTTATTAAGTATAAAAGGTAGGATTTAAATGGATTCAAGTAATAACAGGCAGAACAAAGTAAGTTACCAAACGAAATAAAACAAAAACACGCAAGTCTAAGCCTAATACATTAAGAAACTGATTACAGGTAAATCTCACCCTAAGAGATGTTCCAATAAGCTTCTTTCACAGACTAGACTCCTTCCTAGTACAGTCCTCGTTAGTTCCAGCAGGCATCTTAGGTGAAAAGCAGGGGCTTTCTCATGACTGGGGCCCCTTTGTCCTGCTCCACCCCATTTTATAGCTTTGGTACAAGGCGGGAATCCTTTGTCTCTCTGGGTCCCCACCCCTCCTTCTGAATGGAAAAGTACCAGATTTAAGATGGATTCCAGTATCGGGTGACATGTTCACATGTCCTGTTAGACCCCTAGTCTCCATTCTTCTAGGGCTGGCCCGCACGTACCGAGGAAGGTTTGCAAGTAAACAGATCCATTTACAGGTCATTGATTCTGAAGCACTCTTAATGGCTTCCACTTAATATGTTTACATCAGTAGTACAAGTTTATATCTTATTCTCCTAACTCCAGACATAGAAATAATACATACAAACAAATGGGATTAACACACTCAGTAGATCAGAAGCTTTGTAACGATACCTTACAAGAGATCTTCTGCATAAAGCATATTCCAGTTACATTATATTTACACTTATAAGCATATTTCTATAAAACATTATGGAGTGCAACGTCACAGTGTTTCACTTCAGGATTTGCTATTCACTTCTGGAATTCTTACACACAGCTGCATTTCTCACAACGTTACTGGTGAGGGTAGGGGCAGTTATGTGTGGGGTTGTTTTTTTGTTGGGGGGGGGGGTATTTTAGTTAACCTAGTTGTTTTAAAATAATCTTGCATTTACACAGACACAGCTGAAATGGGTACATTTTTATAGATCAGGAAAAAACTGCAGTGAAACATATTTACTGTTTGTGTCTAACTTAAATACTTCCCTTTTGTGTTTAGGTACTCCAGAATTTATGGCCCCAGAAATGTATGAAGAACACTATGATGAATCAGTTGACGTATATGCTTTTGGAATGTGCATGTTGGAAATGGCTACCTCAGAATACCCCTACTCAGAATGCCAGAATGCTGCTCAGATTTACCGGAAAGTAACCTGTGTAAGTGAGCTTTAATAGGTGTACTTACATTTTTCTTCAGATTTTTTTTTTAGCATGGGTCTTTATAATCTGAAGCCAGTTGAAGTACTTTCTTAACCTTTTAAACAATATGCTGTTTTGGACTCTGAATTGGTATGTATGTTGTGGTGGGATACTAATAGGGTAGAAATTACATGTCTCCTTTCTCCTCTTTGGGGAGCTAGAAGATGCTTGCAGGTTTATTTGGAATGTCTAAAATTCCACAGTTGCTTTACTACTATCTGGCATTTGGTTTTATTATAGCTGCATAAGGCGAATTTTAATAATCTCTCTCTGTGGTCTTGGGTCTTTTTATTATTGATTTTTATCTACAGAAGTCAAAGTAGATGGGAGTGGGGAGCGCTGTTCTTTTTGAAAATGGGGGCCTCCCAGTTCAACCGGGCTTCCCACAGTTCAGAATTGTTCCACACACGTTATAGTGGAAGAAAAAGGTTAATGCCTACGTTGCAGCCTCTAGATACTCTCTTAATGTTCCTACATTGTGGCAAAGGATATAATCTGATTCAGACCTCTAGCACTAGAGCCTCCTGCCTTATAGCTTCCTCTGTGACAGCTCATCTGTGTAACAGGTTATCTGAAGGTCACTTGAGAGGAAGGAGTCCATGATTAATAGTGTTATAACTGCATTTGGGAACTCTGTAGGTCTACAAGTCTCCAAGTACACAACTGGGGAATGGCTCCACTGTATCTACAGGAGGGAGGCTAGGTTGGAGGAGAAGGTGGTCTGAAAGGGAGCCAGGAGTGATCTCTTATACCACTGTATATGATCCTGTGCTGGAGATCAAATCCCAAGTGTCCTTGTCTACGTGAGTTGATCTGGAACCTACCTAGGAAAGCTCTGTGGCTTTAATGGAGACCTAGAGATCAGTGGAAAATCACAACCTGCATGGAAACTGAAGTTGCCACTCTACCAGTTTTTTATGCTGGGATGTTACCATTAGGTGAAACCACTAACACAATACTTTCTTCAGATTGTTGTTTGCATTGTTCGTTGTAGCTGAGGTGGTCCCAGGATATTAGAGAGACAAGGTGGGTGAGGTAGTATCTTTTATTGAACCAACTTGTGTTGGGGGGGAGAGAGAAGCTTTTGAGTAGGGTCCCTTCCAGTTCTGAGATAGGTATATCTCCATATATTTATATTACTAGCAGTAAATATGCCCAATGGTTTGTGATGGAATGTTAGATGGGGTGGGAGCTGAGTTACTACAGAGAATTCTTTCCTGGGTGTCTGGCTGGTGAGTCTTGCCCACGTGCTCAGGGTTTAGCTGATCGCCATATTTGGGGTCGGGAAGGAATTTTCCTCCAGGGAAGATTGGCAGAAGGCCTGGGGTTTTTTGGCCTT
Source organism: Terrapene triunguis (assembly GCF_002925995.2). Classification (NCBI taxonomy): domain Eukaryota; kingdom Metazoa; phylum Chordata; order Testudines; family Emydidae; genus Terrapene; species Terrapene triunguis. The sequence goes on from NW_020664440.1 coordinate 27,765,788, forward strand.
CCTCTGCAGCGTGGGGCACGGGTCACTTGCTGGAAGATTCTCTGCACCTTGAAGTCTTTAAACCATGATTCGAGGACTTCAATGGCTCAGACACAGGTTTGATACGGGAGTGGGTGGGTGAGATTCTGTGGCCTGCATTGTGCAGGAGGTCAGACTAGATGATCATAATGGTCCCTTCTGACCTTAAAGTCTATGATTCTATGATACACAGAGTTCTTTTGGAGAATTCTGTGTAAACTCCAAAGCTTGTCTCTTTCACCAACAGAAATTGGTCCAATAAAAGATACTACCTCACCTGCCGTGACTTTCTTCACAGTGGCACACATGAAACACCCCAGGCCTTTCTAGCCAGTTTACTCCCCCTAGGAATTGATGAGGTGGGTTCTGTTGTCTCCCTGAGACAGGTGCTTCACCTAGGTATAAAAAAGGTGGGAGTGGCTATGCACACCTCCTCTCAAGGACCTAGAATGGAGCTGCGAGGAAAAAGCAGCTACGCCTAGAGAGACGGCTCGAGCTGACCTACGGATAATGTTGCTTTGATTTCTAAAGCCAGACCCAAGCAAGGTGGTGAGTGTCTAACACTACATGGTATATGGCAGGGGTGGCCAACCTGCGGCTCTGGAGCCGCATGCGGCTCTTCAGAAGTTAATATGCGGCTCCTTGCATAGGTGCTGACTCCGGGGCTAAAGCTACAAGTGCCAACTTTCCACTGCTCAACCCCAGGCCGCCCTGCCCCCACTCCACCCCTTACCGGAAGGCCCCCGCCCATTCCTGCACTCCCCCTGAGCCTGCTGCACCCTTGCTCCTCCCCCCTCCATCCCAGAGCCTCCTGTACACTGCAAAACAGCTGATCGCAGCGGGCAGGAGGCACGGGGAGGAAGGGGAAAGTGCTGATCGGCAGGGCTCCCAGCAAGCAGTAGGTGCTGGGGGTGGCGGGGCGGGTGAGGGGGGTGATGGGGGCTGCTGATGTATTACTGTGGGTCTTTGGCAATGTACACTGGTAAATTCTGGCTCCTTCTCAGGCTCAGGTTGGCCACCCCTGGTATACGGACTGAGAAGATTGCTCACACCTTCTAAAGCAAGGTCCCGAAAGCACAGCTAGTCTCTCTCCATTTTCCTCTGATGAGAGGAGTATCCTGCCAGTCACAGCTGCCCCAGTATAGTGACAGTTCATCCATTTGGCCAGGTCTTGGAAAGGCAGTTGGGGTCAGTAGCCTCATCCAAGAGGCTGTGGATGATGTAGGTTTCAGTACAGTCCCATGAATGTGACGGTCACAGCCAATGAAGCTGGAGACCAAAATGGCAAATCAGGAGATGCCATCTAATAACCGTATTGCTCCACTTTCCTTAATCCCTGCCAGAGCAGAGGAGGCCTTCATCTGGTACCCAGCTACGCAGCCTTGCCTGATAAAACTGTAGTGCTTGTATGGGCCTTTATAATTGAATCTCATATAGCTCAGTAACATAGAGCACCAGTCCCTAACTATTCCCCTGCCATTACTGTCAGACTGGCAGGCAGAGACCCAGGTACTTCTGCTAGAGGGCCTTGTGTTTATAGACCTATTTCTGCTCAGCTGGGTTGATGATAACCACAGGGACATCATGGATGAGCCAGAATTCCTTGGTTGAAAAGTTGGCATTGGTGTCACCATAAGCAAAGTGACGTTGGAGCTGTCTGTGGAATCCATGGCAATATGCTGACAGTATGAGGCCACCACTGAATAGTGAAGTAGTTCTTACTCACTCCTGTGTATTTGTAACTTAGCAAAGTGGGACCTCTGCTATTTGGACTCCCGGCCCAAAGTAGCTTAGAAACACCTTTTTCCTTACAGAGGGCTGCATCCCGTCCTCTGCTCTGCAGGAGGAGTATAATGGAGCTGCTTTGCGGTGCGAGCAGCAGAACAAAATCTCTAGCTAATGTTCTAATGGCAGGAGCAGGACCAGCACATTTTAGCACCAAACAGTAGGGGGTATGTGCAGTCACACAGTCATCTAGCCCATCCGCTACTGTCTGGTCATCTTAACACACTCCTTAGCTGGCGGTGCATATTACCCCTTTCCAAAGAAGCAAAGTGCATCTGGTAGCTCACTGAAGCTGCTTGCTCTAAGTCCTAATGCTGGGAGTCCCTTGTACCTCAAACACAGCTAGCCTGGGAAGAACTTCCAGAAGGGTTAGCAAGGACTAGGTGCAGCCGGCATGATGTGATGGCCTATATGTACTTCTCAGCGCTGCTGGAAGCGATAGTAGCCGCTGAGGGAGTGTGAATGTATCAGAATTCCTTAGCTGAAAAAATGGACATCGGTGTCACCATGGGGAAGGGATTAACTAACAGCTTGGGGAGGGAAAGAAAAGCCTTGCCAAACCCTGGAGGCTGTGTGCAAACTGTCTGTCACAGAGGGACGAGCAAGGAGCTGGTCCTCGTAATGTAAAGATATAAGAGGGAGGAGTAAGAGCCTTAGGAAGGGCTCTTGTTCCCACCCAGGTGAATCTTGCTCTCAGCCTGGACTTCCCCTGGAGAATAGCTGCTTCTGCAGCCCAGGGGGCTACCACAAAGGGCAACACATTGGCTTATCTTTGTGAGTAACCAGACAGGACTGCAGTTTGTTCTCTAGACAGGATGTTACTCCAGTAAGACTGGGGCCTGCTTGGGAACTCTGGGAGGCAGGCAGCGGAACCCTGAGATTCCCTCCTCATATGAGGCCTTTACAGATGGGTTTGACAACCTGAGCAGAAAAAGTTAATTATTTAAAGATTCACCTCATTTAAAAATCCATAAAAACAAACTTTGTTGATTATACAGGCTTTCCACAGTTAGTGCAGCTGGCATTTTCATTTGTCTTGTTAGATCAAAATAGCTAAGAATGTGTAGAGAAATGAAGAGGTCAAATTCTACTCAGTTTTGCTCCTTACAGGGGCCTCAGTAGGGCAGAATGTGTCCATAAACTTCTCAAATAAAGAATAAATTACGTAAATGTGGTTTGTTCATGAACACTATTAAATATTTCAACTTAGAACTGACATGGCTTCAACAACACTGCATACAGATATTTACAGAAGTTTTGTATGAAACATTGATTTGCAGGGCAGGGACCACTTTTTGTATTCTGTGTTTGTAGAGTACACGGTCAGGTCCTGGCCTCTGACTAGGGCTCCTAAGCGCTATGCTAATACAAATAATAATAGGAAATGCACCAGAAATATAACTGCATTCCTGTGTCCTTTAAATTGGAAGAGTATGTCATTAATGATCTAGCCTTAGTGGACCATAGTGCATAGGAGAGTAACACGTTGATTACACTGTTTTTAATTCCTTATTCATATTTCTCTCCTCCTCAAGCAGATGTTAAACTCTAACAGCAAAACAATATGTTGAGCTCTTCTCTGTTAAGACTGTGTAAGATGCTGCTGAAATAACATATTTTACTGTTGCTCATAGTGATAGGAACTGTTGGCATGCAAAACTGTTAAATTACTTTCTGAAACTTTCCTCTTTTCACTCTTTTGTTTTTAGAGGATTATGCAGCCCTAGATTACTATATTTTTGCAATTAAGGCCCTTTCCCCTATCTAAGCTTCTTCACCCAACTGACCCATGGTGCAATTCCATTTTCTTTAATCATTCTCTGTTTGTCCTTTACCTGCGGAGATGTGAGCATGGTGTCCAGAGTAATATCGCACTATGATTTCTTGAGTTATTTTCTCTTTCTTAGGCCTTTACAGAGTAGGTTGAAGATTCTTTGTGAGATTAGACTACTACTAGCCCATGCCCCTACCTGTATAGCCTTAGCATCTGAGTTAATCTAGAGAATAAAATGGCACTCTTCCATTTATAACTTTTTCCCCCCAAGGACTCTCATGAGGACTTTTTTTAGGCTTCTTGCGACAACCAAAAGAACAACGGGAAGACTGGAAACATGTCTGTGATCCTGTCTGTAGTGACAAAGTTAAATTCTCAGATTTTGCACTGGGGATCCAAAGCCTCAATATGCTGGTAATCAGAGTGCTGAGTATAAACAAGGAGGGGAGGGCTAATGAAAATAGTAAAGTAAATTCTGGACTTGGTTCAGTTTAATGATGCACGATGCAAAAAGAAATAGGGGGAAATATAAAACACACCTTATTGCAGCAAACATTAACATTATTTTGTGGTCAGCATATTTCTGATGGCCTTAGTTCTGATGCTGTAATCTCATTTTTCATGCATAGCTTGTTTTTTTCCCCCATAGTCAGATTTTCTTTGTGCTTAATCATTCTGCCAAGTAATTTTGATGTAGACAGTGGAGCATATTTTGTGATTAAATATCTGACTTGCTGCTCTTCCCTTGTAAGTCCAATCCAAATATTTGTTTTACTGGTGCACTGCAGAATTCACAGCAGACAAACTTCAGTTCCTGAATCCATTGGGATTTAATAGATTCCTTATTGGCTTTAGAGGCAGGAGCCTAAAGATCACAAACCTATCATTTTAAAACATCCCTCGGTGGAAGTCACTTTGTTCACATCCTTTCCCTTTTATGATTCTTAATGGGTTTAATGTTCTTCCTGTATTTGCATTTGGTTTATACAAACTGAAGTAACCCATCTTTTGCAAGAGACTGCTGAAACAGACAAGTCGTGTTATAAATCTCATTAAATAGATTGTTCCTGTATATCAGAGACCTTCTTAGATCTGCAGATTAGCAGAATTGTCAACTGTTGTGCTTTGAAACAGAGATGAGTTTGTGATTGCATAGGTTCTCACTGCTTAAAATCCTGGGATGAAATTTGTCCTGATTGGGAATTTTGTCATTCTCTTCAATGGGGGCCAGGATTTCACCCCCCCAGTCTTGACATTTCATCTGTTCTGTATGAAGAGAATATTTCCTTTTGCAGGAACTCTAACTCCATGCAATTCACCCTGCTGGAAAGGTGGGATTTTAGTGCGCCAACACCATATTCCCTACCTGTTTTTTATTTTGGGGGGCCAAGTAAAATAAAGTGCAGGCTTCAGTTGGCCCTGGATATGATTCTCAGACAGTACCCAACATATGGGCGAATCATATTTTTTTTTCTCAGTATCAAAATGAAAGCACCTCTTTCTGTTGGAAGACAAAGCAAGTTACCTTGTGCAGACAGCCTTTGCTTGCAACATGTAATGTGCCAACGTGAGATTAATAGTGCAGAACATACCCTCTATACTGGGATATCACTTCCATTGCTCTGCAGAGTGAAAGGTGGTTTTTTTTGCTTGTTTTTTTATTCCCAAACTCTTAATTATGCCACCACTAACCCACAGTAAACAAAATACCTAAAGCAGCCTTCTAACCCAAGGAAAAGATTGTAGAAAAGGTACAGACTTTCAGGCTGATATGGTTTAGGTTTAACTTTGATTTGTCTGGCATCAGTTGCACATTTCTTAAAGTAGACTGTTATTGTTTCAATAGAGTGATTTCTTCCCCTGGTGTAAAAATTGTATCTCTTTTTAGAGACAAGAAGCCATTTTTACATCTCTTAGAGTCTGGCTTGGAGATTCAATCTTCAATGCCCGAAATGTGCATGGCTGTGCAGGCTCAAAGACCTTTCACTGGAGTCCAGTGTATTTTCTTCTTCAAATCTGACCTGTGTTTGAAGAATGTGAGGAGACTCTTTAAAAATTTCTAATTTTTCTTGTGTAGTCATAAGGCCTTGTGAAGTTTAGCAGCGGAGAACATCATTAGGAAATATCCCTATCCAGGAGGTAAAAAAAACTAACTCTCTCTTTCAGAGGTGGAGGAGCTGGGTCTGCTTTTGTTGACAAAGGCAGCTGTTCAGGTTTCATGCTGCTGTCTATAATGAGGAGTTCTCTAGTCGGTATACTTAAAACTTTGCTGCAGTGTTTCCTTGGAAAGACGCAGAAAAGACAGATGGCTTTTATACAGTGATGAATGAGATGGACCTTTTGATGTCAAATAAGAACGTGAACAGCAGTGTTTCAAGTGACTCTTATAGTAAAAGAAGCAAAAATAAGAGCAGAACTAGATGTGAGAAGGTTTTATATTTAACGTTAATTATATGTAGCCCTGTTATGAAATGTGATTGATTACTTACTTCCCCAAATGCCTTCTCTTTTGTAGATCTACAGAAACTCAGTTGATCTGGTCGAAAAAATCAAAGAATGTTAAACATGGATGAAACTATAGGTTCAGTCCACAATCTTTGTCTAAATGTTTTGTTAGATAAAAATTTAACTCTTAAGAGGGAAAAACCAGGCACACTTCAGCCTAGGAAAAGAACATGAAAATGCACCTCATTTAAGAAACAATCTACTAATTTTAATAACAGGGCCATTAGCAGAGATCTGGATTCAAAAAAACTCTACAGGTTTGACTGTAACTGTATACTAGAAGACATGGGCTGGCGGGGGGGAAATGAAACGAAACAATAGAATAGTAGTATACAAGCAAACAAAAATATTAGGAAGATTACTGCTTTTTTAAAACTGCACCAGGCATTGCACTGTGCTGTAATCCCTGCATGTTATAAGACAGGGGTAGGCAACCTTTCAGAAGTGGTGTGCCGAGTCTTCATTTATTCACTTTAATTTAAGGTTTCGCGTGCCA
>NW_020664440.1:27772765-27861316 GCF_002925995.2 Terrapene triunguis
ACAAGGAGCAGGGGGAGGGTTGGGGATTCTGAGGGGGCGGGAAGTGGGAGAGAGTGGAAGGGGCGGGGCTAGGGCAGGACGGGGGCGGGGCTAAGGCGGGGCTCCTCCCGTCCTCTTTTTTGATTGTTGAAATATGGTAACCCTAGTTCTGTTCACCTAGGCCGGCAGCGAGCTGAGCGGGGCCTGCGGCCGGGACGCCGGCTGGCAAGGGGCCAGCAGCCGGGATCCCAGACCTGGGGGGAGGTTCAGGGGTCAGGGCAGTGGGGATGTGGGGGGGTTCAGGGCAGAAGGCTTGGTGTGGGTGGGGGGGCGGCGCAGAGGAAAGTGGGGATGTGGGGAGGTTCAGGGCAGAAGGCTGGGTGTGTGTGGGGGTTCAGGGATCAGGGCAGAGGGCTGGGGGTGTGTGGGGGTGTAGGGCAGAAGGCTGGGGGTGGGGGAGTTCAGGGGTCAGAGCAGAGGGCTGGGGTGTGTGTGGAGGTGCAGGGCAGAAGGCTGGGGGTGGGGGGGATTCAGGGCAGAGGGCTGGGTTGCTCGGCTCGTGGGGGTGCTCACACTGGAGGGGTGGGCGGGGGGGCTGAGTGGGGCTGGGGGCTGGGACCCCCCCCCCCCCCCCCCCCCCCCCGGGGGGCGGGGGGCAGAAGCTTGGTCCTGCGGCAGCCAAGCCTCCCCCCCTCCCCCGCTTCTTCCCCCAGTGTGGCGCTTTCCTGCCCCTCCTCCTCCTCTCACCGGGCAGGCAGCAGCATGCCACTCAAAATCGGCTTGCGTGCCGTGTTTGGCACGCGTGCCGTAGGTTGCTGACCCCTGTTACAAGTCATGTTTTTAATTATTTCTAATTATTTAAATTTAACCATTTTTAAAAGCTGCACAAAAGCTCCAAGTGCACCCTAATAACAATCAAACTTCACCACCACCACTAACAGTAAATACTAATATACAAATAAACTCTGCCAGCCGTCAGCATTAAATAATGAAATGGAGAGAATTTACCACAGCCAGCCAATACATGAAGAAGAAGAAGCCCTTTATTTCTCTGTTTTTCCCCACCCACAACTTCTCCAGTTCTATCCAGGATCATTCCCTCATCCTTTCCCTAACCCCCCTGCAAAGTTAATGGCTTTTGCAAAGTGCCAAAAAATATTAAGTTAAATTATTTTGGACCAAAGAGAATTAGTGATTCTCAGTCCACCAACACATAACCTCTTGGCTAGGCATGGGAGGGTCCATTAGTGTCTCCACTGTGGAGCTTCTCACCAGTGTGGGAGTTTGAGAATATTTCCCTATTAAGGAGATGTAAGCAAAAGTGAAGTTTGGGTAAGGGCTGGCTGGCAGGGAAAGAACCACTAGAGCATACCCCAACTACTGAATTCAAGTCCTTAATTTAATTTAATTTTTTCAGCATGGGAAAATGGTCTTAGGTTTTTGTATATTTGCTAATCAGCAAATATTCAGTGAGACCATTTAGAGCAATTTCCCTGTCTTGGGAGCCCAGCTGCTTGCTGACTGGTTGTGGTTTCATCAATGTATTGTAGTTTTAATCAGTATCCAAACTTCTTTTTGAGATGCTGCACTTGTGGAAGAGATTTCAAGTCAGGTTCTTCCTAAACGACAATGACATGAAAACCCACCATCTAATGGCTGCTTTTTCCTGCTCCAAGTGTATGTTAGTGTGAGCTTTTGCATAAATCGTAGCACTAAGGTAGCATTCATTTGCTTGTAAATGGGTAATGCTCTTGTGTGGAAAAGGGATTGTTTTAAAAAACAGCTGGAGACATCTTGCCTGGTTGCTAACTTGGCATTGAGCTATTACTCGTTTACTTATTTATTGCTATTGCAAATGTCCCTAGGAGCCCCAGGCATGGACCAGGACCCCCTTCTGCTAGGTATTGTAGAATCATAGAATCTCAGGGTTAGAAGGGACCTCAGGAGGTCATCTAGTCCAACCCCCTGCTCAAAGCAGAACCAATTCCCAACTAAATCAGGCTTTGTCAACCCTGACCTTAAAAACCTCCAAGGAAGGAGATTCCACCACCTCCCTAGGTAACCCATTCCAGTGCTTCACCATCCTCCTAGTGAAAATTTTTTTCCTAATATCCAACCTAAACCTCCCGCACTGCAACTTGAGACCATTACTCCTTGTTCTGTCAAAACAAACAGACTCTGCCCAAAAGAGCTTACAAACAAGAGATGACGATATAGACAGACGGGAGCAGAAGGAAACAATGAGACAACGCTGACTGTTCTGTGAGCAGTCTGATGGGCAGTGGTCTCATCACGCCAGCTGCCTATCCAGTGTCGAGATTGTTGTAGGCATCATGATGGAAAGATTTGCAGTGGGACAACGAGGTGGCTTTGCAGATATGTCTGGGGATCTCCTCCCACGCGCGAGGGGAACTAACATGTTATAGCATTTGGGAAGTTGCTGCTGCCTTGTTAAAATGCTGGTTTGAAAGAAGTATTGAATTAAATCAGTCACAGAGCTGCTCCTTGTTATTTGTTTTGTCATATACTCTGGGTCTAACACAGCAGATGTTTGCAGGGGAGTGGGCATGACTCCAAAGACCATTGAGAGTAATTTAGCAACCTCAGGAGCCACTCTTTTGCAATTAATGCAGTTGTAAGGTCAAAACTCTCAATTGGTCAACTGGGGCCTTCTGTCAAATGAGACTTTCCTTAAAGCAGCAGATTTATTCTCTAGGTGACTAGCCCTGCCCTGCCCTGCCCTGCCCTGCCCTGCCCTCCTCCATCCAAATAATGTCCAAATGCAAGACAAATTGCATAAATGTAAAAAACTCATGCATTCAGGAAAACCAGGCTAAAGTGAGATGTGGTTTACATTTCCTATGTGTTTAGTTCATGTCAAGATACTTATGAGATAATCTGGGATTATAAAAAGAAACAAGAATATTCTTGTGGAAGCACAACCACTGGATATGTAAGCAAAGTGTTTCTCTTGGGGAAGCTACACCAATTAATGAAAGGCTCCTTGGGTAATATGTTCAAAGTTGTCTCAACTGTCCGTTTCTTTTCATTTAATTGATAGGTGCACATGAGTTCTCCAGAAAGCATTAAGCTGTAACATGTTATGATTTTGATTACTCGTTCTTTCTGACAAGTATAATCAGGATGGAAATTGCTAACGGCCTTTAGCGAACTACAGTAGTTGAAAACGTGTAACGGTCTGTGTCACATTGCTTTCCACTATGAAATTGCAATGAAAAGATTTATCTAAACACAAGTTCCCTTACTAAGATCACAAGTCTCATCCTCTGTCTTTGGCCAGTTCTACAATTTGAGGGTCCAAACTTTTGGTGGGAGAGATTAGGCAGTGATTTTTCTTTCCTTCTGGCCAGGGGTGCAATTGTGGCAGGAAGAGGAAGAAATGGTCTCAGTCTCACCTGAAAAACTAAAATAAAATGCCACTTGTAAATTGTGCAGATCTTCATAATATGACTATACCCCTCTTCTCCCTTTGTGCACTTTGGTCAGCCCACACCCTGTCTGTACCCTGTTGAGATGTATGGTAGTTGAGTTATGAGTTGTCAGGTTGTCTGGAGATACTCAGTTTGAGCTCTGTTCACACACTGAAGGATTTCGTAACAGTCTTAAGAGCTGGAGAATTAAGTTTGGTATAACAAAAGTTTAGATTCTGGAGCTTGAGTTGGCATACGCCACAAAAAAGTACTGCCTCATTGAACCACAGTAAACTGGCCAACTTTCATCCCTGCCCCTCCTCCCCCTCTTTTGGCCTTACTGCCAAAGGGACAGCACACAGGTTGAGAGCTCTTTGGGGGCCCCACACTGTTATTCAAGGCCCTGATCTTGATATGGGTCTGGTCAAAGGGGCACATTTGAAAAATAGCTACAAGAGTTGTTCTAGCACTTCTCCTCGTTCAGCTGGAACTTGCACTGACAAACCACGCGGGTGGTGGTGATTTAATATTCTCTTCCCAGTACAAGTCTCTTCTCATTAGCAGAGAACATAAACAAAATACTACTTCAGGGTGCTTCCCATTATGAAATACTAGTTGAATACCGTCTAGGTCAGATAGCAGCATACTGTAATGAGACACTATTCTATCTGAAAAAGTGTTTCTCCCATAGATAGTTAAGACCATTCAGAAGCCACAACACTTAAAGATATTTGACATGTAGCTCTATGTCTTGAGGGTTTGGTAATAGAAGAGACATTTTAAAGGTACACAGTCAACTTTGAACAAAACTTTTTCTCTGTTTTTTACCTTTTATTGTTGAAAGTAACATCGGACATTACTGTAACTAAGAGATTAGAATACCTTTTAAAAATTCATTTGGTGTATTTAGCAGCACTTTCCTTTAGCCAGTTTCTCTCTTCCTTTATATAGTCAGCTATTTTCCTATGTTTGGGTCTCCCACACCCCCGTAGAGGGGAGAGGAAACACTCCTGAAGTTATGGTGTAACCACAAAATTGGCAGAAGGAGTTAGGGGTAGATGCAGTAACTGTACAGATACTTTTAAACTCATTTATTTTAAAAATTAACTAGACATCAAGTTGAACAATGTCTCTCTTAATCTCCAGGTTACTGGTTCCAACAGTCCTCAGACCAGTTGTCACAGAGTTGTAGAAATAAAGAGTATTTATTAGATCTTCCAGCCCATCTTCTTCCCAATGCAAAATTTTTCCCTACAGTGAACTTTCTAGTGTATTGCTCAATCTAGTTTTTATTGTTCCAATAATTCTACCACTTCATTTGGCAGCCTATTGAATACCCCATTACAGTATTGCCAACCCAAAGAGTTCAAAAATGGAGTCAGGCCCCCAAAATAATGAAATTAAATATTATATACAAATATATACTACTGGATTCATTTTATTTGTCTTCCGGTTTTTGAAGCTTTAGGACACACCGGGGAAACATTTTCAAGAATTTGTCCAATAACCATGAAGCCTAGAAACTTTTTATTTTTTGTTTTTATGGAAAGCTGAGATTTTTTTAAAAAAACAGGAGCTGGAGCTTTAAGAGCAACAAATATCATGAGGCACACAGTAAAACTGCAAGAATTGCTAACACTGTTATTGACTGACTTGCCGAAAGTCTTTCCAGATATTCAACCTCATCTTTGTTCGCTTGCAGCATATTAAATAATTCCTATCTTTAGTATTGACACATTTTAAGATGCATGTCTAGGCTGTTAAGTTTCTTCCTTCCTCCTCCCCAGCTCCTGATTATTATACTGTAGTCAAGTATCTTCACCCTCTGTGCTGAATCTACTATAATAAACTGTGTCTCGTGTTGTTAAGCTGCTACTCCTGTAGCCAGTGATTACTGATCCAGGGAGTTGGTACAATTGCAGGCAGCTGTCTGGAAGGGAGCTTATCGCTGCCCATCATGGTAGTGTGGCTAGAACCACCCCTCAGCTCCAAATTGGTCTGGGGTCTTTCTAAAAACCAATAGCCCTATTATCATAGTGTTTGGTTCTCCAAAGCCAGTCCTCGGGCAGGACTATGAATATGTGACACACAAAGGGGGAGGTTTCAGAGTAGCAGCCGTGTTAGTCTGTATCCGCAAAAAGAACAGGAGTACTTGTGGCACCTTAGAGACTAACAAATTTATTAGAATTTATTATGAAGTGGGTTGTAGCCCACGAAAGCTTATGCTCTAATAAATTTGTTAGTCTCTAAGGTGCCACAAGTACAAAGGGGGAGGGGGAGGGAAGATATCAAAGGTTGACAATCGGTTAGTCATTTTACGCTGGTTGTCAAGGTTATCCTCACAAGAAAGTCTAGATACTGACTTGTACTTAACATAAGAGCTGATGGTTGCTTAATATAAGGATTTTCGGGCATAGAGGATTAATACTAAAAAAAATTTGGATTACTTTAAATTTTCTTTTATTGCCCAGTTGGAGCTCCTTCCAGGGAAAGTCCGGCAGAGATGCAGTTTTTTTGTTTGTTTGTTTTTAAGTCAACTTTGACCCTTGATCAGATCAAATATTGCATATCATTTTGGCACTTGCTTTTATTATGCAAAAAAAAAAAAGGATCCTTAGTCTAATAATTAAAATTCAGATGTGATTAATCAAAAGAGTGCGTTCATCCAGTCTATCCTTTTTTTGTTTTACGGTTGCCTCTAGAATGTTTTCCTTTCACCTGAATAGAAAATTCTTTCTCCTTTCTGTCTGGGCAAAGCTCTGGGAGGCTCGGTCTCATTGTATGTCCACTCCGTGATTTCTCAACATTCATAAATTACATGTCTGAATCTTTTGAGCTGAAGGCGAAAGTGAAGTAGCCAGGCTGAGAACAAAGGCAAGTCACAACCTGAATTTAAGGCTGACATGCTATCAGACCTTTAATAGAACTTCAAAATGAAGTCTAAGGCTGGGATTTTCATAGGCGTTTAAGGGAGATAGATGCCCAGCTCCCACTGAAATTCTATCAGTACATTTATTGAAGGCCCCAATTCAGCAACATACTTAAAAATGCTTAAGTCCTATTGAAGTTGTGCACGCTTGCTTGCTTTGCTGTATCGGGGTTTAAGTGCAGAACTTTTCTGAAGACCTGTACTGCTAATCTCAAAGGCAGCATAGCCTTGGATGGAGCCTGAAGTCCAATGTACTGTTTTTCTTGTCTAGCACAGTATTATTGTTCTTTTAGGATGAGATTTTAAAAGAAGCTAAAGGGGGTTAGGTGTCAAATCCACCAAATTTTGGGCTTCAGGAGATGCTGTCTTTTAGGTAAATGGTACGATATGTAAGGACACGAGTTCTCCCATTGACTTCATTGGGAGTACTCACGTCCTTGAGTACCTTACTGAAGTGGGGCCTAAATGCAGAAAACTTGCTTTCCTGAAATCTCCTTTGGCCCAATTTTATTCAGTAGACACCTTTTATGTATATATTTCATTGGCAGGCTTTTTTGTGTACACTAAGTCTAAGTGGAAGGGGTAAATAGAACTTCTTGTCTAGAACTGTAGACTTCTTATAACTGTTCTACTACCATCTTGCACTTGAAATAGTGATTATAGGAAAGCTTTTAATTGTGCTGCATGGGGACAAGTGGGCAGTGTCATAAATCCCGAGGGCCTATTAGTACATTCTGCTTGATTTGACAAGGACATTAGAAGGGTGGGCTGTTATTTACTGGATCATTATCAATGAGTCACATAAACAAGAATTAAAACATAATTTTTCTTACCTTCTTTATATCAGAAATGCCTGTCTATGCAGGTATTGGAAATGCATTGCTCTGTGTTACATATCACCTGTCCAGTTTTTCTTCTAATTATCTTGTTCCCACTTGGGACAGCAAGGAAAGACACAAGAGCATACAAACTGTACTGTAGCTTGCGACTTAGAGATTCTGCTTGTATGAGAAAATTCTATATGCAGGAAGATATAAAAGTCTTGTGAAGTGTGCATCCCATAAAGAGTGTTGCTTGACTAGAGACAGGTACCTGTGTTATCAGCAAGCAGGTGGAGATGATCTTTGACTGTCCTGGTATTTTTTTCACCATGCTCTCTTCCTGCCACAACTCATACTATTAAGCCTCTCTATTATCTCTCTCCAATTTTTAGAGCTGTCTGTGTGTGGCAGCCTGCATCTCAGCTTTTACTGCCCTCTTTAGAGGCAGGGATTACATTAGCAATTTTTCTCTTAACTTGTCAACAGATGTTTTTTCATGAAGGCAGTTGTTTCTGCTCAGATATTCTATATCCGTAAGAGTGAAAGGCATTCCTGGAAGGAATGTAAAATGTTTGAAGTTAATGAAGTTTATCCTGCATCAGGTTACAGTAGAGATTACACCCTTTCTCCCAAATGTCTCCACCGAGTTTCTACAGGGCACTGGATTTCCTCAACAGCTGGGAAATGTGTGAACAATTTGGAGCTATTTGAGCAGATTCTCATTCTGCTGCCCTCCCTTTTTTATTTTATTTTATTTTCCAGCTCACCCCCCACCCCACCCCTCTGCAATCTGAAAGATTACATGGAGAATAGCTTTCAGAATATTGTATTGATGTTTCATGTTTGCTGCTGCAATATTGTACCTATGTGAGAAAACACGTTTTGTGACTCATCTTGCAAATCACCACCTGAAAAAAATGACTATTTTGTATCCATTTAGTGTTTAAAGAGTTAATGAAAACCTCCTTTTAAAAACTTACATTAAAACCAAATCTTCTCAAGGAAAAAAACTGAGAATTGAAACACTGTCATTCCTTAAATGTTGGCTGCAGAGTCCATCCAGGGTAAAAAAGCAAGGCTGCCAAGTGTTGGTAATAAAGACAAGGGAGATTTGCATGATGAATTGCAGAGTGACACACACAAACTAATCAGCTTGTTCCAAAGCACAGTGATACTTAGTTTTGGAAGTTGTTGAATTTCTTATTTCCATTCCAAATTAATCCTTAAAACCTAAACAAGTGGTTATCTTGGGTTTTAGTACAATTTTTCCACAATTAACATTCCTATAGACTTAATGCAATTTTCTATCGAGCTAATTACTTTTTCCCCCTTTTTAGGGTGTCAAGCCAGCAAGTTTTGAGAAAGTTACTGATCCTGAAATTAAGGAGATAATTGGAGAGTGTATTTGCAAAAATAAAGAAGAAAGGTTTGTTTCAAATGGCCAAGTTTTGTATGAAAATTTAATTTTATGTTTAGATTTATTAAAGCTTCTCTGGGTGTTCATTATATAAAAGAAAGTACACAAATGCTGTACACCATATGAAACATAAAGGACGACTTCCACCACCACCAGTTAAGTTCAAGATAATAAAATAAACCCAACCTTCCCTCCCCTTTATAAACTAAGGTCCAAAATGACCATTCTGATCTTGTCTGACCTCCAGCCTAACACATTCCATAAAATTTCATCCAGCAATTCCTGCAATGAGCGCAATAATTTATGGTGAAACTAGAGGATGTCTTTCTAACAAAGACATCCAGTGTTGCTTTAAATGCTTCATGTGATGGCGAATCCACCCCACACCTTGATAAGTTGTTCCAGTGATTATTTAGACTCTCTGTTTAAAAATACAAACAAACCACACCTTATTTGAATTTGTCTAGCTTCAGAGTCCAGTCTCAGGTCAGACTAGGTGATCACAGTGGTCCCTTCTGGCCTTATAATCTATGAATCCTATAGACCAGAACTGTCTCCTTGATGAGGGGCCCCCTCTCACCTGTGTTGTATTGAATCTCAGATTTGTAAGCAGTCTTGGGAAGGGACTGCATTTCTGTTTCCCTCTGCACTTTGGAGCACTTGGTGCATAAATGAATAATGCTGAAGCTCTGCCAAATAGCAAATGTCTAATTCCCAAAGATTCCTAAAAATACTAGACATACTACTTCTATCTACTAAGAATACAAATTTCTTATGGCTGAATGCAAACCGTACTGTTGTTGTTAGCCTTGCCTTTAGAGGGCCTTTCTATTTATGTTAATAAATACTTAATTGCAAGTGTTTAAATTATGCAGTATTTGATAATCTTTTTGGACATCTTCTGTTCCAGATATGAAATTAAAGACTTATTAAGCCATGCCTTTTTTGCTGAAGATACTGGGGTAAGAGTGGAACTTGCAGAAGAAGACCATGGTAGGAAATCCTCTATTGCCTTAAGACTCTGGGTAGAAGATCCTAAGAAACTGAAAGGAAAACCCAAAGATAATGGAGCCATTGAGTTTACTTTTGATCTGGAGAAGGAAACTCCTGATGATGTTGCACAAGAAATGGTAAAATAAACTTCTCCTGACAAAAATATGTATATAAGTAGTACATAAATCTCAAAGGACAGCAGGAGCAAATCTGGTAAAGTAAATTCCACTCAAAAGGGTCAGGCTATCTAGTTTAAATAGGATGACATTAGTTTTAGAATGAATGCTGGAAGAAAACTCAAGTAGTAAAAGAGGAAAAACTAATAATCTGGCAAAACATGTTGTTTAATCCCAGGAACAGACAAAAGAAAACTATGTAACCCGTCTCTATCTGTTTTATGTCTTCAGAGATGATTGGAGACTTGCTTAAATCAAGGATAATTTCAGACTATAAGTGGAGTTGTTTGGAAGAGTTCAAAATTGCAAACAAAAATTGAAAAACATTTTCCATTATGCTTTTCACAAACACTTTATCCGTCTTTTCAAAAACTTCTTCTGGTATTGAAAAATTAGGAAGAATTTAGATAAGAAAAATGGTCTATAAAGAGCCATTGAGCTGATAAAATTAAGCAGGTAGCTGATATCAAAGTATAGTATAAAGAGTGATGGAAGAGGTTTTTTTTAATAGCGTTGGATATATCTAATTTAATGAATTTTTATATCTTCCTTTGTAAGATGTTTTCTGGTCTTTGTTTTAGAAAATTTTTATCTTCTAATGTCACTATGTTATTCTGAAAGAGTAATATTATTCAGGACCATACTTTAATGCAATTGATTTTTTTCCCCATCAAAAGTTTACTTTTAGATAAGATTGACGAGACCAAGAAAGTTGCTAACAAATGTGATCTGAAGTTAGACCAGTTAATTAGACACACAGTTAGTAAGTGTTAGGTGGCTGTGTCTGTTGGCTAACGTATAGTATAAAGCTGCATAGGGGAAAACAATCTTAAATTAATAATAAATATGTATCCTAATAGTAACAGTATCTTAAAACTAAAGCAACTTTTTTCTTGGACAAAAACATGGAAATAATTAAAAGTATGAGTTATTTATCTCATTTTGTAACAGGTTCAGAGGAGCAGATGATAAAACACGTTTATGTAATGCTTCATGAAAACAGGATGAGCAAAGAACGCTTCATCTGGATTCTGAATTACTTTTATTTTTCCCCGTGGGATTTTATTTAGTGACAGTATCGCCATCACTTCTGTTCTGCCGAGAAGGCAACCATTTTCAGAGTGTAATTTTTGCTTAGCTTTCACTTCTATCCATTACTTAGCGTTCTAAAATACATTGAAGGAAGAAAGTTGGCCTGCTCTATCTTCCTAACTCTGACATGAAATTGATATATAATGTTTCATGCAATATATTGTGACACAACTCACCTTATTAAAATTTGGCGCGTGATAGTTACCATGTTTTTGTAACCATATTTAAACATTTATGAAAATTGTTGACATTTAAAGTTCTGCAACTTACTTGTACTATCTATGCTAAATTTCTTTTAAGAGGGAAGGTGGTTTTGTTTTGTTTAGGCAGAATTACCCCAAAAGGATCACATCTAAATTGCTATAATATCTTTATCTCCTCCAGACTGTATAAAAAATGTGTTTTATTCAAAACGATTAACAGATTTATATAAACACTATCTATTCCTAAACCATTTTTAAAAAAAGGAACATGTATTCCTGAAGTAAGTGGCTTTTTTGACCATTCTAAATTTTTGGCAAATGCGGAAACCCTATGCTTTGCCAATGTGTGTTGCCGTAGATGCTTGTGGAGAAGATAGTGTTGGGCATATGAAATTTGATGATAGTTAAGAGGTTTCAAAACTCATGAAGTTAAGTAACAAACCCATTTAAAGTATCTGTGTAGGCAAAGAAGGAAAGATCTGAAATAAGGCACATTCACAAGTGGGCTGACAACCTGTGGTTAAATTTCACAAATGATGGTATTGAAAGAAATCGTGCCTTTATTATAAGTTTAGCATTCTTTAGATGAAAGTGTGAAATAGGAATGAATATAATTTTAGAACTTGTTAACATGACAGATTTTCAGTTCTCTTCCCGTCTGGACTTGAATAGAAGAATCGACTTTACTTTTTGCCATAGAAGGCTCTGTGAGCTTATGTGACTCATCACCTGAGCACCTTGTTAACTAGCTCCCCAGAAGCTCCTATTTTCACCATAAGGTTTTTACAAGTAGCACTTTCTACATCCCTAGTCCAGGGACATCAATTTATGGGCTGGGAGTCCATCAGAATGTCTGCAAGTGCCTAACCTTACACGGCACCTGTCTTCAGGTAACCTCCATGCTGCGTTGTGTCTTTTTTCAAACAAGCAGCAAAAAAGTAAACTGCCAACCGTCTTGTGGTTGGGTGGGAGGGAAAAGGAATATGTCCAGGGTGCCTTTCTGAGGGTACAGGGCAAGCAATTATTATTTTTAAATACTTCAGTGCCAGACGTTTAACTCAAAACTGTATTGAGTTCCTGATTCTGTGAGGAATAGCTGCACGGTTCATGTTATTTCAAACCCATCCTTTCTTTGCTATGAAGAGATGCCAATTAAAATGCACATGTACATGCACTTGATAAGTTTATATGCCTTCCCTGCAGGTTGACTCTGGATTTTTTCATGAAAGTGATGTCAAGATAGTTGCAAAGTCAATACGTGACAGAGTAGCATTAATACAGTGGAGAAGAGAGAGAATTTGGCCTATGATACAATCAGAGGACCATCAAGTTTCTGAATGTTTGGAGAAATTGAAGGTGCCACAAGCACAACAGGTTCAAGTAACATACCTTTCACACACTGGTCAACAAACTCTGGCAGAGCTCGAGGAGCCAGAAGCTGACCAGCATCTATTTCAGCATAACCTCCCCACCAGCGTTACATCTGTTGCATGTAAGTCTCACGTTTGCATTGCTTCTTGTGTGAGCAGTTATGATTCTCCTAGCATAAAGTGGATGAAATCCACAACTGTCAGTGCTCTGAGCTATACATTCAAAGCATTGCATACAGTTTTGCCCACTAGAGGAAAGTCTAAATTCTAAATACTAGAGGTATTCTGAATTCAAGAGAGAAAACTTCTACAGAATCTACATTATCTATCAGTCATTGACTAATGTTACAGATATAGGGTGAGTAAACATATGAAAGGTTAAGGTCTGATAAATTAGTGAATAAAATAGCAAGAAAATTGAAAGTACTTTTAACTGCATTAAAATACATTTTTTAAATAATCCAATATTAAAAATAAAACTTTCCATATTGATTCACGAGAAGGAAATTAATGTTATTTTGGAGAGGGGGCTGGGTTGAGTGTGTTTTTGTTTTGCTTTTTAATTTTTAGAAATCCCAACAAAATCAGTGTTGGAGGTATTATACGTACTTAGGCGCTGACAAGAGGTACTGGTTCCTCAATACGGACTTTTTTAAAGAGTCCTAGAAGGTTCAAAAAGAGAATTCTTACAGTAATTCATGTAAGTTTGTATGAGGTCTGCAAAAAGAGGCCAATACTTCAGTTATGGAAAAGAGTATCTGAATGCTGTCTAGTCACATTGCCTATTAGATGTGAATCCAAAAATAATGTTTATTCAGAATAGTTTTAATGTTACCCTTTCTCTGTGGCATGATAAAGTCAACCTGATCTGCTCTTCAATACCACTTTTAAAATTAACTGTAAAATTTAACTTTTAAAAACAAACATGAAGATATTAGAAGTGCTCTCTGTGAAGCACACATGACGTGGCGGTATGAATGTGTGCAGGAGGGAGTGACACTCTCCCTAAAGAGAGAGCAAGTGTAAGTTACCCTTTCATGGCTGGTTTTTAAGGAGAGCCAATTAAATGTTCTATTGGGGTCCTCTGGCTTTAGCCAGTCCCTTGCCCTACTACAGAGCTGAGTGGGGTTGGCTGATACCATGTTGTCAGGTAAGCTAGCCCTTCTTGCAACCTAAGGTGACCAGACGTCCCTCATCTGGTCACCCTATTGCAACCCCTACAACTGTGCCCCTGCTGAGAGGACCAGGGTAAAATAATGTACACGAGTTTGCAATTTGTGATAAAGGTACAATAGTCCTTTAATATACTCAAAATAATACCAATGCTCCTTTTTCACTTTGTTATATTTTCTGAAAACAGGGCTAACGTATACATTATGAAACTTCTTACTTGATAGCATACACTTGTCCAAAATAGGGTTGCCAACTTTCTGATTTCATAAAACCGAACACCCTTGCCCCGCTACCCCCACTCACTCCATCCCCCCTTCCTCGGTCACTCGCTCTCCACCACCTTCACTCACTCACTCATTTTGATCGGGCTGGGACAGGGGGTTGGGGTGTGGAAGGGGGTGAGGGCTCCAGCTGGAGGTGCAGGTTCTGGGGTGCGGCCGGGGATAAAGGATTTTAGGTGCCGGAGGGGGTTGGGGGTGGGGCCGGAGATGAGAGGGCTGGGGTGCAGGAGAGGGCTTTGGATGGGGGCAGAGGGTTGGGGTGAGGACTCCGGCTGGAGGTGCAGGCTCTGGGATGGGGCTGGGGATGAGGGGTTTGAGGTGCGGGAAGGAGTTTGGGTGCGGGAGGGGGCTCAGGGCTGGGGTAGGGGGTTGGGGTGTTGGAGGGGAGGGGGTGAAGGCGCCAGGCAGCGCTTATCTCAGGTGGCTCCCGGAAGCAGCCGGCATGTCCGGCTCCTAGGTGGAAGCGTCAGGGGGCTCTGTGCACTGCCCTCACCTGTAGGCCCCACCCCCACAGCTCCCATTGGCCACAGTTCCTGGCCAATGGGATCGGAACTGTCGCTTGGGGCGGGGGTAGCGCACAAGCCCCCCCGGCTGCCCCTGCGCCTAGGAGCCAGACGTGCCGGCCACTTCCAGGAGCCACGCAGAGCCAGGGCAGGCAGGGAGCCTGCCATAGCCCCGCTGTGCTGCCAACCAGACCTTTAGCGGCCCAGTCAGCAGCGCTGACCGGAGCCACAGGGTCCATTTTCGACCAGGCGTTCTGGTCAAAAACCGGACGCCTGACAACCCTAGTCCAAAACTATAAAAATATATATATATTTATTTGTAGTCACTGCATTTTTCCCATTATACTGAAATTTTTGTCTAGTCCAGGAGCCACTTTCATGGTTATCCTTAAGGGAAAAAACCTAAAACCAGTACGTTGCAATACTTGCTATAACTTTATCAACAAAAGGCTAGTACAATACAGCTGCGTTAATGGCAAATCATTTTTATAGGGTAATTGGAGGATTTTCTAGTCTTGTTGAGCCCTCTTCTTTGATATACTTTAACTTTACTAGAGATGTAATCATTTTCTACATCACTTCTGCATTTTTGTAGTTCAGGGTTTCGCAATCTCTGGGCTGCATAGGATATCCAGGGTTTTGCAGGAGATCATGCAGAAAATGTGGAGGAGGAGGATATTGGTGGGGTGGGGGGGAATTCAGTTCAGCTAAAAAATATAAAAATAGATACACAACATAAACCCTTTAATTATTTGTTCCTTTATGGCCACCACATTGTTGTAACCTGAGATACCCAGATAGTAGCTTACTATAGACTACTGCAGAACATGAGAATGTGCATCCGGCTGCTAGAGACTCTGTTAACAAAATAGCACTGAATCTGTACCTTTGTATATGCCTGAATTTAACTTCATACAGAACAGTACACATCTATTTTTTTTTAAATTATGTACCACGTGAAATGAAAATATCCAAGCAAAATGTCATGACAAAAAGTCATTGAATTTGAACACTCAAGATGTTAGCTGTTGAATGTATTTACTCTGGCATGAAGCCACTGCTTGAGCCTCTCGTGACATTACTGCCCACTTCTTTGAGACTTTGCAGTTCACTTCTGTGACATCGTGTGACTTGAAAGCATGTCAGGTAGCATGTCCCGAAGCGCTGGCCGACGTCGGGACACTTTTAGATGCCAAACATCAGTTACTGAAAGATGAACTTGAAGCTTTTATTTCTGGAGTCAATGTCATGTTTTGAAAAAAGCAATGAGACTTGATTACTCAAACTGGCAATGTCAGCACAAATGCTCTTCAGGCCTCTTATTTGGCATTGACAAGAATGGCCCGGCAGTGAAAATTGTATAACATTGCAGAAGGTTGTTTCCTTCCCTGTGCAACTGATGTGATTTCAAAAGTTGCAGGGCTTGATTCAACTACCAAACTGAACAGCGTGACTTGTCTGTCGTCACTGCTTCTCGCTCCATTAGTGACACAGATAAGTTTGTCCAAGACAGGGCCGGCTCCAGGCACCAGCCCACCAAGCATGTGCTTGGGGCGGCGCCTGGAGGGGGGCGGTGCGGCGGGGCGCTCCGGCCCGAGAGCGGGGCCGCGACTGGGCTCGCCGCCCTCCCCCGGTGCTCTGGCCGCCGGGGGGAGAGCGGAGAGCCCCGGCCGGGCTTGCCGCCCTCCTCCTGGCGCTCTGGCCGCCGGGGGGAGAGCGGAGAGCCCCGGCCGGGCTTGCCGCCCTCCCCTGCCGCAATGGGGGGGGGCGGGGGGCGGCCGCTGGCTTTTTTGCCTAGGGCTGCAAAAAAGCCAGAGCCGGCCCTGGTCCAAGAGCAACTGTTCTGAAAACAAAGGTGTGGTGGTTTCTAGCAGTGATGTGTCTGATGGCTCTACTGAAGGCTTGTTCTTTTGTAAAGCTGTGCCAGGATGTACAACAGAAGAGAGCCGATACTGGACACATCAGGAACAGTCAAAGATTTCCACATTTAGTGGGAGTGGTGTATCGCAGTTGTCATGGAAGGTGCCAAGGAAATGACAGCTTAAGGTAGTGGCTTGGTCACATGGATCCTGAACATTACATCTAAAACCTCATGGCCCAACTGTTTCATACCCAGACAAGTTCTTCCTACTAAGAAAATGCCTGAAGACCTATGCCAGGTTCTTCATGATGCCGTTAAGTTGTGAAGTTCATTTAAATGCCATCCAAAGAATTCTTGACTTCTTGCATGGCTCTGTGATGACACAGGTTTCCTTCACCTGCAGCCTTCTTTAAACTCAGTATGGAAGTGGCTCTCATGGTGAGGTGCTAACTCAACTCTTCTAATGAAGAGCAGAAGTGCAGGATTTCCCTTGCTGACTCTAATAACTTGTCGTGGGAGACATACTGAGCCTCCCTTGCTGACATTTGGGCACTAAGGCCTGGTCTACACTATGAGTTGAGTTCGAATTTAGCAGCGTTAAATCCAATTAACCCTGCACCCGTCCACACAACGAAGCCATTTACTTCGACATAAAGGGCTCTTAAAATCGATTTCTGTACTCCTCCCTGACGAGGGGAGTAGCGCCGAAATCGACATTGCCATTTCGAATTAGGGTTAGTATGGCCGCAATTCGACGGTATTGGCCTCCGGGAGCTATCCCACAGTGCACCATTGTGACCGCTCTAGTCAGCAATCTGAACTCGGATGCACTGGCCAGGTAGACAGGAAAAGCCCTGCGAACTTTTGAATTTCATTTCCTGTTTGCCCAGCGTGGAGCGCTGATCAGCACAGGTGACCATGCAGAGCTCATCAGCACAGCCAGAATCAAAAGAGAGCTCCAGCATGGACCGTACGGGAGATACTGAATCTGATCTCTGTATGGGGAGATGAATCTGTTCTATCAGAACTCCGTTCCAAAAGACGAAATGCCAAAACATTTGAAAAAATCTCCAAGGCCATGATGGACAGAGGCCACAACAGGGACTCAACACAGTGCTGCGTGAAACTTAAGGAGCTGAGACAAGCATAACAGAAAGCCAAAGAATCAAATGGACGCTCACGGAGGGAGGGGCGACTGACGACTGTAGCTATCCCACAGTTCCCGCACTCTTTGAATTCTGGGTTGAGCTCCCAATGCCTGAAGGGTCAAAAACATTGTCGCGGGTGGTTCAGGGTATATGTCGTCAGGTGCCCCTCCTCGCCCCCCCCCTCTCCGTGAAAGCAAAGGGGAAAAAATCGTTTCTCGCCTTTTTTCACTGTCACCGTATGTCTACTGGATGCTGCTGACAGATGCGGTGCTGCAGCTCTACACAGCAGCATCCCCTTGCCTTGCGGACGGCAGACAGTGCAGTATGACTGGTAACCGTCATCGTTGTCCCGTGGCTCCTGGCTGGCCTCGGTGAGGTCGGTCGGGGGCGACTGGGCAGACATGGGTGCTCCTGGCTGGCCTTGGTGAGGTCAGTTGGGGGCGCCTGGACAAAAACGGGAATGACTCTCTTTAAGTTTTGTGTAATGGAGATTCAGTCCTGCCTGGAATATCATGCCAGCTGGAGGCTTCGGCCTCAGGCTGTTCTCCCAGTCGGCAGCACCGCACGGTCTCACCTACCCCAGCCTACCCCTTGCTCCCAGGGCTCACAAGCAGATACTTAGATCTCTACATTTTGCTGCAAATAAAAAAATAAAGCTGCCGTTTAGAACTGTCTCCCAACATACATATCCTGGGACATTTTGTATTTTACCAGTGTCAACCAAAGGCCGACACACAAATGGAGATTCAGTCCTGCCTGTGCTTCTATCCTAGTGCTTATCACAGGTTCCCATTTTCAGCTATAGGCTGAGCAAGTGCAGAATGGTGGTTCACTCGACTTCGCTGTAAGCCAACCGCCCTCCCCTCCCCCCTTTGATCTCTGCTTGCAGAGGCAATAAAGTCAGTGTTGTTTCAAATTCATGCATTCTTTATTACTTCATCACACAAATGGAGGGATAATTACCAAGATAGCCCGGGAGGGGTGGGGGAGGAGGGAAGCAACGGATGGGGTGGTTGTAGGGGCACCCCCTAGAATGGCATGCAGCTCATCATTTCTGCGGGATGTCTGGGGCTCTGACCCGGAGCGGCCGTTTGCCTCTCTGGTTCTTTAGTAGGCTTGCCTGATATTCTAGGCAGGACTGACTCTCCATTAGACAAAACTTAAAGAAGAGAATGACCTGGGGAGTCATTCCCATTTTTGTCTAGGCGCCCCCGACCGAACTCACTGAGGCCGGCCAGGAGCACCCATAACAGCAGCAGACGGTACAGTATGACTGGTAACCGTCTTTGCTAACTTGCAAAGGCAAGGGGATGCTGCTGTGTAGCACTGCAGTACTGCGTCTGTCAGCAGCATCCAGTAGACATACGGTGACAGTGAAAAAAGGCAGAACAGGCTCCATGGTTGCCGTGCTATGGCGTCTGCCCGGGCAATCCAGGGAAAAGGGAGTGAAATGATTGTTTGCCGTTGCTTTCCTGGAGGGAGGATTGACTGACAACATTTACCCATAACCACCCGCGACAAATTTTTGGCCCCATCAAGCATTGGGATCTCAACCCAGAATTCCAATGGGCGGGGGAGACTGCGGGAACTATGGGATAGCTACCCACGGTGCAATGCTCCGGAAGTCGACGCTAGCCTCGGTACATGGACGCACACCACCGAATTAATGTGCTTAGTGTGGCCTCATGCACTCGACTTTATACAATCGGTTGCCAAAAATCGAATTCTGTAAATTCGGAGTAATCCCGTAGTGTAGACATACCCTAAGACAAGCTGAACTCTTTTCCCAAAGGGCGGAATATGAATGTCCTGTCCATGCAGATGAGTGTGGACGCATTCATCAGAAAACTTGGCAAATGGTCTTCCTGAGGATGGAAAGGAGATGCTCTCTTCTCTTTGTTTTAGATTTTAGAATCTGAGGAGCCAGTTGGGAACTCTCAGGAGCTCATAATGTTAGCGTCTGAAGAAACTTCAGACCCAGCTGTATTACTGTTTTACTTGCTGACCCTGGTTATAGGGGGGAAAGGTGGACCAGTAACCCTTCAACCAAGGTGCTGTTGGCTCAACAGCACTCACTGGTCCATTGTAAGACGAAATTGTGAGACATGTTACAAGTCCATGCAACTGATTTTCTCTAATAGAAACTCAGCTGGTTTTTGGCTGTTTCTGAACGAGAAGGTACCCAGCTTTAGTTGCAGAGCCTTGGGAGTTCTTCATCCCATTTTAATTTTCCTATTTCTGAGCCTCAGGTTTCTTTTCAGTGATTTAGGGGGGCGGAAATTGCAGTCTCGTGGTGATCAAGAATAATTTAAGACCATGCCCCCCTTTCCCCACCCCAGATCAACCTTCAGAACAAATTTTTCAGCAAGACAGGCTCCCCTATCACACTGAATTGTGAGTGTATTTACAATTTTGTTGGTGTACTTTTAAGTATTAGTGGTCTTCAGGTTGATATTGCAAAATATTTTAGACTGGAAGCTCAGAAAAAGTTTGGGGCAACCCTGTTCTAGCCTCTTTTACTAAGGGCTTCTCTATGCCGAAGAGCGATGTGCTATGTGGGGGGTGTGATTTCTAAAGTACACTAATGAATTGTGCATTAATTGGTCCATGTAGACCCTGCTGGTGCGTGCTAATGGTTCCATAGCCCACTTTAATGTAGTATTATTCAAAATCTTTAGTGTACACCAGCAGGGTTTATACAGACCAATTAATGCATGAGACATTAATGTGCTTTAAAAAATCACATCCCCGTAGGGTGCATTATCCCTTGGTTTAGACGGGTATATCCCAAGGTATACCCTTAGACAAACTGATGTACAGATTCTCCTACTAAACTGTTAAGCCAATGCTATCTTTTTGTTGTTTTGGAATTTTATTATAGACATTATTTGATTTAAATAGATATTATTTGGAGCACAGAGACGGCTTATTCCTTAATTTGGGTATTTTATAAATAAGTATACAAAATCCTTACCCATTTTGTAGTTCATGCATTGTGCTTGAGTTAGCTTTTGAGTATTGAAATAATAATAATTCAACAAGCTCAGCACAAAACAGCAAACTTTCAGACGATATAAAATTGTCTTACTGTTACAATATTTTCAAAACTTTACAGAATGTTTATAGTACTTTCAAAACTTTTAGAAGATGATGATTTGGTCTGAGCTTAAATTTTTTTCTGACTACATACTTAACTCATATAAGCTGACGCCTTTGAGGAACCTTTTGCAAAAGACACTAAGTTAGTTAAAAATAATAGCTAACAGATATTAATTGTGCCTTTCTGTGACCTTTGAGCTGGCAATTTACTGGCTGTAAATATATATATTAAATACCCAATTTGTTTCCTGGTTCTTACTCGTAATTTATTTCTTGCTTTACTTTGGCAATTCCATGTCCCATGTCTTTGGATGCTTCTTTAGTGCTATTGAGTCTAAAAGCTCTATAAATCACTTTCCTATCTCTTCATATGATATTGAGAGAGAGGATGCAGAGATGATATTAATAATTTATATCTATGTGCAACATGGTGTGCCAAGAAAATCTAGGTTTGACTCTCAGCTTCTGCTGTAGCTCTGTTCACTTACACTTTGTCTTCCTTTGTGGTCTTGAATAATTATTTATAATAAGATGAAACTCCATTTTCTATAAAAACACCTACATTGTTATAATAGGCAGCATCGGATTTTTAAACTGGCAATGCGGAAAATTAGAGGTGGGTTTTAGTTTTTTCAAAACATAATCTGGAGGTTAGTTTCTGAAAAAGGAGTGGGGCTCACATCTGGGTCCCATTTTATTCAAACCTCTGTAGAGCAAGCCCTGTGGGGAGGTGGGGGGATGGGGAAGATGGAGGGTTTTAGATAAAGATATGGTAAAATCATACTCCTTTAATTTAAAATCCTTTTAACAATTATGGTTCAAGTCTGCTACAGTCCACTTTTAGTCCAGTTTGTTAACTCCTCCCTGTTGTGACAAGGTATTTTAACTTCACTACTACTGCTGCCTTGGTTATTTCAAGGGTAAAAACAACAGCTATAGAAAAAGAAGCTAGTTAACGGTGCAGATATATTTTACTGGCTTCAGTAAACTTGAAAAGGCCTTTTTTTCAAGCCTTTAATATTTAACAATGCCATTATAAGCCTTATTTCCATTTGACAAAGAGGTCGCTCTTGCCCAGTTCCCAGAGTTGTGCAATTTTTCAGATTAATCAGGCTAACTCTCTGTATTATGAACACTGACAAAGCGGTGAATTGTGCTCCTAATCATTAAAAACTTGGATCAAGATGACTGCTTATATAAAGCAGTTTTATTTCATCCAGTTATTATGGTGTTGAGTCCAGGTATGTTAAGGCTTTCTGTTCGTAATAACAAAACCAGGAAAGAGTAAGATGTATTAAAATTGCTTAGAATTCAGTTGTAATTTCAGTGGATGTGTTCTTGTGTAGCTTTACTGTGCCTCAATGGCAAGCAATGTCTAAAATTGCAGGGCAAGTCAAAATCAAGTTAATGATTTATAGCGGTTTTTTAGGTATGCCTACTATTTTACTCACTGTCTTGCACCAATTAATATACAGCTGTCAAAAAGCCATGATTTGTTTTCCTACAGTTTCTCCATTGTACATTTTCCCCTATTTTTTTCTTGCTTTGTTAGTATTCCTCAACTAAGGTGGTACTACTTAGTGAAGCTGATTATAAATTTTATATTGGCTAATACATAGTAAATAATGTAATGTTTCATAACTTATTTGAAATTGAAATTTGCAACACTACTAACAAAAAGGGAATTAAAATAATCATTAAACCACTATATCTCCAAAGGAATTAATCCTGCAGGTGGCTGAGATCCCCCATCTCCCATTGAAGTCACAATCAGCTCACTGTTCTTTCATGCTATAAAATCCATAGAAGGTCTGCAATTCTTAACATCAATGTTGTGACCTCTAAAGGGAATATCAGTGTGCCTATCTCTGCACAAAATCCATAGGAGACTCTCTTCATTTCTGGCTTCAGGGAGGAATGATGAACCCATTCACAGAAAATAGCATTTGTATTATATAACTTATGTATATGGTAGAAATAGCTAGGGTAGTAAAAACGCCAATTGCATAAACCCCACTTAGGCCTCCCCATTAAGTCACTACTTGAACATTTTGTTTGATTTGTTAAGCTCTTAATAAAAAAGATTGTTCTTTCAGCTGACAGCACATTTGACAGCGGTCAGGGGTCCACAGTTTATTCAGACTCCCAGAGCAGCCAGCAAAGTGTCATCTACTCATCTCTGCCTGATTCAATACCTCCTGCTATTCAACGGGTTTACAGTCCACCTCTAAGTGACAGCCAGGCTTTGCCCCAAAGCCTTCAGCAGCTGGGGCACTACCAGCAGCCTTCAGTAGTAAGTCTCATTTTTTTTTCAACAATGTTGAATATACTAGATCATGTTTAATGACTCGCCTTATATTCTGTCTTCAGTGAGTGTAGATCCCACGGCTCACCCTTTTTCTTCTCTGCCCATTTCTACCAATACTGATTTATTTAATACGTGTATTCATACTTTCACCCAAAAATGTGTTTGTTTTGCTATCAAAAGATAGGACATTTATAATTGTACTTCCTGTGCTCAAGGAAATGGTTTACTGCTTGCTATAGTACTTTAATTTAAACATCATAAAGTGAGCATTCATCTTTTTCATTTCACTGAGTTGTTTTTAATAGCTTTGCCATGATTAGACTTAACCTCATGAGCACATTCATTTGAGAATTATTTTTTGTTTTTTGTTTGTTATTAATATAGCCACATATTGTTCCTTCATTTGTTCAAGAGCCTCTTGGGTCCGATGTGTCTTCCTGTTGTGCTAAAGGTCAAGCGTCTATTGAATGCCTTTCTAGCTCTTTGCTTAGATTTAATGTTGCACAGAGGCGAAGAAGCACTTCTGTTATTGAGGCTCCAAAACCCAACACTGGTAACCCAGACAGATATTCACACTTACTCTTGTGTTCATGTTACAATGACCTTGGCCAGCAAGAATTAATGGACTCGTCACTGCAAGAACAATTGTGTGCAATCGAACATAAACCTTCCGATCTCTCCAATGAAAGAATCAATATAGGCCTAGTGTGTCCTTCAGAAATTCCAGTGGCACACTGCTCCTGTGTTAGCCAATACTTGTTACCCATGATTCACAGCACTCTCAGCAATTATCGTCGCCATAGCGATTCAGTAGTGGCTTTGACTCCAAATGTTACATCCTCTCTTCCAACAGAACTAATAGAGGAAAGCATAAAAATATCACCTGATACAGAAGAGGAAGCAGGTAAATCACAGTTAGTTGCATTAGAGATCTCTGCAAGTACCACTGAGTTAATGATCATTAAACACAGTTGTCAGGCATGCTTTGCCCATCTGCTTCATTCTGGAGAAGATCCAAAAAAGTCAGTGCCCCTTACATGTGCTACAGATACTCCTCGCTGCCTCTGTAACAAACTAAAGAAAAACTCAGTATCCCTACCTCTTCCTCAAGCGAGCAGGCCTTGCTGCAGAAGTTTAGACCTGCCTTTATTACATGAATCTCTGCAGCACATAATTAGCCAAAAGACCAGTTCTACTCCTGTGAGAACTGCAAGAGTCACAGAAAAAGTCCTGCATTCTGAGTCCTTCAATTATGGGGAAGCCAACATGCCTGGACTACCTCCGCCCTTCTATAAAGTTTGCACTGGCAAAGCATCACTAACAGAGAAGACCAATCCGGTGACTCCATCTGTGCAGAGCAGTAGAAACAGCCTAGCTAGTAAAAACATCACCAGTGATGTGGTAGGTTGAATCCACCATTTCATCCCTAGTTGTTTTAGAAGAAGAAAAACCAAATCCAAGAATGATGACAAGTGTCTCCTGTTTGATCCAAAATTTCCCCAGATGCTTCAGAAATGCCACACTTACCCTGTTTCCCCCTTGTTTTCCAAAATGCCTGCGACAGAATGTAAAGTGTATTTAGTTGGAATGATCCTGTGAATGGCTTGAATCACCATCCTGTTTAACTTGGGCCTCTGTAACACACTCCCTCAGTTGTTGAAACCATCTGCCCTATGAATGTAGTGGTGTTGGTTGCATCCTTTCTCTTGTATTTTTCACATGAAGAAATAACAGCTATGATTGAGTGTAGTAATACCTCTTCTGCAGAAAACATAAAATTGAGCAGTGCAGTATAGTGCCTTAGAGCAGACACACTCTTTTTATTGATTTCATTGGTACAGTCTCAGTAACTGGACTTAAGTGTGATCTGTTTTTTTGGGTTTTTTTAATTGGGGGCTGTGAAGGGTAAAACAGCAGAAAGTATTTCACTTGTTTATTTATTTTGTCATAAGCAATATTTTTTTCCTCGATATTTCATGTCAACTTAATTTTTGACTGCATTTTCATCTAACATAGGTAGATACTATTACATGCTTAAAAAGAACACTTAATTTTTAAGCAATGAATACTTCCTGACATATTTAAGTAGGAAATTGCTAAATATATTACTGCGGTAGGATAGCATCATGCAGCAAGAGGTGTAATTGGTGTTCCTTGTAGGTAAATAGGGTTTTAAGTCTATTGGCCCTTTCTTTAATATACATACCTATCCTTTTGCTTGAACAGGAGTTTGAGACTTTGCTTATTAAGAACCTTATTTCATTTTACTTCCATTCTCTGTTGCTGGGTTGTTGTTTTTTTAAATCCTATATCAATCTCCTGGCCTCCAATTTAAGAAAATCACCTGGCAATAGAAGTTGTTTGTTTTTAAGTTACCAACTGGAGTTTACCCAGCTAATTGTTGTTTTTTAATGTATTTTGTGTGCGTGAGAGAGGGTGGAGGGAGGAAGAGAGAGAGAGCACTTTCAATGACAGAGGATGGAGCTTATATGGTCCATGTCCAATAAAGAGAAATGCAATACAGTTTTGTTTTTTTTTTTTTTAAATCTCGCCTGGGAAAGCTGTCTTCCTGGAGATGTTACCTTCCTTTCCTTGTGTTTTTCATTTCTCTTTCCTTGTTTTGAATTGAATATTTCGTATCAAGCATGTTCTTAAAAATCAGTTGTAGACAACTTTTTATTGATGTTTCTTCTAAAGTAATTATTTTCCTGTCCTCCAGCCTGGACTAACAGTGGCTCAGGCTCCACCTGCTGTTATCTCTCAGCGACCGCAACATTACCAAGAGCCAGCAATGACATTCCCAGTCATACAGCCAATCACAGTTGCTTCATCGCAGATGGGGCAATCTCAGCCTGTTTTAGCCAGCCAGCAGGTGAGAAGCTAAACTATCTGACCCCATCTCTTCCCTTTCTTTTCTTGTAAATGGTCTTTTTGCTTGCAAAACCACGGTCTGATGTCAGTTCGAGGACTTCTGAGATATCAGGTCTGCTTATTGAATAGAACTACTGTACTGAGAACCTGTTAAACCACCATTTAAATGCATTAGTTAGTTTTGAAACCTTGCTTTTGAACACAAGTCATAATATTCAGAAAGAAGTTACATTTATGAATATTATACATCAGTGTTTCCACTTTCTTTCCCTGGCTCATCAGTGACTTAGTGGTTGGATGCTTTTCAGAGTAGACAGAACTTTGACATAAACTCTTTATCCATAGTAATGGAGAGGATCCCAGTTTAATATTTGCTCTTAAATCACACGGTAGTTTGGCTTGCTAAATAGAAAAACTGATCACTCTTCCTTGATGCTGGTGGCTCTCAACCTTTTCATCATTGCAACCCCATGTTGCTCAGAGCAAATGATACCAAGCCCCACTTTCACATGTGCTAGAGACAACATTCACATTAATGAAATACTGTAGAAAACACATGCAATTATAACTGCCTTTTTGTGAATATAGTTCATTGAGGTAGATGAGCTTGTTCCCAGATCCCTGACTTAGAGTCCTTGTCCTCTTCACCTCCTTACCAGGAGGCCCTGAGGCAATTGGTGGTTGCTATCCATCTCCCCTGTTGTCTCCTCCCAGGCAGCTCTGGGCTGGCTGAGCACTAGCAGAAGGGTTTTTGGGCAGAGGAAGAGAGAAAGTCTGTGTCAGCAACCCAGCAGGCCCCTGTAGTCTGGAAGGGTCGCTGATGGGGAAACTCTGCTCAGCCTCTGCAGCCTGGGTCGCTGTGGGAGAGTTGAACTGGAGCTGAAGTAGGCACGCAGGAAACCCCACGGAAAGCCCAGACAGCCGTTTGTATTATTTAATTTTCAAGACAGCAAATAACTAAATAAATAAAAATAGCTTGACTCAGTCAAAGAGTCCTAGCCCCATAGTTTGAGACCCTGCCATATCCTGTTGTACAGTTTCTCTACCACCATGTATTCACATGCTAGTTGCTTTAGTACCTGCTCTGATACCTGCTTTAGTACCTACAGGGGGATGCAGGTCTGAGAAAAGCATAACTTTGAAAAAAGCTAAGTGAGTGAACAACTTTGTTTTCTTGTTTTCATTTTATTGTTAGCACTTGAGATGTGCATGACTTGCTAATAAATTAATGTCGGAAAAACAAACTTTTGTCTATTCTAAACTGCGCTCAGATCCTCAGGAGGATTTTAGAGTGTTTTTTCCAAGGGAGCATGGGGGTCAGAGGCCCACTTTGAATTTAGGAATAATATATAATTTTTTAAAAACATAGTACAGTGTGTTCTTGATCCACCAAGTAACACTCTTCTAAAGGAAGAATCTGGCTGTCTCTAGACAGTCTCCAAAATGCTGATTCCTCCAATGTCTGTCTAGGATGCTCAGATAATTCTCTGAAATCTCCTGCATAGTAAAGGTATTTACAAAGCATCTATTGTATGCTGGAAAGTTGAGAGAGACTCAAATTTTTTCCTACCAGTTAGTACTGGATTCTTGTCCAAGCAATGAAGCATTTATCTCAGGCCAACACAAATGTCATAAAGACCTGTCCTGATTCTGTGTTTCTACCAAAAACTCAGCTTCTGTGAGCGCAAGCTATGGTTTAAATGGGCTGAGGAGTGTTATGCTGTCTGTGCACAGGGCAGAGGAATGTAGTGCCTTACTAACAGATGTCTTTTTGTCTCACCAGCTCCCTCACACCATTTAGGCTGTCAAAATATGCCATATTTCTAACACTAGCATAGTTGGCATAGATGGATGCTTATTTTTCTCTTGAACTTAGAGCTATCAAGATGAATTTCAAAATCTCTTTAGTCTTAGTAATATTCAGTGCTGGAATAGCTCAAGTCGTGTTATTGGGTGAAGTATTCTCTTCTTTCTGAAAGCACTCTCATAGAAACAGCATAATCTGATCTGCCTGTTTAAACCCTATGATGTCTTGAACTATTGTCTCGTATCCCCGTTTTTCTAATGGGCAAAATAGTCTCATGTTCTCTCATTCAGCCAGAAATGTTACTGCCTCTTGGACAGAATTGGGACAAGCTCCAATTGCAGGAAACTGTATTGGCCTCATGGGCTTTCTGCTGACACATCAGAATTTGCAGATTTTTCCATGTGCCAAATGCTGCTTTTACTTTTCTGGATTAGGGTCTTTTTTCACTTCCTAGCTCCTTTTCCTTCTCTTTCTCCTCCTTTCATGGAGGTATGGCTGTTGTTTGAAATACTAGTGTCACAGATGGAGCATGGGACTAAAATATAGTCAATATTTGTTTTTCTGATTAATCAAACACACAGTTTACTTCTCTTCACGTCTGTAGGTACATCAGCAATTCATTTTGCATATTATTTTAGGGTACAACATACTATTGTAGCATGCACTCTAGATGTATAGGGCAAAATCCATGGCAGGGGCATTTGTTCACTCAAATGGAACTGCTCCAGGCCTGGATTTGGACCAAAGAATGCAATTCCAGGTCAAAGTTACACTTGTAAAAACCTATTTTTGAAACTCAGAAACCTAGTTCGGCTAAGCAGTGCCATGTGAAGATGAGGTAGCCGGTTTGTAGCTTTCACTGTAGAAACACTAGACCTTCACACCAGGCAGCTGGAAGATTCAGTTTAATGGCTGTTTAGCATTATGTAATTGCAATTTACCAATTATAAGAACACTTAAGTTAAGTGTCTTTGTCCTGTTTCCCTCTGTTCAATAGCCTTCTATACAGTTCATAATATGAATTAGATAAGTTATGTGAATAATGATTCCAACTGTATGACAGTAGACCCAAGACTTGTTCTTTAAGCCTGCAAATCAATAAAGCAATTAAGCATATGTTTTACGTAGGCTTAAGTTCTTTGCTGAATCAGGACCTAAATTGCCAGCAAGCTGCACACTAAATGAGATACCTATCATGTTTAGGTTAGAATGCTAAAAGCTATTTGAGTGAAATTTTCAAAAGCACCTAAGTCACTTGAGAGAGCAAGTCTCATTGAAAGTCAATGGGACGTGTGCCTCAAAATCATTTAGACCAGATTGAAAATCACTCATCTTGTCCATTTCAAAGCAACTGCTACAGGTACATGAATATACATGAATATATGAAATCAATATTAGGGCTGTCAAGCGATTTAAAAAATTAATCGCGCGATTAAACAATAATGAATACCATTTATTTAATTATTTTTTGATGTCTACATTTTCAAATATATTGATTTCAAATACAACAGAATACAAAGTGTATAGTGCTCAATTTATATTGATTTTTGATTACAAATATTTGCACTGTAAAAAACAAAAGAAATAGTATTTTTCAAATAAACTAATACAAGTACTGTAGTGCAATCTCTTTATCACGGAAGTTGAACTTACAAATGTAGAATTATGTACAAAAAAAACTGCATTCAAAAATAAAACAATGTAAAATTTTAGAGCCTGCAAGTCCATTCAGTCCTACTTCTTGTTCAGTCAATCACTCAAGCAAGTTTGTTTACATTTGCAGGAGGTAATGCTACCTTCCTGTTGTTTACAATGTCACCTGAAAGTGAGAACAAGTATTCTCATGGCAATCTTGTAGCCGGTGTCACAAGATATTTACGTGCCAGATGCACTGAAGATTCATATGTCTCTTTATGCGTCAACCACCATTCCAGGGGACATGCATCCATGCTGATGACGGGTTCTGCTCCATAACAATCCAAAGCAGTGAGGACTGACGCATATTCATTTTCATTATCTGAGTCAGATGCCACTAGCAGAAGGTTGACTTTCTCTTTTGGTGGTTCGGGTTCCGTAGTTTCCACAGCGGAGTGTTACTCTTTTAAGACTTCTGAAAGCATGCTCCACACCTCGTCCCTCTCAGATTTTGGAAGGCACTTCAGATTCTTAAGCCTTGGGTCGAGTGCTGTAGCTATCTTTAGAAATTTCATATTGGTATCTTCTTTGCATTTTGTCAAATTTGCAGTGAAAGTGTTCTTAAAATGAACATGTGCTGGGTCATCATCCGAGACTGCTATAACATGAAATACATGGTAGAATGCATGTAAAACAGAGCAGGAGGCATACAATTCCCCTCCAAAGAGTTCAGTCACAAATTTAATTACTGCATTATCTTTTTAATGCGCGCCATCAGCATGGAAGCATGTCCTCTGGAAGATGGCCAAAGCATGAAGAGGCATATGAATCTTTTAGTGCATCTGGCACGTAAATATCTTGCAACGCCAGCTACAACAGTGCCATACGAACGCCAGTTCTCACTTTCAGGTGACACTGTAAATAAGAAGCCTGCAGCATTATCTCCCGTAAATGTAAACAAACTTGTTTCTCTTAGCGATTGGCTGAACAAGAAGTAGGACTGAGTGAACTTGTAGGCTCTAAAGTTTTACTTTGTTTTGGTTTTGAGTGCAGTTATGTAACAAAAAAACCCATTTGTAAATTGCACTTCCATGATCAAGATTGCACTCAGTATTTGTATGAGGTGAATTGAAAAATACTACTCCTTTTGTTTATCATTTTTACAGTGCAAATATTTGTAATAAAAAATAATATAAAGCAAACACTGTACACTTTGTATTCTGTGTTGTAATTGAAATCAATATATTTGAAAATATAGAAAAACATTCAAAATATTTTAAAAATTTCAATTGGTATTCTGTTATTTAACAGTGCGATTAATCGCAAATCATTTTTTTTTAGTTAATCGTCTGAGTTAACTGCGATTAATCAACAGCCCTAATCAGTATATTTGAAAATGTAGAAAACATCCAAAAATATTTAAATAAATGGTATTCTGTTATTGTGTAACAGTGTGATTAATTGCGATTAAATTTTTTTAATCGCTTGACAGCCCTACTTGTTACTTTGAGACTTGCTGAGTAACCTGTGCTACCAGATGCAAGTAGCCAAACACACACCTGTTCACCGTGTTTGGAAGCCACCAAGCTGCTTCAGTCTTAATTGTTTCTAGATGGGCAAGCCCACTTGATTCCTTAATCCATTTCATCATCGTTCTTGTGTTTATATATTTTAAAAAAGGAAATAAGGGTTCTTGTTGAAGCATTCTGTCACGGAAAACACACCAGATCAAACAGTGTAGAGCTGTCATTCCTCAGAAGCAGCAAAGATGAAAAGCAATGCTTACATTTCCCTATTATTTTTATCTTTAAGGTTTTAACATCAAGCATATTACCTCTTAAATTACATCCAGCATTCACTGAGACCCCTGAAGCAGGACAGATGGTTAGAGGTGAAAACGTGCTTATTAAGTCAGCCATGGATCAGTTATCTCGTTCTAATCAAATTTTTAGTAGTATGGCAGGCCAATGTAAAAGTGCCTCCCCTGTGCCTGTGAACCTGGAGCTTGGTTTCCGGGGCTGTCGCTATAGAATCTCTTGCGAGATCCAAAATTACTTACTGGGAGGGGTGCAGTAATGTTAGATTTGTGCCAGTCTGTTTGCTCACCAGCTGCTCTCCAGTTGAACAAAATGGTAATCATGTAAAACTTAATGAAAGGAACTGGGCAGAGTTCAGCTGAACTGAACATTTAGTCACATTTTGCTGTTAAATTATTGTCTTATACTGTGAATGTTTACAAAATTAGGTTATAATTTAGAAACTGTCACTTTTTGTATATGCTGTAGTGTAAACTTACAGCCAAAAAACGTGGGGGCAAGAGGCATTTCATATGGAAGATGGTGTAATTGTCTATTTCCTCTATCCAAAGAAAAGTTCTAAAACTGTTGTCACAACAACTAAACTTTCAACTCTAGAGTGTGGTCCCTGCAGGTGAGAGTTGAGATCATTCATAAAGATGAGTTGTCACTTGGTAAAAGCTTCCCTGCATGTTTAAAACAGGATTGCAAAACAAAAATATTGAACAAAAAACTTTGTTTTGCCCTTCAATGATTATTTAAAACATTCTCAAAGGGTCTTTTAAAGTGCTGCTTTTTATATAAGAAGTCAGGTCTTTACTTTCCCCTCTTGGCAAGTTTACTGGAGAATGTGAATTGTGATGTTACCTGAGTTTGTGAGCTTTTTGCTATCCAACCTCCTGACCAACAGAGAAGGGATGCTGAATATTCACTTATAATTAATTGGAATCCCATTCGATTCATTTGGAAGCAGGGAGAGAGCCAGCTCTGGTCACATACTCTTTTGACATCACTGTTCAATTCTGAGAAGTGTCTTTATACATCACAAAAAGCATAAACGTGGGGAAGAGGGTTGCCTTTGCTTTGTAGTTCACTTTCAGATATTAAAGGGTTATGGGGTGGTCAGCGTAAGACAGGGGTTCTCAAACTGGGGGTTGTGACCCCTCAGGGGGTCACGAGGTTATTATATGGGGGGGGGGTCACGAGCTGTCAGCCTCCACCCCAAACCCCTCTTTGCCTCCAGCATTTATAATGGTATTAAATATATTTAAAAGTATTTTTAATTTATAAGGGGGGTCGCACTCAGAGGCTTGCTGTGTGAAAGGGGTCACCAGTACAAAAGTTTGAGAACCACTGGCATAAGACATGAGTTTCTTATGCTGTCAGTTCCCTAGCCTTTGCTTACATTCAGATCTGCCAGGATAGAGGGAAATACTCTTAGGCTTGGTCTACACTAACCCCCCAAATCGAACTAAGGTACGCAACTTCAGCTACGTGAATAACGTAGCTGAAGTTCGAAGTACCTTAGTTCGATCTTACCTCGGTCCACACGCGGCAGGCAGGCTCCCCCGTCGACTCCGCGGTACTCCTCTCGCCAAGCAGGAGTACCGCAGTCGATGGCGAGCACTTCCGGGTTCGACTTACCACGTCCAGACAAGACGCGATAAGTCAAACCCAGAAGTTCGATTGCCAGCCACCGAACTAGTGGCTGGGTATAGACGTACCCTTAGAATCTAGCTTTTGTAGCTTTATTGCAATAAGAATGGTATATTCCTTGATTGGCCAGAGAGACGCATTATAAATTTGCAGTACATTTGAATGTCTAGGCTCTTTTATGGAGCGAATTTTTGAATGACAATATTGCCTTGGTTTGCTCTACATATAGCAATATTTGGGGTCCATAGTTGGAAGATTTTGCAGGGCTGGCTAGAAAATAGAGGTTCTTTTGTCCTTTGCCAAGCTTTAAAGAGCCTGCATGATTCATTAAAAAATCCTCTCCAAACAGCTCGAATCTGCCTTTTGCGGTAATGTAGGTTTTATTTAAATAAGACTTCAGTCTAGGCTCTCGTACAATGTTTGAACTGGAAGTGTCAGTCTTTTTTACCAGTGCTGCTCAATATGAGTGACAGTTCTGTTTTGAGCATGCAGCTTTAATTGGGAAGAAAACAAGACTGGTGTCCAGTGAACTGATTCTTTCTTAATATGCAATTTTTTTTATTCTCTATCAGCAATCCATACCACAGCAAGCTCCTCTGCAGCAGGTTCTAGCCAGCCAGCCAGTTTGTCCATTGCAGCCCACTGCCCATCTGCTGCCCCAATATCAAACCCAGACTTCTCAGGTGGCAGCTACCAGTACACAGCTAACACCACTACAGATTTCCACTGTGCAGCAACTTCCTCATGTCCCACCCTCCCAGGTAAAGTGTTGTGAGAATTCAGTGGTGTTTTAAATCATTTTAAAGGCATGTCCATTCAAGTAACATTTTCTAGCCAGTGATCACTGTCAGAATCATAGAATATCCGGGTTGGACGGGACCTCAGGAGGTCATCTAGTCCAACCCCCTGCTCAAAGCAGGACCAATCCCTAACTAAATCATCCCAGCCAGGGCTTTGTCAAGCCTGACCTTAAAAACCTCCAAGGAAGGAGATTCCACCACCTCCCTAGGTAACCCATTCCAGTGCTTCACCACCCTCCCAGTGAAAATGTTTTTCCTAATATCCAACCTAAACCTCCCCCACTGCAACTTGAGACCATTACTCCTTGTTCTGTCGTCTGCTACCACTGAGAACAGTCTAGATCCATCCTCTTTGGAACCCCCTTTCAGGTAGTTGAAAGCAGCTATCAAATCCCCCCTCATTCTTCTCTTCTGCAGTCTGAACAATCCCAGTTCCCTCAGCCTCTCCTCATAAGTCATGTGCTCCAGCCCCCTAATCATTTTTGTTGCCCTCTGCTGGACTCTTTCCAATTTTTCCACATCCTTCTTGTAGTGTGGGGCCCAAAACTGGACACAGTACTCCAGATGAGGCCTCACCAATGTCGAATAGAGGGGAATGATCACATCCCTCGATCTGCTGGCAATGCCCCTACTTATACAGCCCAAAATGCCGTTAGCCTCCTTGGCAACAAGGGCACACTGTTGACTCATATCTTCTATAGGTCCTATACTGCAGAACTGCTGCCTAGCCATTTGGTCCCTAGTCTGTAGCAGTGCATGGGATTCTTCCGTCCTAAGTGCAGGACTCTGCACTTGTCCTTGTTGAACCTCATCAGATTTCTTTTGGCCCAATCCTCTAATTTGTCCAGGTCCTTCTGTATCCTATCCCTACCCTCCAGCATATCCACCACTCCTCCCAGTTTAGTGTCATCTGCAAACTTGCTGAGGGTGCAGTCCACACCATGTCATGTGCCCTGAAGTTTTCACCTGGCTACTGGGAATCCACACCAGTGTATTTTAATTTATAAGACTGTAACTATTAAATGCTCTCTAGATTGTTTTCATTAATTTTTGGTGAGCTAAAAAAAATCCTCTTTGAATAATCCTGGGTTTTGCCTAGTTAATCCTGTTAATGCTAGTCACTGAATTGCAATAACTGTAATTCTGCATTTTTTTTCCCCTTCATGGTGGACCCTCTTCCCCATCCCAGGCTTAAGAGCATGAGCAATTGCCCACTTTAATGTTCTTGAGCTCTTATCTTCACCTTCCATCCCAATGCCTTCCCCCCTCCATCTCCCTTTCCAGATCTCTGGCCCCTTTCCATTAGCAGTAGCAGAGATGGAACCTTTTCTTTGGCCTGTAGTAGTAAAGCCCTTATTAGCACCATTTGGTAGATTGGCTGGTGAAGGTTCTTAAGATGTGAAGCAGCTTAAACGAAGGGGAAAAGAGCAAGCTGCTTCTGTGATGTATTCCTCTTCTGAAGTCTGTACCAAAGCAGATAGTGGGAGTCAGTGAAGAAAATTCTCAACATCTGCTTCTAAAAAATTGTCCAACCTCAAAATAAAATCCTTTCACTTCCAAAAGCCAAGTATCTGCCTAAATTTCCTCTGAAGATTAAAAGTGCATTTACTGTAAAAAATGTCTAGTGACTTAAGCGCAATATATTGCTGCTACTTGTTAACCTGATACATTATTTTAGCATGGCTATCGATAAAATTACTGAAGTATCCAGTTTTTACATTTTTTCTTCTGGATTTTTATGCAAGATAAAGTGTTCTTTAGTAAAAGCGTGTATTGTGATCCACTTTTTCAGTCAGCACTGCCATTAACTTCATGAGAACTTACCCTGCAATTCCTTTGTGCGTGTATTAAAAAGGAAACTGTGAGATTACAGGAATTTAAAATGTAGGCCCTGAGCCTGCAAATACTTGTGCATAGAGTTGTACATATGCCTGTGAAGAGGGGGACTGCTCACATATTTGCAGGAGCAGGGCCTTAGTATATAAGATCCCTATTGGCACGTCAGAAAGCCTCGAGGCATGTTCTGTTTTCGGCATTCGAGGGAAATGTTAAACTGCAGACTGGCAAAGCAGGGTAGTTATGGTCTATCATGTCATTGGGAGTTTGTGTGTCTAAAAACTGTTCAGACAAATTTTTACATCCTGCATGTTTGCGGTATGAATTATTAAAATTGTCTCAACTCATTTTGCATGCACAGTGGTTACTTTTTGAAGCCTCTACCTCGTATGATTTTTAATTTGTTTCAAAATCAAAGTAATGATTATTTTTTTATTATTAGGTTGCTATATGGCTGCTAAATAGTTTTGGAAACCGTTGTGAATTCTTTGGCCTCAAAAATGGCCAGAAACTTTAAAATTCTTCTTTTGTATTCAATAAATCGATTGATACAAGTGTTGCTATTTATAAAACCCTGGAAATGGAAGGAAGTGACTAATAAATAGACATAATTAGCATGGCACCAATAAGTTAATAGATGGCAGATGAAACTAATTTGTACCGTCAATGAAAACATTTGCAATTTATGTGATATTATATTTTTTTCAGATTCCTCAGCTTCCTGTCATTCCTGCAGTTACTCCTCTGGCAGGACTTGATAATCTTCCTCCAAGCCTCTCTGATTTACCTGCTGCAAATGCGCCCCCCATACCTGCTCCTTCCCAGTATTTCACTCCAGCTGTGATTATACCAAGCCTTCCCATGAACCCTGTTCTGCCTCTGACATCCAATCCCCCTGCCCTATCCATGCAGGCAGTCAACCTTCCTCACACTACCATGGCTTCTTTGGTCTTGCCCTGCCAAACAATAGTGCCAAATATGTCGGCTGCTACGATACCATTACTTGCTGTGGCTCCACCAGGAGTGTCGGCTTTGCCAACACATCACGCAATATCCCATCTCTCCCAGCAACAGATGTACCAGCCTACCTTCCAGCAGATAATTCAGAGTGATGCTCCCTCACCCCATCACACTCACAGCATGCAAGCAGTTTCGCAGCAGCAGCTGCCTTCACTTCCTCAGTCACTGCAACCAAGCATAATTCATCCTTCAGAACAGACTATGTCTGCATCTGGAGTTGGTAACCAGGTAATCCTTTTGATGTTGGACTGTATCAGTACTAACGGTAGTAGATCTTGTACCTTGTTCCATTATAAACATGCAGGTGGGGTTTTTGTTCCTTGCACTTCAGATGTTTTACTCGTGCATATTGATGTCAGCCCAGTAATGCAGTATTAGTAGGGCCCTACCGAATTCACGGTCCATTTTGGTCAATTTGACAGTCATAGGAGTTTAAAAATCATAGATTTCATTATTTCATCTATTTAAATCTGAAATTTCACAGTGTTGTAATTGATGGGGTCCTGACCCAAAAAGGAGTTGTGTGTGGGGGGGTTGCAAGGTTATTGTAGGGGGGGTTGCAGTACTGCTACCCTTACTTCTGTGCTGCTGCTGGCAGCGGTGCTGCCTTCAGAGCTGAGCAGCTGGAGAACGGTGGCTGCTGGCCAAGAGCCCAGCTCCG
Organism: Terrapene triunguis; assembly: GCF_002925995.2. Taxonomy (NCBI): domain Eukaryota; kingdom Metazoa; phylum Chordata; order Testudines; family Emydidae; genus Terrapene; species Terrapene triunguis. The sequence goes on from NW_020664440.1 coordinate 27,809,632, forward strand.
AAGGCAGCGCTGCTGCCAGCAGCGGTGCAGAAGTAAGGATGGCAGGTATGGTATTGCCACCCTTACTTCTGTGCTGCTGCCTGCAGAGCTGAGCCCTCAGTCAGCAGCTGCCACTATCTGGCCGCCCAGCTCTGAAGGCAACAGCACAAAAGTAAGGGCGGGATGCTATGGTATTGCCGCCCTTACTTCTGCGCTGCTGCTACTGGTGGGGCGCTGCCTTCAGAGCTGGGCTCCCGGCTAACAGCTGCCCCTCTCCAGCAGCCCAGCTCTTAAGTCAGCAGAGAAGTAAGAGTGGAAATACCACAACCGCCCTAAAATAACCTTGTGACCCCCCCTGCAACTCCCTTTTGGGTCAGGACCCCCAATTTGAGAAACGCTGGTCCCGTCCCCCCACGGTGAAATCTGAATAGTATAGGGCATAGATTTCACAGTCCATGATGCGTTTTTCATGGCCATGAATTTGGTAGGGCCCTAAGTATGAGGTAGCTATTGGTTGGACTAGGATTAAGCAATTGAATTTGTTGCTCAAAGTCTTGACCCAGTGTAGTGTACTTATATAATTGTCTAATGGATTTGTAGAAGGAAGGATTAGGCTCACTTCTTGAGCACTCTGTTCCTTCTCTCCTTGTCCCAGCTAGAAGGGAAAATGGCCACACCAAAAGGATGATCATCCTGATTTCAATTACAAGGGAGAAAAGCAGTCCATAACAGTCAAATATAAAGGGATACTGTACCACTGATTTTAATATCTATAGTACAGTAGGTGCATGATCCTGTGTGAACTGTCGATATGTACGCATGTCGGAATATGGATGTACTGTGTCAGTTCTATTGATGTAGAACTGTTTATAAATAGTGTGTTTTTAAATTGAAGGGAAATGATTGCTGGAGAATACTTCTGGAAGGCTGGTTGGAGGATATCTACAAAAAAGAAATAAATACCAGTTGCAGGTCCTTTTTGTTAAAACCAATGAAGCATAAAATATGGCTTCTAATATTAGCACCATTTGCAAGATAAGTGGTTCATGAGTTACTAATGAGTCTGCAAATGATACTGTTGTCACTTTTATAATATGACAACATAAAGTATAATACGGCAAGACCCAAGGAGATAGTAGGAAGGGTCAAATCAGTTAAGAATGGTTTACTTCAAAAATGAAGGTTGGACAAGAAAGTGTTCTATTACATCTGTTTGCATGTGGATTGAAATTCATAACATCCCATTTCAATCTACTGTACCATGGTATTTCCAATTTACTACATCGTATCTAAATTTCAGTTTTCAGCCATATATTTGGTACCGAAATATTGTTTGTGAAGAATTCTAGCTCATTTTGGGCCTGATACAATTTCTGTTGAACTAATAAATGGTAATATTTCCATTGGCTTCAAAGAGCATTGAATCTGGCCCTTTATGCATAGTATGCATGGCAAACACCATGAATTGATATTCCCGCTTGTGACACAAAGGCATCATTTATCTGACACATCTGTGGTAGAGTCCTGAAATTGTTCCTTAGGACAAATAGCTAACTGAAATGAAATGGAAGACTAAACCTAGGCCAGAGAATATTCAGAAACATATTGTTCTGTCTTTAAAGTATTTTTAAGGGAGAGGTATTTCTATGAATAACTAAGCGTCCAATATGGTCACTGTCTCACTAATGTTGATGGCTAATATTTGTTTGCTCGCTATCTCCTGGGTCAAACATATGATTTGAAAATTATTCTGCTATAATTTACTGTACGTTTTTAAGTGACTACCTCTGCATTAAAGCAACATTCTACTCCCTTCCAGCAACGCACACCAAACTGTTATCCAGATAACCTCCATGATAGACTCCTCTGTAACCATGTTCCATGAGATAAGGATGCTGTGCCTTCATTTCTATCTTCAAATTAAATTAGATTAACTGTTACCACTCAAAAAAGAGTCATGGATATTTCTCTGAAAAAAAAAAAAAGTTCAGTGTGCAATGGCAGTCAAAAAAGCAAACAAAATGCTAGGAATCATTAGCTAAGGGATAGGTAATAAAACAAAAAATATCATAATGCCACTATATAAATCATGGTATGCCCACAATTTGAATGTTGCGTGAAGCTCTGGCCAACCCATCTCAAAAAAAAAAAAAAGTTAGAATTGGGAAAGGTAAAGGGATGGGTAATAAAAATGATTGGGGATATGGATCAGCTTCCATATGTGGAGAGATTAAACAGATTGGAACTGTTCAGATTAAAAAAGAGATAACTAAGGGGGGAATGATAGAGATCAATAAATTCATGAATGGTGTGGAAAAAGTGAATAGGAAGTGTTCTTTACCCTGTCCAAGAACTAAGGGTCACCTGATGAAATCAATAGGCAGCAGATTTAAAACAAACCTAAAAAGGAAGTTATACTTCAAACACTGCACAGTCAACCTGTGGAGCTCCCACGAAGGGTCCGTTGAGACTGATCCCTGAAGGACTGGCGCACCTTTCGGTACTGCAGGCAGGAGCCCTTTCTGGTTCCATCTACACCCAAGGCTTTCAAGACATCCAGAGAGACGCTTAACCTGTCGGTGCCAGCTTCCCCTGCTAGTTCGGAATCTCACCTAGTATGGGGATTGGAAGTGCATGGTCACAGCTCCAGCCCCAGAGCACAGGTGACTTCTATAGTTCTTCAGCTACTCTCTCTATAGAGTTCCATCTAGAAGGAAACCAGCGATGATCTCGCCAGTTCCCCCATCTCCAGACTCTGAACTGGTCTTCCTGGTCCCGAGCGGGTCCGCTCCACCATGGTCTGAGGAAGCAGACTCCCCATCAGACTGTGAGGCGAGATGCCTGTCCACTGTGGTACCAGCCACAGCCTCAGCACCCTAAAGACCAGTGGCCTGCACACATCTGGGTCCTGTTTTCATATCAATGGCCCTTTTGGACTCCTTGGGGCTTCCCTTCACGTTCTAGAACCTCTCTTCCCGCCCGTCTACATTGGCTAGGCACTGTCTTCCTCCCCCGGGACCAGGACTGGGACTGGTATCGTGCGGGGGGAACTACATGATCAGGACTCTCCTGTGGAGGAATTAGAGGCGGGCCTCCTCAACAACCTTTAGCCTCTTCTTCACTGCCTAAGGAGGCAGTAGTTACTGAGTCTACATCGCCCCACCCCACCCCCGATGATTTCAGAGCTCATCAAGACTTGTTGAAGAGGGGGCTGCAGCTCTGGATTTCCAACCAGAAGAGGTACAGGAAAGGTCACACGGGCTGATGGACATTTTAGCCTCTGCAGTACCCTCTAGGGTAGCTCTCTTTATTAATGAGGCTATCCTGGAACCTATCAAGGTTTTATGGCAAACCCCGTCTTTCCTGCCTCCCACTGCTAAAAGGGAGGACCGAAGATACTATGTGCCATCACAGGGATTTGAGTACTTCTATAACCACCTTCTTCCAGGCTCCCCGGGGAGTCGCTGCTGCTGACAAAAGAGAGAGATGAGGACACCAGGCTTCTACCCTGAAAGGAAAAGAAGCAAAAAAGCTACACCTGTTTGGCAGGAAGCCTCATTCCACAGTAGGTTACACCTTGGGGCTGTGAACCAGCAGGCTCTGCTGGGTCGCTACAGTTTCAGCCTAGTGGATAATATCCTGAAGTTCAAAGACAAGCTTCCTGATGGGTCAAAGCAGGAGTTCACTGCTATGGTGGAGGGCAAATCACTCACCAAAACAGCATTGCAAGTGAGCCTGGATGCAGCGGACTCTGTGGCTCGAGCTATGGCTTCCACCATCACTATGTGGCATTCCTCTTGGCTGCAGTCATCAAGTCTTCCCCCAAAGGTGCAACAAACTGTTTGAGACCTCCCATTTGAAGGCCCCTCACATTTTTCCAATAAGACAGATGAGATTAAAGATTCCAGGGTGACCCTTAAATCTCTGGGGATTTATACACCGTCAGCAAAAACCAAACAGTTCCGCCCACACAGCAGGTCCTAATGGTTTCAGCCCTTCTTGCTGCATGCCCAGGACCTGTCCAAAACGAGGAGCAGAAGTGAATGAACAGAACGGGGCAATTATCAAGTGATCCAAGGCATTAATGAAAATATTGAATCGTATCAGACCCAGAACTGACCCCTGCAGGACCCCACTAGATACGCCCTCCCGGTTTGTCAGCAAACCATTGATTACTACTCTGAGTATGGCCTTACAACTAGTTGTGCAGTCACGTTCTAGTCATTTCATCTAGACCACATTTCCTTAGTTTGCTTATGAGAATGTCATTGGGACTGTGACAAAAGCTTTACTAAAATCAAGATAAATCACATGTACAGCTCCCCCCACCCCATCCACTGGGCCAGTAACCCTGTCAAAGAAGGAAATTAGGTTCTTTAGCATGATTTGTTTTTGACAAATATATGCTGGCTAGTCCTTATAAATCCGGTTATTCTCCACATGCTTATAAATTGATTGTTTAATTATTTGTTCCAGTATCTTTCCAGGTATTGAAGTTAGAGTGACTGTCTATAATTCCCCCTGTCCTCTTTGTTCCCCTTTTTAAAACAGGTAGTATGTTTGCCCTTCTCTAGTCTTCTGGGACATCCCCCATCCTCCAGCTGTTCTCAAAGATAATTGCTAACAGTTCTGAGGTTGCTTCAGCTAGTTCCTTAAGTACCCTCGGATGAATGTCATCAGACCCTGCCAACTTGAATATTGTTTACTCTGTTAAGTTTTGTCATCTTTTTCTCCATGTACACACCCTAGGCTTGTGGAAATAGAGCCAAGTGTTCAAGGAAATGGGATATAAGCAGAGTTTTGAAATTCTAAGCAGGATCCAGCTTAGTTTTGCATGATTCCTACAAATATCGTTAAGAAAGTACTCACCCATGTCGTATATGAATGCTCAGGCATGCATGCTCTTTGTCGTACCTTCAGAAATTATATAAGTAGCAGCCTCTCATTTTATTTTAACTCTGATTATTTTGAAAGCAAGTCTTTATGGCTCTCTTCTTTTCATGTCCCATAAACAAAAAACATACAGATACGTTCTCAGCATAGGTTTATAAAGGTTTGTTTAATTAGCAAAAACAACTTTTGCACCTTGACTTGAATGAGTCATGAACACCCTAAACAAAGTGTTTTTTAATAGGTCTCTATTGTATTACAACAGATCATGGGACATCCTCAATATGGTTTGGAACTTGGAGCCCAGATGCCTGTAATACCAATGCAGCCTTCGATAGTTATGCCACCACCTTTGCAGTTGCAACCTGAAATATTGCCGCCATGCCTTGGGCCAGAAAGTCTTTCACAACTTCATGGCAACCTTGCTGCAGCTAGTGCAACAGTGCCCATAGATCATTGTCTGCCTCTTCAGCCTACTGGTCTTCTGCAGCTTCAACCAGATCTTTCCCAGCCTATGGGGCAGCAGGCTCCATGTTCTGCTATCCAGTCGGTTACAGAGTCAACTCAAGAGGTAGAACATTTTTTCCTAAATGATTTGCCACGCTTGTCACAAATCTCCTTTATAGATATAAAATTGTTTCACACGAGCCATTTTCCAAGCTCACTCTATGGAGCCACTTATCTTAGGTTATATTTTATTGGCTGAACCATCATCTTAGCAACTATTTCATATGTAGCTGGAGATTATATACTATACTTGTTAACCTGGGAAATGTCTCCTTAAAGTCATTTATTGGAGTAATAAGCCACCTGGACAACTCAACTCTCAAGTACTCCCTTCATCCTCAGTTGAATGGGTATGCAAAGATAGCGTAGAATTTGTATGGAAATTACACTTCTAGATCATTAGGTCATCGCCCGTGGGCCAGTGCAGGAGTGTTCCATACAGCTTCATCCAGTGTATTGTCCAGTCTTGTTTTAAATGTCTCATTAATGGGGTTTCCACCATTTGCCTTGAGAAACTATTCCATAGTCTAATATCTCACTGTCTAAAAGTTCTTCATTATGTTCAGCCTAAATCTTTTTTCCCCCATCCTGTTACTTTTTAGTATATCTTTCTGTACTGCCCTGAATTTCACTCCATTCCTGATGGTTTAGATTCTTCCAAAATTGGTAAATATTACCATGTCCCTTCTTAGCAGTCATGTAGCCAAGTTATATTTTGCTCTTTTGGTCTTTCTTTGTAACACAATTACTTTTTCCTGCCTGCTAATCACTATTTTGGCTTTTCTTTGAATGACCTCACTCAGTTCTTTAACTGTGAGGTTTGACACAGTTTTATAGAGGTATATATTGCCTTCCCTTCAGTGTTGTAATGCATATTAATATGCAAAGCAAAGCTGCATTGGCTTTTGGCTGTTATATCAGATTGCAAACCAATGTCTGACTTACTGTCCACTCCCAACCTGAAATCTCCCTCAGCACCATTGCTTTCCAGGTTTCTCTCCTGCATGGAGCATTTCTGGTTTGGAGTATCTCTTCCCCTGAAGCAATAGCTTTCATCTTTCCAGGCTCCATCTCTCTTTCTGCCCATGCTTCTAAACTCTTTAGCTGCCAATTTGTATTTCTATCCTTACTGGTATTTGCAGCTTCTTCCCAGTTGGGCACTGAACAGTCAGAATTTCATTAAGGTACAGTTAAGCCCCTTTTCCAGATCATCAGTGCAGATGTTAAATAAGACTGAATGTACAGCCAAACTTTATGGCACCCCCTTGGAGACCACCGCCCATTTTGATAAATTTCCATTGCCCCTTCAAGCAGTTGAAGACCTTAAGGATTTGAAGTGTATGTGTTTCTTGTTAGAGAAATTAGCAACATGGAGACTTGTGGTATTTTCTCCAACCCAGTGCTTTCACACAAGTCCTGGATCTCAAACATTGGCAGCAAATCTGTGTACATGGAATTTCACCTGCAAAAAGACCATCTAAAATCCCAGCTGTATCCAACACTTCCCAGATTCTGGGTGTTTCTCCTCCTGCCCACTTTGGGTCCTGCATACGCCCAGAACCAGTATAGACAGTGCTGCTACACCTGCCGTCTCTGTTGGAGGGTCCTATACCATTCTTGGAGCTATGAAATATGGGTGTGATGTGTATTGCTGTAGTGTAACGTGATGTGAAGTACAAGCTTCTCTGAGAGAACTAAAATGGCAACTAGAGGCCCCTGAGGCACAAGGCTATCTCTTCACTTTTTAATCATGTCCTTGGAAATCCCCATGCACTATTTCCCCAACTCCATCCACACACAGCAGCTCTGGATAAACTCCCTGTTCCCATTCTCACTTCATGGGATCAGCTCCCTTGGCCCTCCGTTCCCCACATGACGGAGAAGAGCGATTTGGAGGAAAGATTTGCATATTGATTCTTGAGGCTTGGAGGCCCAATTGAGTGACTGTAAAGTATCCAAGATTTGCTTGAACCCTCCCTGCCCTGTACTCTCAACTGAGAAATCCCCATCCTAAAGCCATACCTGCCCTTATCACATGGCTCCACTTTTCTCCATGCAGGGCACAGGTTTGTTCCAGTGAGCCTGTGTGCTAGCCCTTGTTGTCCATCTGCTCTGCAAGACAAAGGCACTCCTCATCTATAACCATTGTCCACTGCAGCTGGATTGTTTGAGTCCCCGTCCACATAAGGGTCAAATTGTTCCAAGTACCCCTTGATGACTGTGCTGATGTCAGATACTGTGAAATACGTTTGTGATGGGTTTCTTAGGTATAACTCTTTGTAAGGAGAGTTTCATATCAGACTCATATGTTGTCATTCAAAACAATTCATTTCATTATCATTTTGCCATAACACTTCCCTCTGGCATTATCTTTTGTTTGAATCCATATGGCAGCGCTCATATCCCTGGCCATTTTGATTTGATCAGGCAAGTAAGATCTTTGTAAAACACTTGATCAAGTGCATTACTAAAATCTAAATACGTTGTGTCTGTGATCTCATTGTTCATTCATTTTGTAATTCTGTTGAGAAAGCAATCAGGTTTGGCTTATAGAACCATGAGCAATAGCCAACATGAGCTTGGTATCCTTTAGAGGCTTACAGATTTTAACTTCGCTATGCAGATTCTCTTTCCACTAGAGGGCAGTCATAAAGGATTCAGGGAACTTGGATATGTCTACACTGAGTCCAAGCCCCCTTCTGTCCACACACATATCAATCTGACTCAGGTCAGCAAGCACTCATGACCCGGATCATAGGACACTGTGAGGGAGGTGGATCAGAGCCCAATCCTGTTGTGACTTGAGTCCAAGCCCTATCATTTTGCACTATGGACGCAAACCCAAGTCAGAAAGTCTGCATAGTGCCATATGCATGTGTTAGCCCGGCTATGAGGCCCAGGTCCAGCAATTGTAAACCAGGTTTACAATGCAGTGTGGACGCTCAATACAGACTTGGAAACACCAAATCTGCAAGCCTGGGTTCCACAGATCCAGGCTTACTGTGCGGACATACCCTTAGAGTCATAGAGTTTAAACCCAAAAGGGACAATTGGATCATCTGGTTTGACTTGATTCCTGAACATGTGGCTACACTAGGATTTTTGGTTAAAATGTCTTGCTGTTGCTACCACCAGTTTATCTCCGTTGGTGGGAGTGCCAGAAGGCTCCAGCAACCATTGGTGCTTGAAGCATCAGCTCCTCTAACTCTGCTCAGAATAGGCCTACAGCACATCATACGTAGAGCCCTGGTGATAGGTGGCACGGTGTCTTTACTAGCACTGCCACTGTGGAGCTGAAGCAGTGATAGCAACAGTGGGGAACTGTTTTTAAAGGAAAATCTATCTGTTGTGGAGAAGGCAGAAGAGGTGGTAGGCAGCCCAGTATGTCAGTGTTTCTTTTCTCCTTTATTCCAAATTCATTATGCACTTTTCAAGAATAAGCAAAACATACTGGAAATATTAAATGTTGCTGCTGTATGCATTTCTTTACTGTGGGATACTGCAAAAAAATAACAAGGTTAGGTCAAATTTTGGATCCATTTAAATAAGATCAGGTAGGTAATGACATATGGATTCCAAATTTACTAACACTGTTCTGTTGCTGTGAGCTCTTTTTAAACTGCTGATTTATGTAAGATCTTCTCTGTTTTCTGCTTTTCTGCTGTCGAGTGAGCAATGGGAGAACTAAATTATTAACAAGCTCTATTCCAAAAGTGGGCTTTAATATCAGGACTTGTGTACAAACAGCCATGTTGGCTTGTGCTCCAAAAGAAATGCTAGCGACAAAAGCAACTTTAGATAGAAAAGAACAATTTAGTGGCATTCCAAGTTCTGAGCATGAGTTAAACAAAATGGTGTGGGATTAAAATCTTATTTTCGGAAAATATCCTTCTAAATGCCCCAAAACTGCTCTACCAAAAATCTTGATCTACATAGTGTCCTGTTTCTTCATATGCAAATACAATATATTAAATGTTGTCTGATGTCTCTATTTAAATTACTTCTTTTTATATTTTAGGAGCATGCAATACAGGAAAAACAGCAGACACTAACACTGAGCTGTGAAAGGTATCCTTACAATCTCTCTAACATGTGAAAAAAATTTATATCTGGAAGCTTTTTCTTTCTCCCCCTTCACAAGCCTGAGCCTGAAGCTCTGTCTTTATAATGGGGTGGGGCAGGGTGTAGGGTGGGAGTGTTAGGTTGGTAGCACATGGACAGATTGGAGGTAGTGAGTGATAGGTCTGGGAAAAGTAACAAGTTGCATACATGAAGTTTAGCTATTTGGGTTGGTCTATCTTATCTGAACAGACCGTAAGTTCCTTGGAGCAGGGACTCTGTCTTAGGCCTGGTCTACGCACAACTGTGGTGCTCCTTAACGATTTTGGTTAGGTGTATGATTTTTTTTTTCTCTATCAAAATAGGTAAAGTGGCACAATCCCTAGTGTGGGTGCAGTTATACTGGTATAAAGGTGCCTTACACCACTAGAGGTTATTCCCGTTTCCACCCAGCAAGAGCTAATACCAGTGTCAGGCACCTCTGTACTGATATAACTGCATTCATGCTAGGGGTGGACTGTCCTGCTTTACCTATACCAGTATAGCAAAAATTCTATCAATTTAATGTATAGACCAGGCCAGCTCTGTCTTTAGCATGGTTAGCACAATCCAGGTTGCAGCCTTAAGGTACTACCATAATACTACTGCTATTTGGCTGACTGCCATAATTAATGTTTTAATATCCAATCTTTTATGTCTATGAGCCTCAGGGAGGACCTAAACTCATGGGGTTGACATTTGTCTTTACCTTCAAACTCTTGTATTTTTAGGATTTGCAAAATGCAAGTTTGTAAATGTATTTTTGTTCTGCAACTTAAATTCGTGTCTCTGTTTCACCCCAAGACTGATTTGACTTAACCAGAATACATTTTCTAGATAAGGAGAATACCCTTGTGTATTCAGGGTTGAACATTTTCCTTTGCCCCCATTTCTACCTCACCAAAAGGCAGGTTGACACAAGTAGATACAGGCCGAGAGCTATAAAACTGCACCTGACTTGCAAGGAGTTTTCTGCTTTACAGGCTAAATGCCATTGGAAAAACCATGAAGGCCCTAGGGAAGGAAAATAAACTCAGTCTTCCCTTCATGCAGGAAAAGTAGTGTTTTTAAGGCTTCAGGACACTAACTCTGTGTCTGGTGGTTTTGTGGCGCTCTTCATTCTTTTCAGTGTTTCATGGAAAGTGGAATTTACCTTTTCCAGGATCCAGTAACTTTCAGACCTATAATTCTTGGATATGATTGAATTACGCAAAGTGAGTTCACTCATCCCTAGTGAGTATGCCATTCTACAGTCTCTTATAGGAAAGGAAGCCAAATATTTAGTGATTAATCGCTCTCGAATTTTGTTTTGCCTCGTTAGCTATGATATTTGAAAAACTAATTTTCCTAGCCCTGGCAACATTAAAAGCTGCTTGCATCAGAACACATCCAAGGGCAATTCCCTCAGGTCCTCTCTCCACATTAGAGTTTTGTTGCACCTTCATAGACTAAGAACAAGTGCCTGGTAGTAAAATGGCCCACAGCTGCAGAAGTTGTATTCTGTATCACATGTCACTCTCCTGTGTGACCCTTTCCCTGCACCACTGACTGACATAAGGTGATGGTTTCTAGAGAAGGCCACATATGTACCTTCGCCACTAGAGAATAGAACCTGAAGAAGGGTAAGAAAATAAGTTTGGGGGACCATCGCAGTTCAAAGACAGATTGTAAGGGTCTCTGAAGAAAAGGGGCTATTCTCAGTAGAAATTAAGGCCCTGATTTCATTGTGCAAGGGACATCATGTGTTTTCTTATGCTCATGCTTAAGGACCTTGCTGAATTGGGGCCAGCCATGCTGCTCTCAAAAGTGTTACTACAAAGCAGATCCCGTTTTCCTGTAGTCACTGTTTTTCTTCTTCTCTTTCCACATCCACATCCCGTGTGGGTATTTTTTCCTTCCCTGTTATAAAGCTACATGAGTCCCGATGTTGCTTCAGGTAAAGAGATGAGTGACAGCTTTGAAGGAGTGGTTGGAAGTGGAAAGCAAGAAGGGAAGCCTTCAAAAAAACATAAGAAATCTACACGCATTCGATCACGCCAGGAGAAGTCGAGCAGACCAAAGCTGACCATTCTAAATGCAAGTACAACCTCTTTGTCCGGGGCTGAACTTCTGTTCTTGGACATGCCAGAAATAATGATCAATGTTACTCTTTTCTTATAGGTGTGTAACACAGGGGATAAGATGGTGGAATGTCAGCTGGAAACACACAATCACAAAATGGTGACTTTTAAATTTGATTTAGATGGTGACGCGCCAGAAGAAATTGCTACTTACATGGTAAGACCTTATTTGCGAAGGAACTTTCAAAAGACACTTAAAATTTTGAGTTGCATAAACTATATGTATATTACACATGCACACAATTTGTTAAAAGAACATTATTGAGGTTGCAAAGTTAAGCATTCAGAAGCTAGCGAATGCGAAAATTAAGATTGCTATGAAAAAAATATGAGATCATGTAATTAAAGCCTGTGTCGTAATGTATTATGCATGTGGCACAGGCAGCCTTAATTCTGGCATTTCCTAACTGCTGAGGGCTTGACTTTGCAACCTTAATAATGTTCTTTTAACATAGTTTGTGTAATTTCTTGGGTTTTAAAAAGTGCAAACTGAAAAAAACAGTTCCGTCACGTGGCATCATATTGACACCCACATGGGTCATCAGCAGGGTTTACATCTTTAGATCAACCACACAGACCTTTGCCACTTGATCTACTAGAGTAACTGATAGCAGTAGTAGGTTGTCATCCTCTCTGTGGCTCGGCACTAGAGAAATATGAGAGAGACATTTTGCCAGTGGGTTTCACAGATATTTGCTAGCAGCAGAAGAAGGCTGGGACTCAGGAATCTTGGGTTCTAGTCCACGCTCTTGAAGGGAGTGTGCTCTAATGGGCACAGACTTTTCTGACTTGAATCCTCTCCAATCTGACCTTGTCGCAATCCTGGCCATTCCCCCAAACTCAGCTCCTCATCCAAGTCCCAGTCTCCTTGTCCAGAAACCATTGACCATTTTGGCTAAAATTTTCCAAAAGACACCCAGCTTGGAAAATTCAGTCAAATCAGTTAGTTTGGAAAAGCTATAAACACTCAAAGCAGGGTCTTATAAAAGGAAGTGTCATGCAACCTTAACAGGCGGTGCCACCAGCCCTGCTTAGCATCTGAAAAGTAAGCATGACCTTGATTGGCCAGGACACCACAGGAAGAAGGACAAGACCCCAGAAATGCGATTTATACAGGTCACAACTTTCCTTAGTAACACATCTGGGAACTATCAGACAATAACTCTTTCAGCACAGACTCTCCTTCCTACTTTAATCCAGGTCACCTGAGGGGAGGCTGAGATCAGCCCCTCCCCTTGTTCACCTGTCCCGGCACCACTGCTGGAACCCCAGCGCCCTCTCATTGTAGGAGGATTAAGGGGGTGGAGAAGAGGAGTTGTCACCTTGCTGTACCAAAGATTAGGAGCCCCAGCTTCTTTAGGAGATGCTTTCTCCTAATCCTCTTCCAGTTCTGGCTTATCAGTGGACCAGACCCCTATTGAACAATTACCTGCACTGGGTTCCTAACAGCTTGCAACAAAATTTTGCAACCAAACCTACCCGCCCAGTCCCTGGGCCACTGAGAGGAAGGTGAAATACCCCCTCTCCTCCTCCTCCTCCCTCTCTTCCTCCCTCCCCCCGGGCCAGTCTGACAGTGAGGAAGAATTTCTTCCCAGCTGCAAAAAGGTGGAATGTCAGCTGGAAACACACAATCATGATGCCCCCAGCAAGACCCCCCCCAAACCTGGTCCTGCTCTCATCCCAGAGAGGGCAAATGGGGAGGATGGTGCCCCAGGAGGGGGAAGGGCTTATAAGCCATCCCTTGGATGCGTGGGAACCAAGAGGCTTATGCTGCACCCTGTGCAACCAATCCGCCCCAGCGCCCTGCTACTCAAGTCCACAAGCAGGGGTGGTGGGGGTGCCGTCCATAAAAGGGCCAAGAGTTTTCTCTCCCATGCTAGCCCCAACAAAACCTCCCCATTTCTGAGGTTGCACGGTTTGGGGAACTCGTCATTCCTGTACTATGTTCTGGTTTTGTTCTAGATCACAGGTGCAGTGAGCCTGATTTTTCAGAGAGGGCTGAGCTTTCAGAGTCCCAAATGAAATCCATGGGAGCTTTGGGCATTAAGCACACTTGAAAGCCAGGCTGTGTTTTGTAGGTGTGGGGCTCTGGGCAGCTTTTTTGTGTCTATTTACTGTAACAAAGCCTTTCTTTTGAGGGGGATGAGAAACAAGATGATGCGTCTTACACACAGAAGCAAGGTGATCACTTTGCATCAAACCCACCAGGCCCAGAGAACGACTAATTTTTGTGTGAGAGGGGTGATTCAGTTTGGCCAGAGGCCAAATAAGAATACTGTCTCTTTAGGGTCTAGTTCCCATGAAGAATGATACACGTGCTCTCCGTACACAGATGCAAACTTCCAGCTAGTTAAGTCCACACAATGAGTACTGACCTACAGCCATTAGTGGTTTATCTTAATGTGCTCTTTACAGGTAGAGAAGGAATTCATATTGCAGACCGAGAAAGAGACATTCATTGAACAAATGAAAGATATTATTGATAAAGCAGAAGATATGCTCAGTGAAGATACAGAAGGAGAACGAAGTTCTGATCAGGGAACAAGTCCCCAGCAAGATGCGTCTAGACTAGAAATGAATGAAGTAAGAATCTTGTGTGTCGGGTCCTTTTTTAAAAAAAATAAATAAATGGGGGTTTCTTGATATCAAATCTGATTTTTTTTCGTAATCTAGTTACTGTATTTTAAGTTTGTTTTACAGCCTCTGCTCAACTAAGATTTGCAACATAAATATTCCTTAGAAAAATGTTCCTGCATTAGTGCTTGATTAAAAACATATTTTTTGTTTTAAACAGGAGAATCGGCAATCTCAAGTGAAGACACCCATGTATCAGCAGAATGGTAAAAGTGCTTTTGAATACAAATTGAATCTCCAACTATCAGGCAATGAATAGGTAATATTAGACTGTCCAGAAGTTCAGCAGTCTCAAATAACTCCACCGGTCACAGGTGACTGGAATATGTCCTGAAAATATAGGCCTGGTAAAAACCCCAGTTGCCGTTAGCAGCCTTGAAGTGCCAAGGCTAAAATAGATTAAACTAGTGTTTGGGTGCATCAGGAATATACAAATGTTACAAACTGGCAATGATCCCCACTGCCTCCAAACTGGAAGTGGGGTTGAGCAGGAAGAGACGAGGCTTTCATAAATGTACTCTTTGTTCTCAACAATAACTACGCTTGCAAAAGGAAGTTAACAGAGATTGGCTCTTAATGTTTGCAGATGCAACTGAATTTGGTAACCAGGAAGTTTCAGCCAACTCTATTTTACCAGTGAGAAGTCTTATTCTTTTGGATATGTTTGGTATATTATCTCTTTCCCAGAGAAAGGGAAGGTATCAGTGTGGGCTTTCATTCCCTCTATAAACTGGAGAAGGGAATAAAACCATATCCTGTTTAAACCTCATTTCCAAGCTGCATTTGGTCATGTGTTGCACACACCTCTATTTGCCAGGCACTTCTCTGAGTTTTTGTGTGTGTGTAAAACCTCTTTGGGGCCACACGACATGCTTCGGTGACTGAAAACAATGGTGTCCTTCCCAAACAATGGTGTACGCAGTCTGCCTGGCTCCTCTTAGATAGTTCACACTTGCTGGCCACTCTTAAAGTATACTCTTCGCGTTTATTGGTTTGTAAACAGAATTTTGAAAACTCTGTAATTTGATACATGTAAATGAGGGAGTAAAAGTTCAGGATGAATGTAGGAGAGCAGTAGTAAAACAATACCACCTATGTAGGAAAATAGATAAAGTAAGTTGCATAAAACATTACCAAAAAAACAGTTTTTCTATTACAAAAACCTTCTTTACAGTACAATTAGTTCACTTTAAGCCTAAGCCAAACATCATTTAAATCAAAGAGAGTCGTTCCAGCAACTTCAGTGAGCTTTGGATCTGGCTTTGTGTCCCGCTCTAGTACAGTCACTTGAAAGACAGACTCTTTCCAACCCAAGAAGATCACTTTTTTGCTATGGGAGTCCAGTAAAAGCCATTATTTTTAATCTCTGTGAATACTGTAGAGACTCGTGTTTCTTCCTAAAATGTGGGAGTTTCACATCAAGAATAAGTCTGATTTGGATCCTATCAGCTTCTTAAAGTACTGTATAGAAGCTCCAAAACAAATACGATGTTAACCCTTTATTTTGCTCTTCACAATTAGTTTTACATACTGGAAAAAGGTGGTTTATTATATGTCCTGTTGTGGAAAATCCTACTGAGGAGGTACCAGAATTCTCCCCAGCAGTTCCTCAGAGTAAACAGCCGGAAGGTCCAGGTATTTATGAACTTTAAAGCTTTCATTGATCTTAGGGAACAGGGGTGTGGGCCATCAACCTTGTTTTCTTAGAGGCAGCTCTGTCAGTTCTTCCTATATCCTCCCACGCTTTCATCATGATTGTTTTCTTTTAGCTGCAACATGGTGGGAGGCAGAGGATGAAGAGTATTGTGTTAGTTGTTGCTTCACGAGCTGACCAGTAAAGGATACCAAAGATGCTAACACTGGCACTGTTAGTTCTCCTTTAATTACTTCCCTGCACCTCAAACTGCTGCAGTCCACAACGCCTGTGTGTGGGTAACCGGATAGGCTAATCTTGCAAAGGAAGTACAATGGCTTGATTTTAGTTGTTAGCAAAGCTGTGTGGCCAAACAAATGCCTGCAATAAGTTTCTTCTTCTAAAAGTTATTCATAAATTACACATGGTGCCAAAATAATCAGCAAAAATGATGCTTGCTTCTGGTTTTGATCTTCGCCATCACCACTCGCTCGGAGGCCACAGCCAAAGAGGGAATCGTTCCAGAGTGTGTCTTCCTCGGCTTAGGGCAGCACTTACCTCAGTTGTTCATCAGCCATAGATTTTGGGGGAGCAAGTTGGGGAGCACCACTGCAGTCCAGAATAGCATGGGAGCCTTGCCCCAAAAGGTGCTTGAACTTTAAGAACTTTGTACAAGTGAAAAATGAGCCTGCAGTATCAGCCACATAATTTGCAGTCTAAAAAGTCATGTAGGATAGGGACCTTTTTAGTAACTTCAATTTACCACGCTGCTGAAACAAGATAGTTCATAAATAGTGTATTATTACTATTAATAGCCAATGGGGTGCAATACACAATTCCCATTCAAAATGGATATATCATATCCACCATGAAGAGTTTTTCTGTAGGATCACACATTTTATGTGAGCATATAGTTTTAAACTAAAATATGGACAGTCTTTTGATTATTTAGAGAAAAGTCCTAGTGTTCTTAAACTCTGTTAAGAGTTCGGCATGTAATTTAAGTTCTATTCATAGCTGTTTATCATAGGCTGCATCCTTTTTACAGCAATATTTTCTGTAGTCTGCAATTTGAATATTGGGTTAGTAGTTTTCTAATAGAAAACATTTAGCAGTTCAGGGCCTGCGGTATTTAAACTTGACTAAGAAATTTTGTGGTTACTTTATATGGTTCACTCTGTATAGCCTGTAAAAGGTGACATTGGTGTTTTTACTCCTTATAGATCCAGAACAGTCCGATGATCAGCAAATGAGCTCTGCGGTGACAGACACACCTAGTGTCTTGTTTTGTCACCAGCTTCCTAGTCAAACAAGTGTATACGACAGCCCCTGTGGAACACCTGCTCCTTTGGCACAAGTTCCTGCTGCAGTGTCTTCAGCTGTTTTACAGACCAAGGCAGAAATTTTAGCTGCAACACTGCCGGGAACTGCTCCATATGTCCCAGAACAGTTTGTTGCTAATGTAGGTCAACCAGAATATCCTCCATTGCACCTGGTAATGCCCAGTCAGCCTGATGCTTCTGCCCACAATGCAGCTTCACTAGAGGAGCCTTCTGATGCTCCGCTTGCTCCAAAATCCTCCCTGCAAACGCTGCAGCAGACGGATGAAGACACTTGTGTTCCCGATGTGGAGATCTCATGCTGTACTGTGAGGCCACCCAGCTCGAGTCTAACAGTTCCTGCACCAGGAGC
The DNA here is from genome assembly GCF_002925995.2 of Terrapene triunguis. Lineage (NCBI taxonomy): Eukaryota > Metazoa > Chordata > Testudines > Emydidae > Terrapene > Terrapene triunguis. The sequence goes on from NW_020664440.1 coordinate 27,827,185, forward strand.
CGAATTCTGTCCCGTTCCTGCTCTCTCTGATGTCGTCGTCTTGGAACTCCAACCTGCGCCACAAATCCCCCATGTGTCAGAGGCCAGTCAGCCTGGTGTAATGCAGCATTCCTTGGTGAACCAGCTGCTTCCTGGGGGTGTTGTGTCTGACCCTCTAAATCTGACAGGCTCTCAGCTTCAAAGTCCTCCTCAGCTACCGGTAGCTGTGTCCCAGCAACATATAATGCTGACCCAGTCCCAGCCTGTCACCTGCGCTGGCCTTGGCGTCGGTCCGCTGCAGCCACCTTGTGCAGTAGAGTCAGATGGAGAAGGGCCACCCAGAGTTGATTTTGCTGACAACACAATAAAAAGCCTCGATGAGAAGTTGCGCAATTTACTGTACCAAGAGTGTGTTCCTACATCTGCTGCATCAGCAGGGACACCAGACAGCTTTGTACCTTTAGAGCAGGGTGAGAGCGAGTTGGCTAGCTTACCGCCTTTGAATGAAGAACTAATTCCCAAACTTGTATTGGATTTAAGAGAACCAGGCCTTAATGTCCCAGACACCTGCCAGGAAGCTAATGCTGCTCAGGATCAATTTGTGTCACTTATACCTTCTGAAATGCCACCTTACCCTGTATTGGCTAGTCAGGCTATGACTGTGCCTTTTATACCCATAAATCCAGCAGCCATGGAAACGTCTGCAATGCTGAACAATGCTACAGCCACTGACCACAGCAGAACAGAATTCAGAATCCAAGAACCAATGGTAGGATATGCAGATACTTCTATCTATAAGCATTTCTATATTGCTTGTTGCCCTGGTAGCTTACTTTCTGTCTGGGTTCCCTGTTTACTGCTTTCCATAGTACAGCACTGCTTTTGTTTTCAATTTGTCACATGTATTCTCACTCACACAAGTGTTTCACTAGCCATTCATTAGAGAAAACTAAACTTTGCTCTTGGGTTCAAAAATTGGTATAATCCTTCAATTCAGTCTTTTCCTTCTCTCTTTTTTTTTAAATCCTGTTTCTAAAGCGAGCGGGTTGAGCCAGGTGGTAAGTCATGGTGGTTTAAGAATGTTAAATATATTCATAGTGATGTTGATAACTGAGGTTACTCCTTTTTGAGCATTTATCTAAGCCTTGATAGGGGAAAGAGGGTGATGTCTGCCTATTTGGCCTCTGTATATTATTCTCTGTTCCTCATTCATGCATAGAATCATAGAAATGTCAGACTGGAAGGGACCTCAAGAAGTCAAGTTCAGCCCCCTGCACTGTGGTAGGACCAAGTAAACCTAAGCCATCCCTGACAGGGATTTGTCCAACTTGTTTTTAAAAGCTTCCAATGATGGGGATGCCACAACCTCCCTTGGAAGCCTGTTCCAGAGCTTAACTACTTTATAGTTAGCAAGTTTTTTCTAATATCTAACCTAAATCTCTCTTGCTGCAGATTAAACCCATTATTTCTTGTCCTACCTTCAGTGGACATGGAGAACAATTGGTCATTGACCTCTTTATAACAGCCCTTAGCATATTAGAAGACTATTAGGTCGCCCTGCAGTCGTCTTTTCTCCAGACTAAACATGCCCAGTTTTTTCAGCCTTTCCTCATAGGTCAGGTTTGCTAAACCTTTTGTCATTTTTGTTGATCTCCTCTGAACTCTTTTCCATTTGTCCACATCCTTCCTAAATTGTGCCCAGAATTGGACACAGTGCTCCTGGTGGGGCCTCACCAGTGCCAAATAGAGAGGGACAGTTACCTCCTGTGTCTTACATACGACTCTCCTGTTAGTACAGCCCCAAATTGGGGGGAAGGATAGCTCAGTGGTTTGAGCATTGGCCTGCTAAACCCAGGGTTGTGAGGGGGCCACGTAGGGATCTGGGGCAAAAATCAGTACTTGGTCCTGCTAGTGAAGGCAGGGGGCTGGACTCGATGACCTTTCAGGGTCCCTTCCAGTTCTATGAGATAGATATATCTCCATATATTAAATCATATTAGCCTTTTATGAAGCTGCATCACATTGCTGACTCATATTCAGTTTGTGGTCCAGGATAACCCCCAGATTCTTTAGTGCCACATCAACAGTTCTTCCCCATTTTATAGTTGGGAAGGAAAAATCCAATTCACAGTGCAGTACTTTGTGCTTGTCTGTACTGAATTTCATCATGTTGAATTCAGACCAATTCTCCAATTTGTCAAGACCATTTTGCATGTATTCATTTAAATTGACTACCTGCCCTCCATCACTTCTGCACACTTCTTTTTCAGCGAATGTAGATACTAGCAATATAGTTGTAACAGAAATGTCAGATTAATAGGTGAACTGGAACTGAAAAGCTATGTATAACTTAACTAGAGTCAGGTAAGTTATTGTGCCCCATAAATATAAATGTGCTTAGTATTCATTATCATGCTACTAGCTATGATAAACATCTTTCCTTGTCTTGCATTATGCCCCTGTGACTAATTCCGTGATTTCTAGCAGACTGCTAAAGTACTTTGGGTCCTAGACGTGGCCTATTGTGCCATCACTTTAAAAGTAAGTTGACCCCAGGGCACAGAACACAAGATTTGTACGCTTGCTTGCTTGCCTGTCAGTTGTGCAACTTTCATTCAAAGTGGTGACATTTGTGTAGAGCATCATAGCTACCTTCTTAAACCAGTCTTAATTTAAAACCCTAATTAAACATATTGTGGGCATTCGCTTTGCTCAAACACTCCAGCTAGTGCTGGAGACTCTATAGCATAAAGCTTATACCGCTTCCAGATGGGATCTTGCCTCCTTTCATAAGCTCAGCAGGGGAAGGCTATGTCACCACTTTGCTGGCAGACTGCTGTGGAAAAGCCTCAGTGCTGCAAAGTGATGGTGATTCCTTCCATAGGCGGTCTGAATTATTAATGATTCAGTGTCCCGACAAGGGACCCTGAGCAAAATGAGATGCAGTCATTCAGATGAGACGCTAAGGCCACGAACTCTCTAGGACAGTGGTTGTCAACATGGGGACCGCAGAGTATGGCTAAGATTTCCAAAGGGGTCCACAGCTCTATTTGAAATTTTTTAGGGGTCCACAAATGAAAAAAGGTTGAAAAACACTGCTCTAGAATCATTACCAATTCCCTAGCACTTTCTGCTAGGTCAGAGATGCTTAACCTAGTTGGAAAGCAGTACTCTGGAGTTAGTTCTATTCCCCCAACCAAATATAAAGCTGCCCCCCATGTAGTTTTAATTGGATTCACTGTACAAAGTATTAAAACCATGCCACGTTTCAACAGAGAGGTGGTAGCAGTTAAGCAACTGTATGCTGTGTATGTTACTAAACCAGTTTCTAAAGTACTGAAGGCTCATTCTCTATAGAAAGGATTATAAATAACATTACAGTATTAAGTGCTCCCAATTAGATTGTCTGCCGTAGAATAAAACAGATACATAACACATTTGTATTGTAGTTTACTTAACTTTTCATAGAAATTTCATATATATTAGGATGTAATCTGATTGAAAAAGCACAAGATACTCATTTATAAGTGTGTACTTGAATAGCTAAACTCGGTGCATATTTACAAATGTTCCATATTAGTATATGTTGCAGTCTTCTCCTAAAACCTTCCTCCTCATTCACCCTCCCAGGAAAAAAATGGTGTGGCTGGAAAAGAAGATGGGTGTCAAATTTCGCTAGGAATGTAAAATACTTATTCCTATATCAAATAACTCTGTGCTAAGATATGCTGTAAATATGAAGCAAGTTCCAGAGACTGTATATCCCTGTTTGTGGGGTTGTTAAACTGAAATTCACTTTTATATTTTGTTTCCTTTTTCTTAAAGTTGGAAATGTCCGAAACAACTAGCATCGGTGTCAGCTCCTCAGAAGTGAGAGGTGGGTCAATGAGTAGAAAAGGTAGTTACCAGTGACAGCTAGTTTGAATTGTTAACTTCAATGCTATTTCTGTACTATCCTGTGGGCCTCTTTGCCCACGCACCCTTTTTACTAACGCTCCTTGGGAAACCTTCACAACCGCACCCAGCACAATGGGGACCTGAACCTGGCTTGGTCTGCTGGGTGCTGTCACAAAACAAAAAATAAATCTGGCTTTGCCGCCACTTTTGTCAAACTTACAAAAAGCAAACAGTCTCATGGACAGAATTAAACATAATACTGTAAATATGCAATGCAGGTCTTTCCAGGCGGGTGATGTACAGAGGCCTTCCTGTGAGACGCTGTACTTTTCCCATAGTGTTTTGAAGTTTGCAGTTCACAGGCTGAGCAGAAAGCCAGCCAGATCTCCTTTACCCCACTGGATGGAGTTCTTAAAGACAGCAGGATTTTGGGTGGGCTCCGCAGAGAAGAGTCGGTCTGTAGGGCTCTCGAGGAATCATTGAGGTTGACTGTGGAGGCCTATCAAAGCAGGCATACTCCATTCCAACTAAGCTGTTGATAGATTCCATGACACTTTTCACAGCAGTCCATACTAAAATTGTTCAGAATGTGTAACTAATCTGATTTACCTGTCCAGGAAGATGTTGTCCCCTTTAAGGATGGAGTATTCTGGAGATTTAGCTCAGTTCCACATTTCCTGCTGCTGTTAGAGTAACACACGGTTCTTCGAGTATGTGTCAATGTGGATCCCGCTGTAGGTGCACATGCTCCTCATGCATGTGAGACTAGAGGATTTTTTAATTAGTGTCCTTTGGGGCCACGTATGCACCCTGTGCTTTCTCATGCTCCTCTATGAGGGTGTAAAGGGTGGGGTGACCACAACCCTCCCTCAGTACCTTCTTACCACCCGTGGCAGCAACATGGAACCAGTGAAGTGTTTGACCCCACCAGTTCTTAGCTTTGACAACATTTTCTACAAAAACTTACCACAAATCTTCACAACTCTTCTGACTCTGACATACAACTGTCATGATATATATCAACCAGTCTGGACTGAGCACTGACAGTTCGATTCCTCCTGTACAGTCCCCTTGCATGCAAAACCTCAAAACCTACAGGCTCCAAGCCCTGTTGGACTGATTACCTTGAAAGATGGACACAGCTGGTGTGCCTGCTGTTCAGGTGAGTTCACTAGACTGAGCAGATGTTCAGTGTGCCTTGCATCCTCCACTAGGATGTGTAAGTCATGAGACATCAGGTTTAAGCTTCATCTCCTGGAGCAATCCATGAGGGTCTCCTCAGAACCTGAGGAGACCAGCTCCAGAGTTGGGCTAGCAACGAGCCAGTGTCATCCAGCGCCCTGTCTAGCAGACTTATCACACCAAAGACCGCTGTGGAGAAGACAGTGCAGAGAAAAGACCTGGCACCAATACCAACACCTCCAGAACCAAGAGGGGTAGCTCCAAACAGAAGCAGAAACTCCAAGCAGAGCTCGGTGTCCTCCCACAAGGACAGACCATGTAAAGCTTCTGCTTGTTGTCTAGAGCTGGTGATACAGAGCAGCCTATGACACGGAGTCCTCCGGCACCCAGCTCCAGTGATGTGCCTCTCAGTGTTGACCCCTACTTCAGAGGAGGCATCTCTGGCAAAGCCAAGACTGTCATTGATGCTGAAGCACCTTATGGTACCGGAACGGATCCTGATACTGAGAGCCATATTCCTCAGCACCACACCTGGAGGAGGCATATTCCTTCTCACTATCACTGGGACATATGTTTTCCCCATCTTCAAGCAGAGAATCCCCTCCCCTGCGGTCAGTGGAGAGTCCGTTGACGTGATCGTGGTAGCCTGTGTTGCTGAGGTAAGAGGTGCTTCAGCATTCTGAACTAGTTGGGGTTTCTTTAATGCTGACGTCTGCATGTTCCTGAATATAGCATTGCTGTAATCCTGGTATTTTCTAATTCTGAAAAAGAAATGGTGCCTTCGTCCTATCCTAGACCTGAAGAGACTCATTTAATACATACGCCATCTCTCCAAGTACAATTCTGGTTCATGGCTTTTGACTTGCAGGATATGTACTTCCATATAGCTATTCGTCCAGCCTACAGAAAGTACCTAAGATTCACAACGGGGCCCAACTATTAACAATGCAATGTTCTGTCCTTCGGACTCTCCACAGCACCAAGAGTATTCGCAAAATGCCTAGCAGTAGTGGTAGTGCATTTATGGAGGCATGGAATCCACATCTACCCATACCAGGATGACTCGCTGATCAGAAGCAGGTCCCAATAGGAGACTGTAACAGCCTTAGAATACATCCTGTCCCCGTTCTTTCAACTAGGACTCCTTAGGTATGTCTACACTGCAATTAAACACCCACGACTGGCTCATACCAGTTGACTGGGGCTAAAGGGCCCTGGCTAAGGGGCTGTTTAATTGCTGTGTAGAGGCTCAGGCTGCAGCCTGAGCTCTGGGACCCTCCCACCTCTCAGGGATAACCCTGTAGGAACTTCACCTACCGGGGTCAGCAACAACCTGTCAGACTTCTTGAGCCAACACCTGATAACCAGCCATGAGTGTTCACTCTGGAAGTCCATCATATTCAGTCAATGGGGAACTCGCATCATGGACTTGTTTGCCACAGAGGACCACACCAAATGTTCAAACTTCTGTTTCAGAGAGTGCATGAACCTGGGCTTGTTACCAGATGCCTTTCTCCTCCACTGGTCTCGAGCACTGCTATATGCCTTTCCACTGATTCCTAGATCAGGCAAGATGAGTCTATAATCACACTATTAGTCCTTTTCTGGCAGAGATAGTTTTGGCTGTCAGACCTATTGCAGATATCCAGGCAGTCTCCTATACACCTCCCAGTCTGCGCAGACATAGTATTTCAGAGCCAAGCTCAGATACTGCACCTGGTTGTTGCACCTGACGGCTTGGGGGTTGGCTGGTTGAACACTGCTGACAGAGACTGCTCCCTACAGATTCAGGAAATTCTTATACAGAGCAGGAAACCATCCACTAGGATGATCTCCCCTTCAGAAAGGAAGAGGTTCTCAATACAGGTAGCCCAGTGAGACCTAGAACCAGTAGACATTCTGATACCAAAGAGCCTAGACTAGTTGAAACAGGCTGGATTGGCATTTAGCTCTCTCCAGGTCTGCCTTGTGGCAATGTAAGTGTGCCATGCTCCAGTACAATCATACTCTGTCTTCTCTCATCTAACTCTGTCAAAATTTCTCAAGGGCCTCCTGCATATTTGCCCTTTGGTTAGCGACCCGACTCCCATGTGGTATCTCAACACCATCCTCCTAAAACTCACAGAGCCTCCTTTTGAACCACTGTCAGCCTGCTCAGTACATCTCCTTACCATCAAGATGGATTTTCTGGTTGCTTTCACCTTGGCCCAGAGCGTTAGTGAGCTCCATGCCCTTGTAGCTCTTTACACATCCTTCCACAGGAACAAGGTGGTGTTGAGACCACACCGCATGTTCATCCCTAAGGTGGTTTCCAAATTCCACCTGAACCAATGAATCACCTTGCTGGCCTTTTCCCCAAAGTTGCACTCAATACCTGGAGAAAGAAGCGGCATACTTTAGATGTGTCTGGAGCTTTGTTCTGTTACTTTAACAAGACCAAGCCCTTTAGGCAGTCTCACCGCCTCTTTGTAACTATATCCAGCCCATTGAAATACCAAACCATCTCACCACGAACATCTCCAAATGCCCTCAGTTGGCTGGTGAGCCTCTCCATTGGCGCACAAGCAGCGTCTTCCATCCACTTCAGGAATGTTCCAGCCTCTGAGATCATTCAACATGGAGCAACCCACTGACTCTTGTGAAACATTTACCCTTCAGGTGGCAGGCGAGTCAGATGTTCTTCAATTGCCGTTTGACTGATGCAGCTGTAACGCCTTGTTCCCACTGTCTGGGGGGATTCTGCTCACCAGTAGCCCACAGAGGGTTCCACACTGACATACGCAAAGAAAGACTGGTTACTTACCTTACAGTAGCCATGGTTCTTTGAGATGTTGGCACTATGGATCTGTGAATCCCACAATGCAGCCTTCATCTTAGCTTTTCAGAGTCCTCATGGTAACACAGCCCTTGAATTGTGAGGGAGCTGAGGAAGGGTCTGTGCCCTTGCACAAGGAAGCACAAGGCACGTGCATGGCCCTGACAGACACTGCCATTTAAAAAAAAAAAACCTTCAGTTTCACATGCAGGAGGCATGTGTGCACCTTCAGTGGATTTACCCTGACTAACGCATCTCAAAGAACCCCATCACTGTACAGTAAGTATCCCTTCCTAACTTAAATATTAAGGAGGCCTGATGCTATTCTTAGAATGCTGTCAATCATCAGAAATTTCATTTAAGTCACTGGAGTTGCCCCAGTCTAAAACCAGGAGGAGAGGGGAATTTTGCCCTAGGTTTTAATATGAATTTCAATATGCCATAAAGAGATGCATATATTTCATGATTTCAGAACTTCGAAATGACATTCTTACCTTATGTTCACTCTGCATTCTTGAAAGATTTCCATTCATTGGTTTAACTTTGAAAAAGCATAATGGCCTGGAGGTTAAATTCTATTTTGTATGTCATCAAAAAATATTTTTCTTCTCATATATTGCTATTGTGGGCCAAATGACCATTATTTGAGTCTGTAGTTACCACCTTCAGCAACATGTTGTTCAAATTTGATCCGAGTGAAAGATATGAAAAAAGACTCTCCGATTATGGTCAAATCCTGCTTGCCTTATGCACACTGCTCAATGACATGTTCAAACATCTATTTCTCTGTTGCAGACCTCAAAAGTACCTTTGTAACTTGAGCTCTGCATACAGTACACAATTAAATCTCCATCCGATTTTTGTCTTCAGAACTTTTTCAGACCTATCTTTATCTGGACTGCCCAGATCATTGCATTGAGTCTGAATTTCTACTAAGGGATATTTTATAGTACCTGCATTATGGCTTTTAAAGTATCTTAAGTAAATCTTGCATTTGATATCCTAATTATGGTCTAAATTATATAGATTTGCTGTTGAATTATGCATTGTTCCAATGCAAATTTTATTTAATAATGGATATTGAATCTAGTGTTGCTTTCCCTTTTTTAGGCTAAAACCTTTCTGTCCAGACATGTAATCAGTACATTTTTTTTTATTTTCCAATTTATGAAACAGGTTCAGCTGCAAACATTTCTTCAACTTCTGCTGTTACAACAAAAGGTCTTCTTCAGGTAATGTGAAACTATAAATAGTTGTATGCCTGTCTGCTACACTTACACTCAAAATTAATCTCCCTCATTCTTTTTCCAGGTTGCTCCTGCATCATCAACCATTCCTGAACAAATGGAAACTTCTAAAAGGAATGAGCAGACAAAGATCAAAATTTCATCTGCACCTACAGAGAACTTAATACAGACTTCTACAACAGATAGGGAGATAAATAACCTTCAAAGGAATGACTTTGTAGACCTTGGTTCCTATGGAAAACAGTCTGAAGTGCATGATAATAGTACACCAGCCAAAACTATTGGCAGGTTTTCAGTGATCAGTACCCACGATGAATTAACTTTAACATCGCCACATTGCTTAAGGTACTCTGCACCACCAGATGTTTATTTGGATGAGCTTCCCTCGAGTCCTGACCTGAAAACATCAGTACGGCGAGTGCAAACGGCATCTTTTCTTGATGTCCTTTCTGACCATGGTTCCAGTGATTCTGGTGACGAGTCTCTCCGAAGGAAGTCTGTTGCTGCTCAGCTGTCCCCGCAGAGCAGTAGTGCAGCCAATGACATCACAAAAAAGTCAGCTTCTCTTCTGCAAAGATCTGGAAAGACTAGTTCACCAGGCCCTGATTCGCCTAATGGTCAGGGAACAAAAATCCCCACTATCAATATAACATCTTTCCACTCGCAGTCATCTTACATGAGCAGCGACAATGACTCGGAATTTGAAGATGCAGATATGAAGAAAGAACTGCAGAACCTGAGAGAGAAGTATGTTGGATTTTAAAACAATTCCGGATACTTGACACATGTTTAGACTACCTAAAAAGCATCTTCACACATAGTAAAAAACTGTGTGTACAGCATCAATGAGTAAACCCATTCAGGAAAAAATACCACCCCTTCCTGCAAAATTCATACTGAACTCAAATCACATGGTGGCAGTAGAACCCAAACTTTTCTTAATCATTCGTTTCTTTTTATTCACCTTTGCATTTCTTAGGCCTGGTCTACACTTAAAAAATAGATTGGCCTTGCTGCACATTTCAGGGCTGTGAAAAATGTTGTGTCCTGAGCGCCATAGTTAGGTTGGCCTAACCCCGGTGTAGACACGGCTAGGTTGACGGAAGAATTCTTTTGTTGACCTAGCAACTCCCTCTCGGAGAGATGGGTTAACTACATTGATGGAAAACCCCATTCTGATGATGTAGGAAGTGTCTACACTGTAGCGGCAGAGCTGCAGCACCATAGATATGGCCTTAGTTCCAGTTAGACGTGAAAATACCAAAATACCTCAAAAGCCTATACGTGTGTGTTCTGAGCCAGAGAGAACCAATTCACTGAGGGGTCCAGCCCCAATTTCCTAATCAAAGAACTCAGTTAACTTCAGGGCAGGAAATGTCCCTATGTTTGTTCAGCATCCAGCCCAGTGAGGCCCCAATCTGAGAGCTCTAGATGTTACTTCAGTGCAAATAGAAGATAATCAGGGGGACCTTTTGAGATTTCCCCATCCAAAAAGCAGATTTTTTTTGTTGCTAAAGCCCATTCACTAAAAGTTTGTTTTTATAATAACTACAACTTCTGATTTAATTGGAAGAAATATTCATGATCCTGTCATAGAGGAGGGAGGAGTGTTTCTGAGCTGCAGAATTTGGATCTGGATTCAAATTTACCTAAATTTTGGCAATGACTGTAGCCAGGTTTGGATTTGGGTCTCTCCCTAAGCAAAATGTTTTTCTTTTTGTCAGGCACCTTCTTCTTCAGTCAGAGTCACCAATAACGGGATCCTCCTTTTTTAGTGTTCCTTAATTATCTCTGCTTGTTTTCTTTTCTAACTAGCTTTGAATGTCCCCTGCAAAATGAGTCTGTGGGAAGTGGCTTTTGTATCCTTTTTTGCTGCTTTATGAAATATTAAGACCTGAAAAGCTTTTTTTAATGAAATACATGTTAACAAAACAGACCACCAAGTTTTAAACAAGTGTAACCCCCCCCAAAAAAAAACCCGAACTCCTGCACTCACATGCTAAGATATCAGTCTCTTGTGGTGTCATAAACCTACTAGATATACAGTGGTCTGTAGAGCCCTCTAGCAAAACCACGGTAAACAAGACCTGATTTTTCTAATGTAAACACAAGCAGAAGATGACCTGCTGGGGGGGGGGGGGGAGGGAGTGTTAGGGTTGTGTATATCATAAGAAGCACAGGGGGTTATAAAAAATTGTGTTCTTTGCAGCTCACATCCTAAAGTAAAATAGAATTCACTGTCCTCATCCAAGCAGTTGGACATATCCTTGTATAAAGTACTTCTTGCTATCAAAATGCATCTGGAATAGTGAATTAAATTACAATTAGCATCTCTTAGCATGCTGCTTATGGTGCTGTCTCCCAAAAGTAATTCCCACACTATAGAACATGATAGCATGTCACAGATTACATGACCTCTTCAGTGAGGTGGTTGCATGAGCAGTAAACTCCAGAAAACCAGTTATTACTAAACTCATCTTTTGAGCACCTTTCAGTTTATTCTAAGTGGAGAAGTGCTTCATACCTGCTATGCTGTGCAAAATGGGTGCCATTTCCCTCTGTGGCATTGTTCTCTTTTAAAAGTAAATGCAATAATCCCTAAAGGTGCTGGATTGAAAACCCTATAGAATGAATTCTCCTGGTATGGGATAGGTAGTAGTAGTGCAGCTCTTTCCCCACGTACCCTTTCCAGAGTGCCTCGGCACTGGGTAATCTTTGGGGTTAGAGGCTAGTTCAGGCTTATTTCAGTTCGACCATGACCTTTGGACTCCTTTTTAAGTAGATACCTATCCAGTAGGAACTGGATGGAGACATCCAGCTCATCTCACACTCGACCCCTGAGCAGTCAAATGTTAACAGCCCAACTACTGCCCTGGGTGTGAAGTGGTGAGCCTGAAATGAAATTCTGTCACATGGCTAGTCCTCAGACCTGTGCGTTTACTCACGATTCTTTTTCTCTAAGCATGTGATGAGAGAAAAATGGAAGCAGTGGTTCCCAATCTTACTGTAAAGTTAGAATTTAACTTGGAATATAAGGGTGTTATAGAAAACAATTCAATGTGTGTTCAAAGGGTATTTAGATACAATCTATCCTTCATTATAAGGAACGTGGCCATCCAGGTTCTTGTGTCACTGTTAATTTAAACACTTACTTTTGCTTTTTTTCGTGCAGCACTTCTCCCAGTTAATTTAACTGTACTTCTAGAGACAACTTTTTTTTGGCACTGGTTTGAAGGGACAGAAGTACTGGAAGCATTTGAGTTAAATTCAGATCTTGTATCCAAACCAATCACGTTCACTTTGGATTCTAAAAATCCTCTTTCTACAGGAGTTCTCTGTATAACCTAATACTTGAAGAGCAAATTTAGAGCAGAGGATTGAAACTCATTTTCTTCATGTCTGTGCATACAGGATTAGATGTCTTTTCCTATATAGAGTGTTTACACATGTACACGCTCTTGGATGAGGAATAGCTTGCTGTATAACATGTTGTTGTTTTTTTGTAACTGTAAATGCCATCTGGGTCTGGCATTTTCTCAGACAAGTAGCTAGCATAATGTCATTTTATTTTATTTTATTTTATTTTTTATTAGGCACATGAAAGAAATTGCTGAACTGCAGACTCAACAGAAGAATGAGATAGAGGCTTTGTTCGTCCGGCTGGGCAAACCATTGCCACCCAATGTGGGTTTTCTTCACTCAGCCCCACCAAGTGGCCGCCGGCGAAGAACCAGCAAAAATAAATTAAAAGCTGGGAAACTACTGAATCCTCTGGTTCAGCAGCTCAAAACTGCACCTTCCAACACAAGTAGGTCCCACTGTTTTAAAACCTTTTATCCCATTAAATATAAGGAGCGCCTTTATTTTATTTTCTGCCCCTGACCTGCTAGGTAATTATACTGAATTCGGGTGAAGGCAATGAAAGGTTAAATAATAATAAATTTATTACAGTGATTGAAACATCATACTGTAGACAACTTTTAGGAGATCTTTCTGTGATCTCCTCTTATTGTAGCTGCCCTTTCTGATCCCCTGGCTTCCCTGCATTAACTGTAGTGCTTGGTTACATGAAAAGGTAATATTCTGCCAGCAATAATGCGATAAGAAGAAAACAAAATAGCTGTAATGTGTGGTTACTTGGATATAATCCATCACCACCCCCTCAGGATTCCAAAAAAAGCATTGTACATTTATATGGGTAAAAAACAACACCCAGCATTAAAATAGGAAGAATTGAAAACAAACAAAGAAAAAATAATCAAGAGTTTTGAGGTGATATAAACCCTCATGCTTCAGGGCATAAACTGACCTCTGACTCAGGTTTGGAAAGAAATGTTTTCCCTATTCATGAGCTGTTCCATAACCACCTAGTGCAGATTTTTTCCTCTGAAGCAGTTAGTATTTTGTGTGTAGGTATCGAGCACACTGTCAGTGCTTGACAAATAAAATAACAATGTCACAATTCAGTTTTAGTTTGGGATAGAACCTAAATCCATTTGTTTTCCCATCTTTCTCCCTAAGGTAATTTATCCATGTTTGTATTCACCGTTTAGTTACTGTTAGTCTGCATTGAGTGTATAGCATTTTGTGATTTTTCTTTTGTAAAAGATGCTCTATAAGATTGGATTGGACTTGCCAAAAAACAATTTAAAGCTGTGAGTGATGCCTTGCACTTCAGATAGGTGTTGAGAGGTTTTCTAATACTTGTTAATATGGATGTGAAATCTGTGATCAGGATTGCATGACCAACAGCAGTCAGTCTTTGGCATAATCTGTTTGGAAAAGTACTAAAATAGTAATTGAGTAGGGGAACTTAGATAGGCAGTGCCCAATTCTCCCGCTGCAGAATGCGAGTTATTCCTGCTGAACTTCGTTCATTTGAAGTTTGTGATGGCAGACTAGCTCTTCTTCTCTTAGTGGTGTACTTCAAATCCTATAGAGCTTCTTTCCATTGATTGCAGTTCTGTACCAATGTGAATGGCATTATGTCAGTTTTAATTAGACTTTTTTTTTCTTTTACAAAAAAACAGAATCTAAATTAAGATAGCAAAAGCAAGGACATTCAGAGTTAAGACTGACACGCCACAATCCACTTTATATCAGTCAGTGTCTCCAGCAAACTCCTCTTCTGTTTTAAACCTTCCCATTCTAGCGACTCCTTTGCTTATTTCTGGTGGATGCCTTACCTCCTCCTTCCTTCCGATATGGAGTTCCCTGTGATGGTATCTAACCCTTCTGTCCATCTGGTTTTGGTGTGTAGGCCATCTCCTGGCTGTCTCTACCCTTTCCCCTTCCTTCTGTGCCGACAACACCCCTCTCTCTGTCTTGGCCCACTCTGACCTCTCCCTTAACTTGGCTCGCATCAGCATACCACCTCTCACTACCTGAATGTTTCAGAAAGTCAGAGCTGCTTTCTGCCTAAAATGTCTTGTCACGTAATTCTGTCTCCACTATCACTCATCTTTAAGCTTCTCTGCTGCACACTTTCCCTCATGCCTCTCCCTTTCTAGTCATTCTCCCTTTTCCTGCTAAGCTGTAGGAAGCTGACCAGCTTCCCTGACTTTGAATAAATCCTTTATTTGTGCCTTAATCACTCTCCTTCATGACTATTGAAATTGCTGCTTCTTTGGCCCTCTTAAATCCTTTTGCAGCTTCAGGAGGTCTCTAATATTACTACTGACGTACTCTGATTATATCACTCCCATCCTCAGTCACCGTTGCTAGCTTCCATTCCATCTCCCAAGTGAATTTCAAAGTTCTTCTGGTTTTAAAACCTGATATTTTTTCGCAGTCCTGCCTTTCTAACTTTCTGTTCATCTCCCTTTGCTTCTCATTCACTCGTTCTCCACTTTTGTCCACTCCCTTTCACATTCCATAGTTGAGTGTAGGGTCTCACTAATCCCACGCCATCTTTCTAGAACGTCTTCCATCTCCTATTGAGGCACTTCTGCAACTCTCACCTTTTAGAACAATGCTTTTCTTGAGTTCACAACCGTCTCTGAAAAGTGCACCAAGTACATTGCATAAAAATTAACCCTATTGGATGGGCTGGCTTATCATCTTGCAGATGCTGGGCAGGTATGGGGGGGTATGTAAATTATTTTCAGATGCAGTTTTACCCATAAAGATATATGTTTCTACCAGTTCTTTAGAATTTTATGTTGCTGCTCCTCTCAGTGGCAAGCTACCAGTTACACAAGGTTGATTTTTCTGTAGTAGTTTCCTTATGGTGGCATTTGCAATTCTGTTTGTTTCTTTAGATAATCTGTCAGACTGCAAAGAGTCTCTCCCCAAAGAAACAACTAAAACTCATGCTGGTTCAACTGAAGCAACAGCAGTAACTTCCTCCGCATCAGCCACATTTGGAAATTCAGTTCAGACACAGCAACCCTGCTCAGTCAAGGCCTCTTTGTCTTCTGACATCTGCTCCGGCTTAGCCACCGAAGGAGGCAATGCGCATGGAAGTTCTGGCCAAGGTGATTTTATGTACCTACAGTTCAGCATGTCTTCCAGCACGTGCCAAAATTAGTGCATATCACTTAAAACTTAAATGATTTAGGAGGAACTTTACTTTACTAATAATGTAGGCATGTAAGCCTTATAAATGCAAGTTACTGACTTACCTTTAAAAAATTAGGCGTAGCAGAAGGTTAGGTGAGCAAAAATAAAGAGGAGACTTTCCAAAGCAGAAAATGAATCAATACTGCAGAAGAATCCCTTGTTCTTAGGGAACAATATGCCTTTTCTTTTACGAACAGTAACTTATCCAGATTTAACCTTTTGTGGAATCTGACTTATTGAGATCTGGAAAAAAATGACAATAGACAGAAGACTAACTTTGTTTCCCCTGGTTCATACTATTTTCTCTTAACCCCTTGATACTGGTGGGCCCAAAGCTCCCCATTATGAAGTACTAATTCATCTGGGTCAATTCAAATATAATGATGTGGGGGAAGCTAAGCTACCAGCATCAGAGGGGTTAATTCTTGCATGATTTTGGCATCATGTCTAAGGTATAGAGGTGTCAGTCAAGGCTGCATTATTATCCAGCAGTTCCGACAGCTCTATAGCAGTGCACAGCTCCCTAGACTTTGACTGAACGTGTTGCCATATGTATTGAAAGTTATAATGATGATTAAAATACCTTGCTCAACATTGCACATCCTGCCAAACTAATCTACAGAATATCTATTCTCTTCTGCTGTTATTGCATCCTTTTGCATATGGTCAATTAACTTACTCCTCCTTGGCAAGGCTAAAATGGAGATGTGGATGATTAACTAACAAAGCTGATTTGACTGATGGTATAGGACATCTGATCACAGTTATTTGTACTTTATAAGTGTCTTTGTTTTCTTCCCTTTATATTCATTTGCAGGCTGGACGGTTTTCCACCAAACGTCTGAGAGAGTGACCTATAAATCTAGTAGCAAACCTCGTACCAGATTCCTCAGTGGACCTGTGTCTTTGTCCATCTGTTTGTATTTGTTCTTTTGTATTTTATCACAACCCATCTTTCTTTTGTCCCCCTTTTTCCAAGCTCATCCTTTATATCTCTAATATGTTTGGCAGGATGCCTTTCCTTCTACACCATCTTTTCTTTCTTTCTTTTAAGTAATCATCATTGACACTCCTTAGTTTATTTTCATTTTTCATATGAAGGCTTTTGTGCACTGCTTTTGGCTCATGCCTGGGTACCAAAAGCATGTGTGGAAGATCTCATCATTTATTATATAGCCTTACGGTAAATTTTACCCTGGACGTATCAAAGCTTTTGTCCTTTATGTGATTTATGTTGAAGTAATATTTTTATTTGCAATGTGGCAAATATACATGTCTGCTGTCCCAGTTCCAGCGACAACAAAAAGAAATTCTACCTTCTGTAGACGAATGGTCTCTTTCACACATGTTTGGACTACGAAGACATGCATGTAGCAAGCTGATACAATACTAGAAGGTCACTGAAGGGTATAACTTCCATACAAGGGCTGTATTAAAACAATATACAGTACTGTTTATATCCACTCTTTTTTCCCCCTGCTCCTTGCATGTGGAAATGCTGAGATGACAGTGCTCCAGCTAGTTCTTTCAAAGTGTGTTTTCTAGGTGGTGTGTTTTTCCACATTAAGAGCTTTTAATTAGTTTAAGTGAGCTCTTGTTAATATAATCATTAGTAGTGGAAAGATCTGGTTACTCCAAATAAGAGTTCCATTTACCTTTTCGTATAAACTAATCTGGCTGGAGCACTTTACTCAGTTTATTTTCTTCTGACCTTATGTGACCTCAGAGATGAAGTCAATTAGCAGTTCATCAAAGCACAATAAGTAAAAAGCTTTATCAGACTTTCTTATGATACTTTGAAATGGATTGTCAGGATCCAGTACTTTTTTATTTCAAATAACTGTGCACCAGCTCACGTATTTTATTTGCATGGTCTCTAAAGTAATTGGCAGTTCAGCAAAACTTAATAGAACTTTTTCATTTTAAAATACAATCTTTTTTCACCAAACAAATATGCTGCTTTTTGGACAAACAGATTTTGCTTGTACAATAAAGATATGTTGTACTGATCAGGTACTATAGGCCACTTACATATAATGTTAGTAAGGCTAATGTTCTTGAAGAAATATTCAGTCAACTCAATGTTCATTTGCATTGATATCGAACTTTCCCCATTGTAGTTATACATTGCTCATCATTATCCAGGTAATGCAGATCAAAGGCACAAGACCACTCAAATACATTTTTCCAATTTTCTAAGTAAACCATAGTTTTCAAATAGATTTTTTTTTCATTTATTTTGAGATCCCCAGAACTCTACTCATCCAAATTGGTGAAAAGTGATGTTTACCTCTCAGCCTATGGTATGCAAGGTTTTAACAATCATTGATATTCTAAGATACTCTGAATAGAGGGACTTTTATCCTAAGAACCTGAGGAATTCTCCGTATACTGATTTTTTCCATCCAGCAGTAGTATAATGGACATGGCTGTGGCCTTATCTGCACAAGTAATTCCCAGAAATGGTTTAATTCTTCTATCGCAGGTTTACTATTCAATATGCTGCAAAAATAGTGGGGAGAATTTCTACCTAAACCAAAGAAAAAACAATCTTGTTTTTAATTTCTTTGGGCATATGGCAGCCATGGCTGAAGTTGATAGAGAAAACATGTCAGTACTTAATTATTTTAAGTTTCCCAATGCCTAAATAACGAATTGCTTGGGTGGATGAACCTTCTGTTTGTCAGTCCACGTGGTCTCTTCTGTGTCTCGTTTGTATGAAGTGTATTGAGACGAGCCGTTACTACCCCATCTCTGAATTGTACTAGGTGAGGGCAGCGTTCCAAACACTTAGCACAAATACATCCATCCAGAACCATTCCAGTTCAGAAAACAGACCTTTTATTTTTAAATTTTAGAAATTATCTCTCACTTGAGCTGTTCCACAGACTCCCACAGTTGAAGCTGTCTAAACTGTCTGCTGCCCTGAATTTTTCAGTTTATTTTCTTTTAAATCATTCTTCTGGTGGGTCTAGCAGGTCAGTAGCAGAAAACCATGTTGTTAAGTGTGCGAGATCAATTTGGATCTAGTCCTGAACCGCCAGCAAGGCCAGCAGGAGGGGAGATTGCTGTGCACTCAATCCATGAGAGGAAAGGACATTTCTCTAGTGGCTCCGTATAGTCCTTATTCCCATGACAAGGAAACTGCCTCTTCTTGGTCTAAAAGACACTTTCAGGCCTTTCCGTTTGAGTTGGTCCAGTAGACAAATTACAAAGGTTTGGGCTGAATTCTAAATGTGCTGTACGTATGCATCTCTGTTGTATGCTTGTGGGAGGATAGTGAGATCAGAATCTGGCCTTTGAGTGGAACAATTTGCTGCAGCTTTTGGGTGTAAATCTTACAGTTCAGACCCCATCTTTTTTAAACAAAAGTAAACTCAAGTCAGGATTCCATTGATATGCAGAAGCAATCTTTACTGAAAATATATAACCCCTTTAATCAATTTCCTAGTATACCTTTTGGTTTTAGAATTTACTGACAAGAACAGACATGTATCAGAGGGGTAGCCGTGTTAGTCTGGATCTGTAAAAAGCAACAGAGGGTCCTGTGGCAACTTTAAGACTAACAGATGTATTGGAGCATAAGCTTTAATGCGTCTGACGAAGTGGGCATTCACCCACGAAAGCTTATGCTCCAATACATCGGTTAGTCTTAAAGTTGCCACAGGACCCTCTGTTGCTAAGAACAGACATGTATGTCAGGAAACTACTGTGAGTACTCTGGCATATTTAACTCTTCAACATTTTCCCTCCAGGTTAGAAATTGGTACATTGATCCTTGCCTGCTAGTGTTTAGGTATGAAACACTTATAAGATTCCCACTCTTCACTCATAATTGCTAAATAATTTAGTAACATGGATGGTCTGTGTATAAGAAAAGATTATTTCAGCTGGAGAAAGAAGTTGTGTTACGGATTAGAAAGGAATCTATTTAGCAACTGTATTTCATAAAATGGCTAATGTTAACTGAGTTCATGCTTTGTGGTTTATTAAATCATTTGTGTCACTGCCAGTATATAGCATACCTTAATTGTTTATACTAAAAAGAAAAGTCACATGTTAAGAATTTATATTTTTATAGCACTAGTTAAAATCCGTCATAATCAGGACTCTTTAAAACAACTTTGGCCCATCCCAGTAGACAAAATAACCACAGAAGGTCAAAAGGAATTTCCATCTTACTTCACCAGGCAGACAGCTAATGGAGAGTCCTGTTCTGCAAGGGTGGATGCTTGTTGCACAATATTGAACACACACGCCTGCCCACCCTCCCATTGACTTAATTAAGAGTTTGGAGCTCTAAGCACCTTGCAGGATCATGCCCTTAGATTACGTCAGTGCAACTTTCTTCTACAAACAAGCCCTTGTGCACGGGCTTGTTCTGTGGATTCAGTGAGCTAAGCATTCATCACTGCTGTGTCTATGCTAAGGGCTTGTCTACACTACCGGCTGGATCAACAGGCAGTGATCGATCCAGCGGGGGTCGATTTATCGTGTCTAGTGTAGATGCAATAAATCGACCGCCTGTCGCTCTAGTGTCGACTCCGGTACTCCACCTCAATGAAAAGCGCAAGGGGAATCGATGGGAGAGCATTTCCTGTCAACACACCGCAGTGAAGACACCGCCGTAAGTAGATCTAAGTACGTTGACGTAGCTGAAGTGGCGTAACTTAGATCGATCTCCCCTCCGTAGTGTAGACCAGCACTTAGAGTTGTTACTACTTATACTTCAGATCTACAAATTCTGCCCCCAATCCTGCAATTTACATAAGGGTGGAGGTCTGTACCCTCACAGAGCCCCCATTGAAGTTAATGGGGTTCTGTGCAGGCATAGCGGTCTGCTTCCATAATGTAAATTGCTGGATCAAGGCCAATTAGAATGTAACTCCCTGTCCCTCCTATTTAACGATAGACAATGATACTTCAAGACAATTGACCAATACGGCCAAATGGCCACTTATTTTCGGTACCTTCATTTTTGGATCTCTAACTTCTGAGGAAACTTGGGCCAGATTTTCAGAAATGCTGAGAATCCATAACTTCAGTTGAGGCCAGAAGCAGTTCTGGGAGCTCAAAGGTTCTGAAAATCAGGCACCAAGTGTCTCAACGGGGGCACCCAAAATCAAGGGCTGCTTTTGAAAATTGTGGCTAATTATTTCCCCCCATTTTTCTTCCTCCTCCACTGTTTACATGACCCCAAAGCCTGAACACTTCCACAGTGTCTTTCCCAGACCGCTTTTTGATCTGTTAACTTTGTTCAGTGTTGGATCTTTCTTTGCATTTCTAATAGAATGGGATGTTTTTGGCATAATCAATGTCAGAGCAGTTACAGAATTATTGTTAACCTGTGCTCCCTCTGGTGGTTATATATAGGTTTGGAAGGACTCAATTTTTATCGGTAAATGTCAGTTCATGTCGATTTTCACTGTACATATGCAAACTGATGAGAAAATATTTCCATCGATGATGATCAAAATTGGTTTAAGGCTATTTGTTTTGTTTATTTTGACATACGATGTTGACAGCTTATGTTTTCATGGTTATAAAGCTTAAACTTTTTGAATCTCAACATCTACTGTCATTAAATAATTGTCTGACCATGCCGCCCCTGAATTTTTGACCCTCCACAATTTCCCACAGCTGCAAAATTTTAAATTGATGAAAATATAAAAAATGCTTAAAAATAACCATTGACGTTATTTGTCAAATTATTTTTAAAAAAATCCAATTCTGCC
This sequence comes from Terrapene triunguis, assembly GCF_002925995.2. Classification (NCBI taxonomy): domain Eukaryota; kingdom Metazoa; phylum Chordata; order Testudines; family Emydidae; genus Terrapene; species Terrapene triunguis. The sequence continues at coordinate 27,848,601 of NW_020664440.1, forward strand.
AAGCCTACTTATGTACCACGAGAATCAGACATTCAATGAAAGATCTTGCATAGACTTCGGGAAGGGTTTTCAAAAGCGCCATTGGAGCGTGTGCTCTTAAATTTGGCACTTTTATGAATTCCTCCCAAAATGTTTTTTCTCGAGTGTCTATATAGCAATGAATTAAAATACTTGAGCATCTGATGGAAAATGGTCCAACAGTTTATAAAAATTTGAGAAGTTTGATTTTTTTTTTTTTTTTTTAAGCTTACAGGCTTCTTGGTAACTGTTGATGAACAAGTAGGACAGTAGACTTTGTGGGTCCTGGAAAATATGGTAGCTGCCTAATTTCTCAGTGATGATATCTAAAATCTGAGGGACTCCCTTCCACTTTACTGTTACCACCCTAAGGCAGGGCAGACTTCAAATCTTAATTACTTGCATCCTGTTCATAGCTTTCCATCTCCTATACTCCTTTGCATTTACTTTATCACTTCTGAAACAAATAGGATTTACCTTTATAAATAAAGTGCCTGAATTTATGTTCAGCAGCTGTAGATATTACCTGAAAGTATTTTAAAAATAAACATATCAGACTGTTTCAGTGCTCTGCTTCAGGTGTTATCTCAGTCAAGGTCATATTTCCCGGCTTCCAAGCAATGTTCTGCAGAGGTATTGTTTGAAAAAGTAAGCCCTATTTTTGGTGAGTCGCTTGCCTAATGGTTTTTGTTTAATAGGCTCCTTTCTTATAGACCCTTATATGGCTGAGTAACTTTACACACTAATCGTACCATTAAACTCAGTGAGCCTACTCACCTGCCTAGCCACTCATATGCTGAAGTGCTTATAGCTTTGGGGCCCTAGTTGACATGGTGCACAAGTTTGTGTGTTTGTTTTGCAGGGTGTTTTTAAACTTAGTGATCTGAGCGTGGGCAGTAATCTGCTGCCTGCTTTTATATTTTCCAGGCACTAATACAAAAGTTCTTTTCCCTGTGTACATTAGCTGATGGAGCCAAATGCATTCTGCAGTATTGCAAGATAGGTAGCAAAATGACAACCTAATTTTAGTCCCACTGAGACATTTGTAATAAGGACTGTGACTGTAGGGTGGGGAAAGGCAGGGTAAGGTATGTCGGAGGTGTTGAAGAGCAAAAGGACAAAAAAAATCAATCAAATGCAACCCAAACTCAGTTTCAGTTATTATTGTGTGTGCTTGTATCTGCCTTCTAAATGTAAAGAGCTGAGTACTAAAATACTGGGATTTGCTTACGTACAAATCAAGCATGACACTACCTCAGTAATGTCCTTCTGTTTATTTACAGGGTGAACAGCATCACTCAGCTGTGTGTAGAGAATAAAAATAATCTCTTTCAGATCCCTTTTTCCCTTGTGCCACCCAAGCCAAAACAGTTTCTCTTTTTTCTTTTTCCTCTCGTTCTAACTCTGAATTGTCTCCCTTCTCTCTGCTTCTAAGACTCATTCAGAGTCCCCATTAAACTTGGAACCAAGCCCCCTGAGCTTAAACCTGGCTCTCTTCCATAGTACCATAGTGTGTTGGTGCCATGCTGCTAGGCAGGGGAACCACACTCTCTTGGGTTCTGCTGTGCCCTCTGATTTGCTGATATGTTGAAGTGCGCCTAGACACCCCTGCCCATACCATCATGAGACTTTCTTCTCACCAAAGTCCAAAATATCTTTCAGAAAATTTGATATTCTGATAGGGAATGATGGTCCTGCCAGGCAAGACCTTGCACTCAGACAGGGTAATCTGGACGTCTGGCATCGCAAGAGCATATATTCTGCTGAACTTGTAAAATAATGATGAAGAATGTAACAATAAGGCAATACTGAAAAATACACAGTATGGTTAAAAATGAGACCTCTGTTGTTGGTGCCTGGACTGTCTTTGTGCACCTTGAAAAGACATGAAAGGGAAACTAGTTTGTGGCTTTTTTTAGTTCAGAATTTTGCATTTAGACACACATCTTATTACAGAAGCAGTTAAAAAATTGGCCTCAGACCTGCAGAACAATCTATCTTTTTGGACTGGTAAAACAAGACGTTTGGGGTTGTTTTACAGTTAGTCTTTGCAGCCAGACTAGCTTTACTTGTTACTGAAATCATTTTTGGCATCCTATCATGAACTGAATTAACATAATTTCCTGCAGAAATAGAGTAGGAATCAAAAAAAGCTCTATTTGGAAGCCAAGGTGATTTTTAAAAAAATCTTCTAGTTTACTGAATCTTGTTCTTGGCACACAGTTATATCCTTTAAAGCTTTTGTATGGTTGCACATTAACATAGGTTTGGGCTGCCCAACTATTTAGATTTCCTTTACTCACCTGAACTGCTGACTTTCTGTCTGCTCCTCCTTGCATAATGACTACTTTTTGATTGCCTAAAAGTACAGAAGCTTGTCCATCAGACCTGTTGTGTTTAGTCTTGCCTAACTCTGTGTGTCTTTGTATTGTTCTACCTTGTAGGGTCCACCCTGAAACGACTATGTCTAGGCAAAGATCACAGTAGTAGTAACTATCCCATTTTTGTTTCTCAGTATTTCCTTCATAGCATGGGATGTTTTATTTATTTTTGACTAAAATCTAGTTGTTTACTTAATAGCAGCTGTTGTACCTTTGCTGACTTTAAATTAGGCTGCATCTGAATTGTGAGCAGGTATCTCTTTAGTTACAGTGCATGTCCTGTGACGCTTTGGGAAGCATGCATGCTGCAAGATCATTGTGATTTTTCTGTGTGTGTGATGTGAGAGAGTGCTTGTGTCTAATCTTCTATGTACAGTTTTTATAAAACTGCCATTTTGCTGCTGGCTGAACCTATAGCTTGACGCGACCTCATTCCTGTTGAGATGCATGAAATATTGAACACTATTTGAAGAGCTTTATCTTCAAAATACATATCTTCTCACTGGTCCCTTTCCCAAAAGAATGAGAGCAGGAGTCACATAGAAGCCACACCAGAGGTTGAATGCATGATCATTTAAAAGAGGATGCAGGTATTTTATGTGACTAGAGGAACATTAGTAGGTTTACTCCCAATGCACTTTATTGGCTGGAAAATTCATGTTAGCGGAAAAAGAAAACTCTGTGTTGATGTTTATAAATAAATCATTTCACTCCAATTCACTGAACTTTTTGCTTGAAGAGATGGTCTTTGCTTAAAATTATATTTTGAATATATCCAAGTGTATTTGTTAAAACTGTTTCACTTAATCTTTTCCCTGGAAATTGAAATCCGCACCTTTCGTCACTTCCCGTTCGGTGCTAATTTTGATATAGTACTAAATTGCCAGGAAGTGGAGCTCCAGCACAGACATGGGACAAATATTTCCATAACTCTGTGTGAGAGAGAAAGAGAGAGTGAAAGCTTCTGTAGCCTTTGAAGCATCACCAACTCAACAGTGTCCTCTCTTAACACTAGAAACCTACATTATACTTTCTAAGCTTATTTTTCTTGTGTGAACTCGCATAAATATTAACAGAAGTGCATATCATCTGTGCATTTCATTTCGATCTAGTAAAATCCTGATTCACAGAAGCTAATAGTAGCTGTATCAAATTGTATTCCAGCGGTCATGATCTGTGGAGATACTTTTATAAGTGGTGTTACATCAACACTACTAAATAACTTCATCCAGGGGGAAGGTACTGCTGGGGCACATATCAGTGTGGGTACAGGGACCATTTTTTGAAGCAAAGATGTTCTTTAGAAAGGGATGAGGACATTAAAGGACAAAAAATACCAACTTTTGAATCCTAGTGCGGGAGAAACATAAATCAAGCAGCAAAGTGGTGCACTAACAATGACATAGCTGACCTTTCTCTGTGTGTGACTTTCTAGGATCATCTACAAACAGTCTTGTAACGTGTCCTGAGCCTCTACCACAACCAACTCTGCAGGTCCAGGTGCAAGCGAACAACAGTAACAACAAGAAAGGAACATTCACAGATGATCTTCACAAACTGGTGGATCAGTGGACAAGCAAAACTGTTGGCGCGGCACAGTTAAAACCTTCTTTAAACCAACTGAAGCAGAACCAAAAAAGGCAAGACATGGAGCCAAAGGCTAATCCCATGCAGGCACAGAATGAGACATGTGGAGTAAGTGGCGCTCCTTGAAGAACATACATTTTGCCATGTATCTGACAGCCATTGCAGAACTCATATGAGGAGGAGGACATAAATTAAAATATACTGCAATGTCCATTTCACTTCACTAAGTACTAAAATAGCTTACGTTTTTTGGTCTTCTGGAGTTAATTTTGGCAACCTATGGGCCAATATATATTTTTAAAATTAAGAACTGCTAATTAATAGAGTTGATCAACAGCAACACGCTGACTGGTGATCCATACGTTGCTTGACTTAAGGTTTTACTTTTGCTAAAATCTCTCTCCTTTTTGAATGTTAATCTTCCTCATATAGAATGGTTGCTGGACTAGTGGCTTGGAGGTAGTATGTTGCGGGCTCATGTTCTGCCAGATGCTTTGTGAATACTCTGTCTTGAAGAGGCGATGGGTGTCAACTGGATAGTTAGCTTGCCCTTGCTGGTTGAGCAGTGCCGTACTAGTCACATCTACCTTACAGACACTTTTAAAAAGTCACTAAGGTGACCCTGAATACAGTGAGGAGTGGAAGCACTAGCATCTCCTACCCACTACTCCTCTGTTCAGTGGCACGGCTGACTATCCTGAGATGTGCGTGCATCTACGTGCACGCACACACACTTGACTTCATGGCTGAGCTGACGGTGTTGAGAATAAGAGCTTATGCCAAATCTCTGCAGGCACAGAAACGAAGGAGAGAGACAAACAATGAATCCCAGTTACACCTCACATAAGCCCCACAATTCTTCTGGACTTAATGACTCCTTGCCCAGTCATTTTTTTTGCCTTGTTTCATTTTTCAGGAGGCTGAAAATTGAGTCTAGAAGGAATAAAATAGCAATAAAGATGAGAGGGGGAAAAAAACACTGTGGCAATTGTACAATGATCTTTTCCAATCGAAATAACTAAACGTTGATGGGGAAACGTTGCTTTTTTAACATAAACAAATCTCCAAGCAAACAAACAAACAAACAAACAAAAAACTAGAAAAACCCTATTTTTAAAAAAATGTGCATTGCAGTCATGGTGGGAGATTCACCCCCATTGAATTAGGTGCTGCAAACACATGCTTAGGAGCTTGCTGACTTCCCTTCCTGGGACACAGTGAAAATGGGTATCACTGCAACATGACGGCAGATTTAATGGGGAAAACAAACATACAGTACAGTGAAACTGTTTAAAACGTAACTTTTCTATTGAGTGGCCAGAGCTTAACGGGGCGGGGGGGGATCATAACCCCTCTCTACATAATGATGATGCAGTTTTGTTGCCCAGAAACGTAATAAATGAGCACATTGTTTCACAACAATACCATATCTGTCTGTAGATCCTGTCAGTTATTGCAAGCTAACCGTACTTTTGCTTGGTCAGTTCTTGGATGGGAGATCCCCAAAGGTGCTTCAGAAAGTGATTTAGGGGATACAATAGCTGTCATTCTGCCCATTCCTAACCTACACACCATGACAGGGGTTTGGCAATTGGAAAGCTGCCTTTGCTAAGACTTCAGCACAAGTTAGAGCTGTTAGTCCAGGTCTCCTGCCCAAGTTCCAGTCTGGGTAATGACAGTGTATTTTGCCTAACTCTCTTTATAATAGCCATTGAGCAGTTGTCTTTATTTCCTATCCTAAACTGTTCAGTGATGTATGCAGTGCTTAACAGCTCCCATAGTCCATCCCGGGTGTGGCAGAATATTGTGGGGGAGGGGAGATGGAGAGAGATATTCCACATATACTCTGCAAAGTGTTTGGGGATATATTTCACCCTATAGTAAGGTTATTGTCCCAGGAAGTAACAGAGATGGTTGAGTTTTTAGAAGAAACGACTTACAAGGAAAGGTTAAAATCCAAACACCCAGGACCCCATATGCCACTGTACTGATATACAGGAGCTGTAAAAGCCCCACTGCTGATGACCAGGATGATTTCTCCAGTGCGAGCAGCCCTGTGCGCTCAGCCTGGCAGGGACCACGCTGGAGGCAGGGCCAGGGCAGGTGACGAGTCCCCACAGCACTACGGGGATTTCTGGATGTTGCATCTGCAGAGCAGGCCACAGGCAGCCCTGGGACACTATCATTAACAAGAGCATCCTTTGATCACTCTGGTTTACACTGGAGCCCACACTGGCCTCTAGAGCAGCCCTGAATCCTGCGGGTGCAAAGGTAGTTCACAGCCACCTTACCCCCACTTGCCCTTGGTTCTGCCCTTCTGGCCTATGCCAGTTGAGAGGCACAACTCAGAACTCCAGCCCTTGCTGGCAAAACCAGGGCGACAGATGTGATTTAAGGGGGAGATTTCCAGTGGCACTGGGCGTTAAAATCTTCCCCGAGTCTACAGATGTTTGGATGGATTTGAAATTAAGGGAGACAAAAATGGTTTATGATGATCACAGAGGAATAACCAGAAGAAACGGGATGAAGCTGAGCCAAGAAACACTTAACTTGGACAACAGGAAAAATTGCCCACTGGTGTCACAATAGTAAGTGGGAGCAGGAAGTTGATTACACTTGTGTATGGCACTGGGGAGTCCAATCCTGGAATCATGTGTCCAGACCTGCTGTCAGTAGTTTAAAAAAGGATGCTGGGAAATTGGAGAGAATGCAGTAAAGAGCCACAAAAATTATGAGGGCTGGTGGAGAAAATGTTGTATAGGGAGAAATTTAAAAATTTAGCTTACCAAAAAGAAGATTGAGAGTTGACTTGATTACAGTGGCTAAGTACCTTCACTGGGAGAAAATATAAAGTGCTAAATGGATCTTTAACCTAGCAGAGAAAAGTATAACAAGAACCCCGGGCTGGGAATTCAATCCAGATAAATTCGTATTAGAAGGAGGCTCATGTTTTGAAGAGTGAGGATTATTAACCATTGGAACAAACTCCCAAGGGAAGGGATGTGGATTCTACATCTCTTGACATCCTCCATTCAAGACTGAATGCCTTTCTTGCTTTAGTCAAACACAAGTCATTTGGCTCAATGCATGGATAAACGGGTGGCATTCCCTAGCCTGTGATATACAGGAGATTGACTAGATCAGGGGTCGGCAACCTTTCAGAAGTGGTGTGCCGAGTCTTCATTTATTCACTCTAACTTAAGGTTTCGTGTGCCAGTGATACAATTTAACGTTTTTAGAAGGTCTCTTTCTATAAGTCTATAATACATAACTAAACTATTGTATGTAAAGTAAATAAGGTTTCAAAATGTTTAAGAAGCTTCATTTAAAATTAAATTAAAATGCAGAGCCCCCTAGACCGGTGGCCAGGACCTGGACAGTGAGAGTGCCACTGAAAATCAGCTCACGTGCCGCCTTCGGCACCTGTGCCATAGGTTGCCTACCCCTGGTCTAGATGATCCAATGGCCCCTTCTGGCTTTAAAATATATAACTCTGTATCAAATCTCTTACAGAAAAAAAAAATAAGAGGACCAAAAAAAAAAAAGGCACCATGGCTAAACAACAGAGTAAAAGAGGCTGTTGGAAGCAAAAAGACATCTTTTAAAAATTGGAAGTCAAATCTTACAAAGGAGAATAGACAGGAGCATAAACTCTGGCAAGTCAAGTGTAAAAGTGCAATTAGTCAGGCCAAAAAAGAATTTGATGAGCGACTAGCAAAAGACTCCAAAACTAACCATAAAAAATTAAGTACATCAGAAGCAGAAACCTTGCCAAAAATCAGTGGGGTCACTGGACTATGGAGGTTCTAAAGGAGCACTCAAGGAAGACCAGGCCATTGCAGAGAATCTAGATGAATTCTGTGCATCAGTCTTCAATGCAGAGGACATCAGTGAGATTCCCACCCTGAGCCATTCTTTTTAGGTGACAAATCTGAGGAACGGTCCCAGATTGAAGTGTCCGTAGAGGAGATTTGGGAACAAATTGATACATTAAACAGTAATAAGTCACCTGGACCAGATGGTATTCACCCAAGAGTTCTGAAGAACTCAAATATGAAATTGCAGAACTACTAGCTGTGGTATGTAACCCATCACTTAAATCAGCCTCTGTACCAGATGACTGGAGGATAGCTAATGTGACACCAATTTTTTTTAAAAGGTTCCAGAGGGGATTCTGGCAACTACAGGCCAAGTTATGCCTGGTAAGCATAACTTCATTACCAGGCAAATTGGTTGAAACTATAGTGAAGAACAGAATTATAAGACACATAGATGAACATGATTAGTTAGGGAAGAGTCAACACAGCATTTGTAAAGGGAAATCTTGTCTCACGAATCTATTAAAATTCTTTGAGGGGGTCAACAAACACGTGGTCAAGCGTGATCCAGTGGATATAGTGTACCTGGACTTTCAGAAAACCTTTGACAAGGCTCCTCACCAAAGGCTCTTAAGCAAACTAAGCAGTCATAGGATAAGGGGGAAAGTCCTCTCATGGATCCAGAACTAGTTAAAAGACAGGAAACAGAGTAGGAGTAAATGGTCAGTTTTCACATTGAAGAGAGGTATATAGCGGTGTCCCTCAAGGATCTGTACTGGCACCAGCACTGTTCAACATATTCATAAATGATCTGGAAAAAAGGTGTAAACAGTGAGGTGGCAAAGTTTGCAGATGATACAAAATTACTCAAGATAGCAGACTGAAGAACTACAAAAGGCTCTCACAAAACTGGGTGATTGGGCAACAAAATGGCAGATGAAATTCAATGCAAAGTAATGCACATTGGAAAACATAATCCCAAGTATACATAAAAATGATGGGGTCTAAATTAGCTGTTACCACTCAAGAAAGAGATCTTGGAGTCACCGGATAGTTCTCTGAAAACATCTGTTCAATGTGCAACGGCAGTCAAAAACGCTAGCAGAATGTTAGGAAGCAATAGGAAACAGATAAGAGAAAATATCATAATGCTACAATATAAAACCATGGTACACCCACACCTTGAATACTGCATGCAATTCTGGCCATCTCATCTCAAAAAAGATATATTAGAAACAGTAAACAGAAGGACCACATAAATGATTAAGGATATGAAACAACTTCCATATGAGGAGAGATTAAAAAAACTGGTACTGTTCTGCTTGGAAAAGAGATGACTAAGGGGGGATAGGATAGAGGTCTATAAAATCATGAATAGTGTGGAGAAAATGAATAAGGAAGTGTTATTTACGCCTTCACATAACACAAGATGCAGTGGTCACCCAATGAACTTAATAGGCAGCACGTTTAAAACAAGCAAAAGGAAGTACTTCACACAACGTACAGTCAACCTGTGGAACTCATTGCCAGGGGATGTTGTGAAAGCCAAAAATATAACTGGGTTCAAAAAAGAATTAGATATGTTTATGGAGGATAGGTCCATCAATGGCTATTAGCCAAGATGGTCAGAGACGCAACCCCATTACAGGGGTGTCCCTAACCCTCTGACTGCCAGATGCTGAGACTGGACAACAGGGGGTGGATCTCTTGATTATTGCCTGTTCATTCCCTCTGAAGCATCTGGCACTGACCACCGTCAGAGACAGGATACTGGGCTAGATGGGCTATTGGTCTGACCCAGTATGGCCGTTTTTAGGTTCTAAAGACGTCTGTGGCAGTCCTACCACCGGAGTCAGTCTAGTATTTTTTTAACTAGGCAAAGCAATCGTGATGTAACATTGGGACAAACTTGCATTGGCAGAGGATAGACTAGATGGGCTGGAAAGTCTCTTCCATCTAAATCTGTACATCTTCATTGTGCCTGTTTTCTATTCAGAACCTCCATTAATATTAATAGGAGTTGCACACATGAACCCAGAGCTCAGCCTAGAACACGGTCAGCAAACTCTGTATTTTTTTGAGAGAACATTTCTGTTGCCCTTAAGGTCCTTTTATTGCTGTAGGCAAATTGTTTGCTGTGTGAGTGCAAGATATTACAGGTAACTTTTTAAAGTGAGAGCTGCTCTTTTAAGGGGAAGTCAACTAACAGCTCTTTGAAATGTTGGTGGATGTGCTTGACCAATTGCATACAGACGTATAGTGTTTTTCTCATTCTTAATTTCCCTCTCTCCATAGTTGGAAGCATAGTAGGCAATACATGAGACTGGGCTGGCAAAGGAGGACTTTAAAGGGGGAAAAGGGAACAGCTTTCTGTTTTGTTCCTATTGAAATGACAATTCCTACAGTAAACCACGCCATGTTGCCTGGCACTTTGAGCATGAAATATAGTCACTACCCTTCACCTTCTTTTAAAAAATACCTTCCAGTTTTCAGTAGTGTTATGGAACACTCAAACACCGGTAGAGTGTCTTCATCTGAGCTTTCATGTGACTTATTCCCTTTCAGACAGGAAATATGCATGAAAACTTATCATCCAACAGTATATGTAGAAATGTAAAGGGAGATAATTAGTAGGTATTGATGTCAAACCACCTAATAAGAAAATTTTCACTACCGCTAATCCATGCTGGACAAGTACTGAAATAACCAACTCTTATAGGTAGTTGTGGGCACCACAAAAACATAGGAAATGCAGAAAGTAACATAAAAACTGCCTTATGTATAAAGTGCATTGAATGTTCTTTGGATAAACGTATTACCTGAAGATGACAGGGAAACCAAGGGATTCACTAACTTGGGGCTTTCCTTCCTGCCACTACGTGAGTTCAAAATGGCTATAAAAGAAACAACCACAAAGGAAAGCTGTGAGCAGAAAAAAATGTTTTGAGTCGGTGATGTGATTGCTCTATAAAAGGTGCAGCCTCATTTCCATCACTGGCATGGGATGTGTCATAAAGCTGGTCTGTTACCAAAACTTCATACATCTGTTTGAGCTTTGTTTTAGCTAGTTGACTGTCTAGGAAGCAAGAATTCTGAAGTAGGCATAGGGGCAAGGACAGGGAAGGGAGATTGTCAGCACTTGTTTTGCTGTGTTCCATATCGGTTGGCTTGGAAGAATAATGGAACTGTAATTAAATCTGTGCTTGAACAGAATCCACTACTCACTATCCTCCCCTGTCCGTCCGACTGGCTTTCCCTACATCTCGCTTGTCTAGATGCCAAGTAAGTGGGCATTGATAGGACCATCTGATGCCAGTTCTCAATTGTTTCATACCCCTTGGTATTTTGATCTCTTGTCCAATGACAGGAGGAAAGAGGACTCTGTTCTACTCATCTTAGCCAGCAGCACTAGCTGTATCCTGTTTGGTGGTGGTTATACTAGATTATTACTGTTAGTAGTATTGTAGCTATGACAGCGATCATACTCACCCCACCAAGTTGGGTTGAAGTAAAAATCTTCTTGGGCTGCACTGTGAGAACTGACCAGACTTAATCTCTCTCAAATAGGATATATATACCAATCTATCACACACTAGGTGTGACTGGCACATTAGACCTAGCCTGGCGAGAAAAGACAAGAAGCAAAAGAGGTGGAGCAGAAAAAAAGACAACTGTTTCCTATTTACCGCCACTTGTCTCCATTTTGTTTGTTTTACTGTTGTTTGTGTGTTGATGTATTTGGTAAGTTAATGTTTAGGAGTATACCGGGCACAGAAGAGGATAGCAGTGGAGAAGGGGAAGGATGGCAGTAAAAGGCTAAGGAAGGATCTGAAGGGGAGGGAGGTGATCCAGTGCTCAGGAGTGTGACTGTTCTTCCTGGTGAAAGCAGGAGTGTGAAAAAGCCACGGGAGAGACCTAGGGGTTCTGGGACAGAGGGTGCTGATGATGGAAACCATGTCTTTGGTGTTTGTACAGGGAGTGTGGCAACACCCCTAGTTCCCACACCACTGGAGAGACCAGAGGTTTATAAAGGTCAGAAGAGTTGGGAAGGTGTAGTACGCAAAGGGGAGCGGGTATGTGGAAGGAAGGGTTGAGATGTGGCAGGAGTGGAGCTGTACACAGCCTTGAGGTGTAGCTAGACAGGAAGTGATTGAGGGGATTAGAGCAGAGGGATGCTGGCAGAGCCGACACACCAGGAAAGGACGATCCGTTTAGCTGTAGCTTTGTGAGTGGATTGCAGTTGTGAGTGGTGGGGAAGCTGGAGAGAGGAGGAGCTTCCATTACTCCATTTGAGAGAACCAGGGCATGACATGTTCCAGCAGAATGGGTGGACTTTGGATGGAAGCCTGCATCAGTTTTTTCACTCTGTTCTCTATGGCTTGGTTGCATTGACCGCATAGGCGTGCGCAGCCCATTTCATTAGGGTGTGCACCCAGGGAGCCCCACCCCTGCTCTGCCCTAGTCCTGCCCCCATCCACTCCCTCCTACTTCCCTCCCCCTGACTTCCCCCCTCAGAACCCCCAACCCCCCCTGCTCCTTGTCCCCTGACTACCCCCTCCTGGGACCCCTGCCCCTAACTGCCTCCCCAGGACTCCACCCCCTACCTAAGCCTCCCTGCTCCTTGTTCCCTGCCTGCCCTCCTAGGACCCTACCCCCTACCTGTCCCCTGACTGCCCTGACCCTTGTCCACACCCCTGCCCCCAGACAGACCCCTGAGACTCCCACACCTATCCAACTGCTCCCCATCCCCTGACAGGACCCCCAGAACTCCCAACCCATACAACCCCTCCGCTCCCTGCCTCCCCCAATCCCTCTCCACACCCCTGCCTCCTGACAGCCCCCCCAGAACTCAAGACTCATCCAACTCCCCACAGCTCCTTGTCCCCTGACCACCCCCTCCAGAGACCTCCCC